>NW_026691120.1:0-300000 GCF_020826845.1 Diceros bicornis minor | reverse complement strand
TCCTTCAGTGCGTAACAGAAGTGCTTCCCGCCTACTTCCCATTTCATCACATACTATGTATTATATCAAAATATTAAAAAGAGGTATATTCAAGGTCAAGATTTAATAAAGTTAATAACATATGGGCCGGCCCCGTGGCATAGGTGTTAACTGCGCGTGCTCCGCTGCTGGCGGCCCGGGTTCAGATCCCGGGCGCGTACTGAGGCACCGCTTCTCCAGCCATGCTGAGGCCGTGTCCCACATACAGCAACTAGAAGGATGTGCAACTATGATATACAACTATCTACTGGGGCTTTGGGGGAAAAATAAATAAATAAATAAAATTAAAAAAATGATAATATTTACTGCTCCATCAAGAACGTTCTTTAGGGGCCAGCCCCGGGCGCAAGAAGTTAAGTGCCTGTGCTCCGCTGTGGCGGCCCGGTGTTCGCCAATTTGGATCCTGGCATGCACCAACGCACTGCTTGTCGAGCCATGCTGTGGCAGCATCCCATATAAAGTAGAGGAAGATGGGCACGGATGTTAGCCCAGGGCTGAACTTCCTCACAAAAAAAGAAGAATGTTCTTTAGTAAAACTGGCTTTTTTTTTTTTTTCCAGCGTGAGGTCATGCCTGTGAAGACTATGATGACTCTAATATAGTTTGGTGCCACCCCCTTGATTTGTGCTGAGGCGTCATCTCTCTTCAGTCATATCTGCTCCCCTCCACCTGGGGGCAGATGACCTCTGTCCCAACTTCCAGTGGGACAGATAAGTTTTGCCTGTTTCTGAACTTCATATAAATGAAATCATAGAGCATATACTTTTTCGTGCCTGGCTTCTTTCACACAGCATTATGTTTGTGAGATTCATACGTGTGAAAGGCTACAGTTTATTCTCATTGCTATTTACATTTTCCTTGTAGAAATATTTGTCCCTTCTGTTGTAGATAGATATTTGGGTTATGCCCATGTTTTTGTTTTTGACTCGTGTGAGTAGTGCTGCTCTGAGTACTGTACCTGTCTTTGATGAGCATATGTGCATGTTTCTCTTGGTATTTACTTAGGAGTAGAATTGCTAGGTTGTAAAGTATGTGTATTTCAGCTTAGCAACTGCTGCTGGTTGGTTTTCTATGATGTTATGTTTTTGAAATCATGAAATTAGATTGGACAAACAACTGTGATTTATATATAACAAAATAAAAGATGGGAAAATGTGTACTAGATTGGAGAGGCTGTTTGGGGCCACACTCTTTGGAGCTTGAATGCCATGTGAAGGCAGAGTGGGCCGGGTGGTACAGTGAAGATGGGGCTAGGTTGAATCCACTCCTTACATTCTGTGTTACCTTGGCCAAGTTACTTAACCTTCTTCAACATTAGTTTCCTCATCAGTAAAACGGGGATAGTACCCACCTAAAAGTTTTGTTTAGAAGATGAAATAAATAATGTATGAAAATTTCTTAGAAGAGGGCCTGGTACCTAAGACATCCCCCAAAGTATTAGTTTATTTCCTCCCAAAGGATTTTATTTGGAAATATTAGGAGATATTGATAATATTTGAGCAGGAAGATACATCATTAACTGTTATATCCTTTAAAGTGTTTAATAAACTAAAGGTAAGTCTGAGACTGAAGTGTTGGAGTTGCAATCCCCCAGTTTTCTGCTGGCGGGTATATTTTATGTCTGGCACAGAATGGCAGTGAGTGCATTTTGAGATTCATTCTTAAGATATTGTTCTACGGAATGCACAGACCTGCCCCTAGATCTACAGGGCTTTGAAGAGTAGAACTAACTTATTGTCATCACATAGCAAGAGCATTTCAACATTTTTCTTTCTGTAGCATCTGCCCCGGAGGATGAAGCTCTAAAAGAGAGACCAAGGATGCAAATATTGGTCTTTGTCTCAGCTGTAAAGAGATGACCATTGCTGTCATAGCCAAAGAAAGGCAAGGCCAAAGGAGCTGAAGTCCCAAAGTCTTAGGACTTAATAGCATGAACAGTGACGTCAGATATAAGGAGAAGGTAAGGAACAGCATCAGATGAACCTGACTGGAACAAAGGGAGGTGGCCTGGAGATGCTGGTGTTTTGTCTGGATGTAGGGGAGGAGGGAGCAGAGTGGAGGGCACCTCCTGCTTTCCCAGTGGACACAGGCTGAGTAAAGACTTGTCTTCTTCAGTCTCATCATAAATGTGTCAGCCTGTGATTTAGTTATCTGTGGTCTCTTCCAATTAAACAAGATACGTGCAGCCATGACCATCCTGGAGATGCTCATCCAGAAACTGTTGTTGGAGGATAACTGTTCACAAAGATTATGTAAAAAAAAAATGAGAGCTCCCTATAGGGAGGCTGAGTGGATTAGTGGCATCTTCCTCTCATCCTTCAGTCACACACCATGCCAGAATAATCTTCCTAAAGTACCACATTGATCATGGGAAGCCCTACATCGAATGCTTAAGTGGCTCTCGTTGCCTATAAAATCAGTCAGACTTCTCACCCTGGCATTCATGGTCCTTGCTGAGCTGACCTCATTCTGTTGTGAGCCTTCTTTCTGATGACTCAGTAAAACATAATTTCTTCTTTAGGAAAACTAGTTTACTTGAGCTTTTATGTCTGTTTAATTCTTTGTGCTTTTATAAATCCTACTCATTCTTCAGGGGCCAATTTAAATTTATTTTCTGTCTTCCCTGAAGTTTTTTCTTTCCAGTCCAGCTTCCAGTATTTTCCTTCCTGTGAATTTCTGTAGCAAATAATTTGTTCATATTTAATTTGGCAACTAATCTTGTTCCATCTTGTGATGATATTTTATGGTGGAGTGTTGTTTACACCTTTTTCTCTTTGCTTACATTTTCATTGTTTTATTTTGTTCTCCAACCAATTCATGAGCTCCTTAAGCCAGATTCCCTGTTATCAAGTTACTTTTTAAAAGAATGAGGTTACTTTTTATGTCTCACTATATCAAGCTAGTGATTTACAAGTAATAGGCCCTTAATGAGAGTTTCTGTGTGTGTGTGTGATTATATGTGTCTTTTGACAGTAAAAATGAAGATAAATAAAACTATATGCCAGAAAACATCAAGGATATCTTACAAAACCAAAGATTTTCATAAGAAAAACAGAACTGAATTTTCCTGGATCCAGACATGATGAGATGTTGCACAGAACTGAGGATGCCACGTCTACTGTGCAGAGACTGGATTGTTGGAGGCAAGTGTGGAAGCAGAGAGATGAGTGAAGAGGCTGTTTCACTCATCCAGGGGAGAGAGAATTGTAGCATATGTCACTGTGTTAGCAGCGGAACTGCAGAGAAGTTGATAGACTTGATGTGTAATTTTTGACAATACAATTGATAGAACTTGTTGATAGATTAAATGTTTGGGGAGAGCTAAAATCAAGGAGATGAGAGAAAAATCAGGGATGCCTTTTGGAGGTGGTCAACGTTGTAGAAAGAAAAGTAGGAAAGTGTTGGGTCATGAAAGTTGAATATAGCCAGGAAATCAGCTAAGATGAAGAGAAGAGCATCTATTGGATTTAGCAACGTGGAGCCCAGTGGCGATCTTAGCAGAACATTTTGGGTGTGTTGTAGGAACAGAATACACATCACTGTGTGTTGAATAGTGAATGAAGACTGGGAGGGGAAGAAGTGGAAACATGGTGATGAGAGTCTTTGGAGAAGCTTGTCAGTGAAGGAGAGCAGAGAGAGAGCCATCACTGAAGGAGGCCAGAAGGTCAAGGAAGCAGGAGATAAGACAGGCTTACTAAGCAAGTTGGTATTCTGTGTCAAGGACCCTTTGTGGGCAGTGTCAGCAGAAACATGTGGACTGATGATGAGTAACGATGGTTTCTCCACCTTTGTCCTCCATGCAGATACATACCATGGCTCCACAGAAGCCCCCAGTTGAGGACACGGTCCCAGGGCCAGGGTGGACTCAGGCTCTGAATTGAAGGAGATTATTTCTGACACC
The DNA here is from genome assembly GCF_020826845.1 of Diceros bicornis minor. Lineage (NCBI taxonomy): Eukaryota > Metazoa > Chordata > Mammalia > Perissodactyla > Rhinocerotidae > Diceros > Diceros bicornis. The sequence goes on along the minus strand of NW_026691120.1, from coordinate 296,061 downwards.
TAGAGAATGGGGGATCCTAATAGACTTTAAGGTCCCAAAGAAAAAAAGGCAATGGCATGGTTTGCCACCTGAGCGTGTGCACTGAAATTTGAAACCATTACACTTCTGTAGTGTTCCCAGTGGTATTCTTCTGTTATTTCTGCTGCCTGGACTCCTCCCCAACTTACATCGCCCCTTCTCCACTTTCTGTCATTCAAGAGTCAGCTCAGTGGCCCCAACTTCTGGGGTAAGAGTACCCCTCCATGCTCCGATGGCACCTGGGTGCCCACTTCCATCCGACTTACTGTGTTGGGTTGGGATGGCACCCACTTGTCTGCCGGTGTGCATTCTCTTTCTCTCTATGCCCCATCATGAGCCTGAAACCTGGAAGCAGAGCAGCTGAAACACAGTTGACATCTGGCAGTTAAGAAGGAGCCCAAACTCCCGAGTCATATTTGAGCGTCACCATTTCTTGACTGTGTGGCCTCAGGCACATTATTTAACTTCTCTGTGTTTTGTTCATTATCTGTAAAATGGGGGATACTAAAAGCACTTACCTCATAACACTGTTGTGAGGATTAAATGAAATAATACCTATAAAGCAGTAACAGTACCAGGCATATAGTAAGCACTCAATAAATGTTGCTATCATTATTAAGACATGGTAGATATTGATACATTTTTTATTGAAAGAATAAGTGAGTAAAGGGAAGAATAAAATCTGATGTAAAAGGAACCAGAACATGTGTCAGCCTGTTTTTCAATGCCTCTTCTGCCAGGCCGACTTAAGTACATCTCTGGTGAATTGCATAAGTTCTCTGAGCTAATTTTCAGGCCATGTACAAGGAGGAGTGAGAACAGACAAGCAGTGGTTTTCTGGGGGTGCCTGGAACCTGACAGAGCCGTCTGGCCAGTCTGATCAATGAGGATCAAAGGAAAGCTGCCTCTCCATGAGAAGGACAGTATGACTCATGACCTCTCCCTGCTTTCTCACTCCTGGTACCTCCCAAATTAAGTATCTATGTACAAGACCTTGTCTCCAGCTCTGCCTTTATTGATAAAGCTGAGACACAGATTGATAAAGGAGAAGTATGTAAATGTGATTGTGTTAATCAGCGTTCTCCAGAGAAACAGAACCCCTAGGAGACATAGGAGTGCCATGACCTTCCGTCTGCAAGCTGGAGACTCAGGAAGGCTGGAGGTGTAGTTCCAGTCTGAATCCACAGGCCTGAGAATCAGGAACAACAGTGGTATAAGTTCCAGTTCAAGGGCGGTAGAAGACTGATGTTCCAGCTCAAACGTTCAGGCAGAGAGAGAGAGAGAGACAGAGAATTCAACTTTCCTCAGCATTTTTGTTCTATTCAGGCCCTCAGTAGGTTGGATGAGGCCCACATACAACAGGGAGGGCAATCTGCTTCACTTAGCCCACCAATTCAACTGCTAATCTCTTCCAAAAACACTTTTACAGACACCCTCAGAAATAACGTTTAGCCAGCGATCTGGGCACCTCATGGCCTGGTCAAGTTGACCTATTTAACAGCCTAACTAATGATCACAATTATTAATATAGTTATGGGATATTTACGTATTTATGAAATGTGTATACCACTTTCAACTGTTCTTTGATAAGCAGGACTGTCTTCTGATATGAGTTTATGGCCTTTCTGATTTCTTGGTTTTAAATAGCTGTTCTTTTACAAACTGGCAATGATGATAGATAGTAGTCTCTTAAAAAATCTTGACTTGTCCGAATTAAAAAATCCATAACCCTACTTGGGTCTCTTGTATTTCTAAAACATTTAACTTTGAAGGGATATCCAAAAGATAGAACTCTTTGTTTGAGATTTGGGGGCAAAAGGGTATGGTGATGAACCCTGCAACGGGAAGCAGAGCCATGAGGTGGTGATGCTGGCCCGTCAATTTTGTGGCTCTTTTTCATGGAGAAACAGGCTAAAACAGCCTCAAAGCTGGTTTTGGCCAATGAAGAGGTAGATTTAGAGTGACAACTGGGCTTTTCTGTTTTATTTTCAAGACCTGGTTGGTTTTATATCTTGGCTGTATCCTGGTAAATACTTGCACTTTTGTCCCAAGGTTTGCATGGCAAAGATGGTCCTACAGCAAAATATCAGCTCCCCTAATGTGTGAAAAATGTCTGCTCATGTTAGCCAAGCTCAGTTGTCCCCCACCTATGCTGACATTTTCCTGTGGACGTTCTGATTTCTTAGTTACTTTGGGGTAGCTGAAATTCTGTAGTAGGAAAGAATGAACTTAATTAGTCTTATGTATTTTAATTTCTCATTATACAAATAATATATGAAGCGGTACCTTTGTAAAACATTAATTAATTAAAAGTTATATATGGATCAAGCTAAAGGCTCCTTTAACCACAGCCCCACATATATCTGTTGCTGTAGAAAAAATATTCTTTTCTTTTTGTTTTGTGTGTTTAAAGAAAATGGTATAAGATGCACCTCATTCTGCAGCCTCCTCTTTTCACCCAAAACTATATGGGAGATACTTCTGTAACAATTTGCTTGGATCTACTCCATTCTTTGTCACTCTGACACGTTACTATGTATAAACTACGTCTTGTTGAACCATTCTTCTTTTGGTGCACGTTTGGGTTGTCCCCATCTTTTGCTATTACAATATTATGAAGAGTATTCTTATACATGTTTCTTTTGGCATCTGTGTGAAAGTATCTCCTGGGCAGATACTAATAAACAGAACTGCTGAGTCATAGAAAATGCTCATTTGAAAAATTCAACAGGTATTTTCAATTTGTTCTCCAAAAGTTGTGCTTCAGTACTGTATGAGTGGATTCATTTTTCCATGTAACCAACACCTGAAACAAACTTTGTAAATGTTTGTCAATCTGATATCGAAGGCATGTCTCTTTGTTGACTTATTTCGTATTTCTGTCATCTCTGGGAAGGTTGAACATTTCTTGGTTACTGGCATTTCATATTTCCTCCACTGAGAATTGTTTGGCTGTTCGTATCCCTTGCCACACTTCCACTGGATGGTTTGTCTCTCATTAGTTTACAGGAGTTCTTCGTATAGTCTGCAGAGAAAACCTTTATTACATGTTGGAGTGTTTTCTTCTGTTTTTTTACTTAATTTACGGTGCCTTTGGTCTTACAAAGTTGTATTTTGCTGTAGTTAGTTTTATGAATCCTATAAACTAGAGTTCTGTTTTCTGAGTCTCATTTAGCAAGACTGTCTACTATCCAAGATATAAAGATGTTCTATAATCTTTTTAAAACAATCTAATACTTTTAATATTCATTACACTTTTATTGTTTTTTATATTCAGATTTGGAGTTGATTTTTAAGGAGTGGTATGAGACTAAATAGAATATTTATTAATATTTTGTCAAATGAATATCTGATTGTCCCAAAATAATTTACTGGCTATTCCCAGACTTTATTAACATACATAGTGAATAGTTATATCAAGTGCTGGTAGATCAAGTAAATCACAGACTGACAAATGACTGTAGGATTTAGCAATGTGGTGGTCACTTGTGACTTTGGAAAAAAGAGTTGTAGTGGAGTGGTGGGGCTTCATTGGAATGGGATCAAGAGAGAATGAGAGAAATCAGAGATGGTGAGTACACACAGCCATTCCTGAGGTCAATCAGTTGTTCTTTTAAACCAATCAGAAGATGTTTTTTGACATTTTTAACAAATGGCTCAAAACAATGAAACTCTTCATGTAGATTTTAAAGCAGATTAGAAAGCATTCCATGTTTAAGTTCTGAAGTATGAGTTTCATACACTCATTGTTTTTGGCAACAGAACAGAGTCAATCCTCCTTATTCAGTAATTTGATATTCGTGAATTCACCTAGTCAGTAAAATTTACAGGTGAATCCAAACCCAACACACACTGTGTTTTCCCTGGTAATTCCTGGACGGGTGCAGAATGGCAGAAAGTTGGAGTTGCCTGAGGCGCACATTCCCAGCTGAGGTAGAACAAGGTGACACTCTTGTTTCAGCTCTCAGGTCAACAAGTGTCCTTTTCCTGGTCTATTAAATGGTACATTTTTCACCTTTTTTGCTTCTTGCTGCTGTTTTTCCTCTTTGTAATGATCCGCAAACATAATGCTGAAGTGTTGTGTAGTGTTCCTAAGCACAAGAAGCCTGTGATGGGCCATATGTAGAAAACACTTGTGTTAGATGAGCTTCCTTCAGGCATGGGTTATGGATAGTGATATTGGCTGGGAGTTAAAATAATGTGTCTACAGTCTATACTAAATAAGGTCTTTTCAAAAGAGACAAACATAAAACAAGGCTATGCGTTGATAGGTTCCCAAACATGTCACAACCAAAGGCTGCAGAAACCTAACCTTGTCCTTCCCCTAGGAGAACTGGTTCAGTCTGGCTCATGCAGTGTTTGCTAAAAATTGATAGAATGTAACTCTTCCAAATAGGGAGGATCAATGGTAACATGATGGAGATATTTTCAAACCTCTCTTTTAAAAATGATGTCTAAAAAGCAGGTACTTTCTCAACTAATGGTTGACTTGTCATCTTTACTTTGAAAGGACAGTGTTTTTAACAACATCTGCTCAGAAACATATCTTTGATAGACACATAAAAAAATCTCAGCAAATTGGGGACAACTGTCTTTTTGCAAAAGAAAATGTGTATGGAATACATATATTAACTTCAAGACAGTAGTTACCTTTGGGGAGGAAAGAGAGAGGAAGAAGAACGGTGCCTTCCACTGTGTATGTAATATTTCTTAAAAAACGACATCAATAAGGTGTGCTCTGTTAAATCTGAGCAAAGAATAAATGGTTTCTATTATGCCATTCTCCTTCTAAGTATAGTTAAAATAAATATGTAACTAGAACTGAGATGAAATAACACTAATGTAATATATGTTATTTGCTGGAGTGCTTCCACCATCTGATGGACAGCTCGTGATTGGTTGGTGATGTCACTAACCCCATCCAAATGTCACGACACGCTGTTTACCAGCTGTGGAGCTAGAAAAGGCTTGGTCACCAGCAGCAGAGCCAGAGTTACCTCGACCTACAAAGTTAGAGCCAAATAGCACCAGATCCTGCTCCAGCTGTGGACTAGTGACAGCTCTGGCACCAGCTCTAGAGCTCAGTTGCGGCCAGCTCCAGAACTAGAGCTCCCTCCAGCTCCCACACTTGACCAGCTCCAGAGCAACGGCCATTTCCAACACTGGCTCTTGCACCAAATCTGTCAACAATGCAGAGCTAGAGTCGGTCTCAGCACTGGAGCCAATTCCAGAGTCAGGTATATCACCATCGCCTGAGACAGGCCCAGCTCCAGCCCGAGATCAGGTCCAGCTCCTGGGCCAGTTGCACAGACAGAGCTGGTGGGATCTCCAGCATCAGCCAGAGCAGTGGCTCCAGCGCTAGAGCAGCTGCAGCACCGCAGTCATCGCCAGCAACTAAGGCCCGCCCGGCTTCAGCCGCACCCCAGAGCTGTCCCTCACCTTGCCTGTGAGGGGAGGTTGTCTTTTCCCTTTTCTATGTTTTATGATTTCTTATGTTTTATGTGTTCCAATTTAGATTCAATAAAGTTTAGTGTTTTCATCACTTAAAGTTGTACAATTCAGGGCCGACCATTAACTACATCCTCTATGCTGTGTACCATCACCGTTATCTAGTTCCAGATCATTGCATCACCCCACCAGGACCCCTGTACCCATGAAGCAGCCATGCCCCCATATCCACTCCCCCACCCCCTGACAAACACTGATCTGCTTCCTGTCTCTGTGCATTTCCCTGTCCCTGGTGTGGCTGTCCTGAGCACAGCCAACCCTCCTTTGGCCCCTCCCCCACATGCTGAAGACCCCTGAGGATGCCAATGTGTTCAGTGCCATGAACCCGAAGCCTAGTATGACTTTGACCTGAAGAAGCCCACCGTCACCAAGGGGGTGAGGTCAGGCATGGAGACAGTTCAACCCTGCTTCACATGAAGAAGAGGGACTCGATATTGCCAAGGGCAACTTCCCCTCAGTCCCTAGTGCTGTTCAGCCACAGGGCCACCCTCCCCAGGGTCTGGCTAGCTGGGGATACAAGCAGGTACAGACTAGAGTGACAAAAACCAGGTGGCTATCTTTTCTGTCCAACCTGCTGCCCCAGGCTAACCAGGAGCAGTTTCACCCTGAACCTCTCCTGCTGTAGACCTGATACCTGCCAGTCAGCAGGCTGTCCTGGCCTCCCGTGGACGACTGGCATCCTAAGTGCCTTCTGCCCTCTAGGGTTCAAAGGACTAGCTGACATTTGCCAAGGAGTGCTGCCCATGGGCATGAAGCCCTGCCTGCCACTGAGGCACTGCCCTCTGTGCACCTCCGTCACAACTTCCCAGGTGTGGGTCACTTGCATCTGTGACTTCAGGTGTCCCAGAGTCCCCACTCACCCAGTGGGGGTGACCTCTGCAAATGCAGCCCTTCCATCCAGCCTCCAAGCCTCCAGGCCCCAAGACAGGCTTCAGGACCAGGGACAGCTCCCACTCCAAGTGCTGGGACACCTCAGGTGGGGCCAGGACATCAGTGGCAGGGACATTGTCCAATGCTCAGAGAGCACTTGGCTGGTACCTCCAGCTCCAAGGTGGAGGAGAGCAACATGAGTTTTGACCCAGAGTCCCCTGATGGCAAAGAAAAGAAGGTGGCCTCCCTACCCATAATCCCTGACAGCCCATTCCCAGTCCCTTCTTGCCCGGGACCAGTGTTCCCCATCGACACCTACAAAGGGGCCAAGAAGCTCAGGAGCTGGATGCCGGCCTAGGGTATCCTGCGGGTCCAGAGACTCTGCTGATCATGCCAACCCCCACAGTTATGGAAATCAACCGCCCCCTGGTCCCCGATGGTCTCTGTTTTCATCTTGGCCTCCAGCAACACCTCTTCCTCCTCAGCCTCCACCACACCCGTGGCAGCTTTGGTCACACACAAGCGTTGTGTCTCAGGCTCTTCAACCATAGCTCCTCGCTGGCCCTCTGCATCCAGCCAGTGGGTGATGCTGCATCATCCCTGTCCACCTGGAATAAACAACAGCAACATGGACAGGAGCGTCTTGTTTAGCCCACTGGTGGGACATGCCCTTGGTCCCATCACTCAGAGCTCTCTGAGCACAGATCTGTCCTGAATGGCTACTTTGACAAGAAGCCCTCTCTGGCCCCTCCAGGCAGCATGCCCAGCCCTGGGAGGAGGTAGGTGACTGCCACAGTACCCACTGTACATGGGAGGAAATGGAGGCAGCCTTCTCGTCCTGTTGGTTCTTAGGGATCTGGGCTTGAGTGGAGGTGGATAAGGTGCCCACACCAAGCTCCCTCCAAATCTAGGTTCTAACCGCCAGAGGCTCTGATGAGACTGCTCCTTCAAGTCCACCCAACCTGTAGTGAGGCCCGACTCCTTGCCTGAGTCACGGCCCTCTGTGATCTGGTCCAGACACCGTGCCCAGAGTGCACCCCTCACCACACCCCAGCCTCCCTAGAGCCTTCCTCCCCAAGGACCCTGCCAATCCCCTGCCCCCTTCAGAGCTCCGAGGCTACAGTGTCCCTCCCCCGAGCCCCCATCCAGGATGGACTCACCTCTGTGCTGGGCTCACAGGCCACCTCCTCAGGCTCCTGTGCTAGCAGAGCCTTTAGGGTCAGATTGACCTGGGGTCAAACCCACAGCTGGGTCACCTCACAGCCCTGTGACAGGCAAGTTCATGTGGTGTCTTCTCGGAGCCTCAGTTTCCTCCATGAAAAATGGGGTCAGTGACTCTGACCTCAGGAGGGTGTGTTGGGATTCAAGCAGGGAGAAGAAGGTGCCCAAAGTGCTTGGACACAGGAGGTCGCCTGGCTGGGGGAGCCCCAACGCAAGACAAGGCCTCGATGGTCAATGCTGGGCTCAATGGTGGTGAAAAGCAGGGATTTCTAGTCCCCTGTTCACGTCTGGAATTGGTCACTTAGAGCAGAGTGACCTTGAATGCTAGGACCACTTGTCATCTGTAAAATGGGGTGCAATCACTCAGCACCCAGGGGGCTCCCTAATGACAGTAACTCGCTCCAATAGTTGCCCAGCTGGGCTCCCTTCAGCTCCTCCTACACCCGCCAGGGCTGAAGGCAGGGACTGGCTGGACCCCATGTGGCCAGGAAGGGGTGTAGAGGAGGAGGGAAAAGGGTGTCCTGGCCTTCTCCCTATCCGAGTCTGCGTCCACCACTGTCTTCGTGTCCGCAGGACCAGCCATGCATGGAGCTGAACCCTGGGATGCAGTCTGTGGACCAGGACAGTGAGGTCGGTGTATATTCAGTGACTTTCACGTCCCCAATGTCCACCTACTCAACTGTGCACCGTGGGGGCCACCTGGCTTGTGTGGCATGTTCCCGGGACGTAGGAGATGTGAGGGTCACCGAACAGTTGGCTGGGGAGGGGACAGACGAAAGCAGCCATGTCAGGGGACCGTTGTGTTACACGTGTGTGCTGCGGGCTGTGTCACCCAGAAGTGCTGTCTGCAGGGCCCCTCTGTGTGCCTGACCGTGGACAGGAGGCCTGGTTGCCCCACAGGAGAGAGGCCTGTGAAACCGTGAGGGTATCCCTGCCACACTCATGTGGGCAGAGATCCCGGGCCATGTCCATGCTCATCGGGGCTGATGTTGCTCCATGTCCAGCCCTCATAGGACAGTTGGGAAACTGAGGCCAGGAGGAGCAGGGACAGGCCCTCGGCCCACGAGGTGGGCAGAGTCCAGAGGAGAAGAGAACATTCCAAGCTCTTAGGCCAGCCTCAACACTTCCAAGGGGTTGGCTTTGGGAATGAGAGCTCCTAAGTTCCTGGGGGACCCCTGCCAACGTCCCCCATGTAGGGCCCTTTCCTCTATGCATCCCCACGTGGACGCACTCACACACACAAGCATACACACACACTCTGACTTCTCAGCCCTGTGTCAGTCGGGAAGTGCACACTGGGGAGGTGACAGGAGGAAGGAAGAAAGAGGTTGGAGGCAGCTCTGCCATGGGGCAGGATCATCCGGTCCCCTAGCAACATGCCCAGGCCCATAGCATGTAGGGGAGAGATGCCAGACGGGTGGGCAGGGTGTCCCCAAGGTGCACAGGGGGATGCAGGGGTTAGGGCCATCCCTAGAGCAGCCTGCAGAGAACCAGGTCTGGCGTCCTGTGTCCACCACTCTGGGCACCGGGAACTAGGATGTGACCCACTAGGGGGAAGGGGCTAGAGGAGAGAAGGCCTGATCTTCGGCCTCTGTAAATTGGGGAGTATAGATGGGGTGACTCTAAGGGTCCCACAGGCTTATAGAAGAGTCTATTGACCTTCGTTCTCCATCCATGACCCACTGTTCTCTGAGTCCTTGTAAAATGCATTCCATTCCCTCGAGGTCTTGCTGAGCAGAGGGCAGCCTGAGAGCTTGGGGCCTGGGGACCCAGGCAATGCAGAACATGGCAAAGCACTTGTCGACTTGTCTGGGGACCAGGGACAAGGCTATCCTTGTTGGAGCCTCGGGGTCCTCCTTTGAAAGTGAGGTGGAGTCATTGCCCTGGCTGGGGTGAGGAGGCCTTGTGAGTCAACGGGACACGCCAGGGCCAGTGTGAGGAAAGCGAGGAGCAAGAGAGGCTTCTGAGGTCCCTCACGTCCCTCCTGGAGCCCGCAGGTCCTGTTCATTTGCACCCTCGGCCCTGGTGGAACCACTACCTTGAGGACCCCAAACAAAGAAAGGTGTGTGTTTTGCTTTCTGCTTTCCTGCCTGGGGCTGCAAGGCTAGGGCTGACCACCAGGGGTGTCCTGTGTCCACTCGTGCTCAATGGAGCAAGTGGAGCAGGGACGCCCAGGCCTCGTTCTGGATGTTCCCCTGTCCAAAGCAACCTTTGATTACTGGCATCCACGTCCACAATGGGAGCTGCTCAGAGGCGGGAGGGTTCTGAGATCCTCTCATGATTCTTTCAGCTACTGTGGCCCCAGCACTCACCCTGAGCAGGGCCCATGTTTGTCCTGAGGGCAGTGCTGAAAGCACCCACATGGTCCCTGTCCTCCAGGAGCTCACAGCCTGGAGGTGGAAGGGACAAAATCATGAACAAATCCATGTGAAAAAGAAGAGCAGGTGCTACAGGGCAATGAAGCAGGGTGCTGGAGGAGGGAGGGCCTGGAACCACTAGCTGGGTGTAAAGGGCCTCCTTGGGGACATTTGTGCCCTGAGCAAAAGGACAGGAGGAACCAGCCCTGCATCTGTCTGCAAACAGCGTGCTGGGGGGAAGCTCAAAGGCACAGAGACTTGGAGTCAGATGAGAATTTGACGAGAGAGGAGGTGAGAAAAGAGCCAGTGTGGCTAGAGTGAGCTGGGGAGGAGAGAAGTGAGGGACAGAGGATGGCAGGGCCAGACCCAGGCCTGGAAGGAGGTACTAGTTGTCTATGCTGGGTGACAGCATTAGCCTCACTTAGCACTTACAAGACCTATCATTGAGCATCTGACAGTGTCTCTACCAGGGTCCAGGCTCAGGTCAGCTGGGATGCTCCCCATCAAGGTCTAGCAGGAGGCTGGGGCTGTGTTCTCAACTGAAGCTCGATAGAGGCAGGAGCCATCTCAGAGATCATTCACAAGTATGGGGGCAGTGGTAGGATTCAGTTTGGATGGGGGTTTTCAGGCCTTTTCTGTCTGTGGACAGGGACCCTCTGCCAGTTCTTTGCACTTGGGGGTGTCATCGGGATGGAAGTTCATAATATCTGATCTGGCTTTTCCTGAAAAGTGGATCAGAGAGACAGAAAGAGAGAGAGAAAGAGAGACAGAGACACACAGAGATAGAAAGATGGGGAGGAGAGACAAAAAGAGGAGACAGAGACAGTGAGAGAGAGAGGAGAGACAAAGAGAGATACAGAGAGACAGGGAGGGACCAAGAGAGATACAGACAGCCAGAGACACAGAGACAGAGAGAGACAAAGACAGGGAGAGAGATAGAGACAGAGAGATAGAATGAACACAGGAAAGACAGAAGCAGGCAGAAGTCACAGACTTTTCATTAAACCGACCGTGGAAGTGACATCCCATCACTCGGCCCTATTCTGTTGGTTAGAAGCCAGCCACAAAATCCATTCTCCTCAAGGAGCGGGGATTACATAGGAAGTGAGCCTAGTAAGTGGGAACGCTGGGAGCCATTGTGGGGGCTGCCCACCACATAGGCTGAGATGACCGCCACTCAGGCACTTGGACCTGAGTCTAAACATAACAGGAGGCCCTGGAGGGTTGCGAGCCAGAAGGAGATGATGTCTGAACGTCATTTCATTTCGACCCTCCCTAGGGACACTGAGAAACAGGCAAGAGGGGAAGTGCCTTTCCCAGATGATCAGCAGACCCAACCTTCTTTGAGTTGTATTCTCTGCCACAGCCAGCCGTTTCTGTCATCCTTGCACTGCAAAGTCTGTGCAGGAGCTACTTGTGGGAGCAGCCCATGGTTTCACAGGCTCTGAAGGGATCTCTAGGTCTATACACCTGATGACATCCCTAGGAAGTAGATACTAGAATGACCCCCACTACACAGACAGGGACACAGGGGAGGGCCTGAGAGGCGCAGGGTTGTCCAGGGTGACATCACTGGCAAGAAGCAGGAGCGGGACTGAATTCAACTCTGTGTCCTCAAAGCTGGGGCCCTGGTTGCATCCAGACCTCCCCAGAGTCTGTGGGTTGGACTGTGTTGGTGTGACTCTGTCTGGACAGGGTGTGGAGATGGAGAGTGAACAGTCAGCAGACCGGGGGGCCCTTAGGAAAGGTCTTGTGTGAGGAGGAAGCTTAGGTAAGGGGATCCCAGGAAGTGACCTCACAGAGCCCAACAGAACTTGGAACCCTGATAACTAGGCAACGACATTCTAAACACAGCCCCCAAGTGAGCTCACTTGTCTAGCACTTGTCTAGAAGGAGCAACATGTTTAGTTGCTGCTTCCGATACCCAGGGGCGGAGCCCCAGGAAAGCCCCCAAACACCGATGCAGATGCTGGTGCCCCTCTCACGGCCGACGGCTGTGGCCATTTACCCGGAAGGATGGAAAGGTAACATCGGGAGGCCCAGGGAAGGCCATTCCAAACCAGGATACCACTGTGGTCCCATCAGGGCAGCCCTACATCCCCTCCCCATGTGTGCCTGGAAGGGCGGGTTCATGTGGGTAGACCACCGTGAGCAGGAGCAGTGGGTGAGGTGTTAGAAGCCTGGGGAGGGGTCAGTCAGGTTCAAAGCCAAGGTCAAGGCCGGCTGGGTGGGACGTGGAGTGCTGGGGTGGCGCCCTTCTGCCTGAGGTTTATCACAAGCCCCTGAGGTGTATGTCTCTCCTCAGGTGTGGAATACTGTGCAGACACAGGTGTGTGCCTGATCTGGGAGAATTAGGTCCAGAGGGCAAAAGCAGCAGCAAGGACAGCTGGGCAGGGCTCTGATGCCTCTGGGACGGAGCCAGGCACTGTCTTTGCAGAGCTCCAGACAGGAGATCAGCGTGGAGCTGGTGGAAGGGGATATTCCATCCATCTCCCAGATGGAGGCGCCGTTGTCCCACAGGACTGGATCAGCAGCTACCGGGAGAGGGTGTGCAGTGGCAATGATAAAACCCTCAGAGCCACCAGAGGACCCAGCTTCAATCCCGGGAGAACAATCATATCCACCATGTCCTGCAGCAGACCAGGAGGCAGCTGAGGGCCGAGCTTCCAAGCAGTGTGCGCCATACCCTGCACAGGCTCCTGTAGGATACCAGGAGGCAGAAGAGGCCCAAACCTCTGTGCAAGGAGAGCCATCCCCTGCACAGCCTCCTGCAGGAGACGAGGAGGCAGATGAGATGCCTGCCTCCATGCAGGGAGCGCCATCCCCTTCACAGGCTCTGGCAGCAGACAGGGAGGCAGCTGAGGCCCCAGCATCCGTGCAGGCAGAGCCATTCCCTGCACACGCTCATGCAGGAGAACAGGAGGCAGCTGAGGTCCCAGCCTCTGTGCAGGCAGAGCCATACCCTGCACAGGCTCCTGCAGGAGACAGGGAGGCAGCTGAGGCCCCAGCCTCCGTGCAGGGAGAGCCATCCCCTGCACAGGCGCCTGCAGGAGACAGGGAGGCAGCTGAGGCCAAATTCTGCGGCCTTGGAGATCTGGCTCGCGAACCTCCCTCATTAGCACCTCCAATCCCACCTGTTCCACCTGCTCCGTTACCACACATTTCCTTCTCCACCCTGCTTATTGTATTTGTTTCTTTCTTGGTTCCTTTCATTGCTTTGCTTTTATTGATTATAACTTGAATATTTAAAATAAATTTAACTTTCATCTTTTAACAATTTATTGTTTTTCATTTACACTTCATGAGCATCAAGTACATTCACAATGCTGTGCATCCATCACCGTTGTCTGGGTTCAGAATATTTCATTCTCCAAAAGGAAACCATGTTCTAAAAGCAGTCATTCCCGATTTCTCACTCAGGCCCTGGCAACACCTAATCTGTTTTCTGTCACTGTTTTTTTTTTTTTTTAATCTGTTCTGGATGTTTCCTATAAGTGAAATCATGCCGTAGGTGACCATTGTGTCTGCCCACTCATTTTCACACGGCCTGACAGCTTTTCATTTTCTGTTTTTATTTGAAATATAATTTCTCTAAATTGATAGGAAAATCCCAGATGAGTCTAGACTTGATGTATCAAAGAAAGCCCTTTTGGTAAATATGTGCATAATCTTGGGGTACAGACGGTTGTTCTAAGTGGGACACCAGAGCCAGAAGCCACACAGGAAACGCGTTGCTTTTCGTGCGGCCAAAGCAAAAACAAGAAAAGGGTTGAAAGCTGGAAAGACAAACCATAAACTGGAATGTATCCTCATAACACAAGGCCAGGGAAAGGTTACGCCTACTTGTGGTCCAAAAAAATGCTTGAAAGTCAGAGTTTTAAAAAGAGATAAAGAGCAAACTCATTCTACGCCAATGAGAGGTGCTACACAGGGGCAGCATGTGTCAGAGATGCTCGAGCTCCCCGAGGAGGAGACGCGCACATGGAGACACTATGGAGAGGACACTGGGCCCCATCAGATGGGCAGGGCTCCAGTGTGGTGACGACAAGCCCTGGTGACAATGTGATGAAGCCGAGGCCCCAGTAGACCCCTAGAGACAAGTGTGAAAGGACAGTCCTCTCTGTGGACCAGCCTGCAGGACCCATCGCTGTCCCCAGGGGCACGCCTGTACTGGCGGTGCAGATCCCAGGACTTCATCCCACAGAAATTCCTGCCCAACTTTTCAAAGATGTATTTTCCAGACTAATTCATCACAGCACTGGTTGCAATAGCAAGCAATTGGAAGGAACGCTACTGTCCATGGCGAGGCGATGGGATCCATCCGTCTCAACTGTAAGACCACTTATATGTGATATCAGCTGGGAGACACGCATCTAGGAAAATGAATCTGTGTGTGAGCGAGAGACAGAGACAGACAGACAGAAAGAGAGAGACAGAGCCAGAGAGATACGCACCAAATTGTCCATGGGGTTCACCTCTTGGGATGGGAATTGCCACTCGCTTCTCTTCTCCTTTAGGGGCCTTCGTGATGTTTCAACTTGATAGAATGTGCCACCATTCCTCTTATAATTCTAACAGGATTAAAATCACATGATTAATGTTATCCAATTATCATTCATCTTTGGACTGAAGCATATTATTTAGTTTTTCTTTGTGAAGGTTTTTATGACAAAGACAATGAACTTTTATTTTAGTAAAAGAATGAATTCTAAGGGAATTAAGAATTAAGTGGAAACTGAGGAGTGCCCTTAACAGGCAGTATTCACTGTTTCAGTCCTTTGCCTTTGTATGCACGTGTGTGTGCACGTGCCCATTCAGCTGTGTGCAACTGTATGCACATGGGTATGTCTATGTGCAAGTGTTTGGGGGTGTGCACTTGCGGCTATCATGTGGGAAGGACTGCAGGGAGTGTGCTCTTCCGGAACCTGATTTCCCCAGGGCTTGACCCTGGCCAGTCAATCCTCTTCCTCCTCTGTGTCGGCCTCAGAATTTCCTAAGAGCCTCTGCTGGACAACACGGATCATTTCTGGTTTTTCACTCCCGTCATCATGCTGAAAGGAACACCTACATCCATAAATCTCTACTTCTTTAGGACCGATCCCTAGATGTGGAGATTCTGGCACATAATGTAAACGTGATGTTAAGGTGTTGGTCACAGCCTCTGACACCCAAGGTCTCCTTCTGTCCTGTGATCTTGTTTGGGAACGGGGAGTCCAGAAACCCTGAAACAGAGACCTGAGGGAGGAAGGGAGAAGGAGGAGCAGCTAGGATGCAGGGGATGAAGGTACCTGGGGTGACCTACCCAGCTGGAAGGCCCCGCTCCTGTTCCTTCTGTCCCTACCGCTCCCCTCACCCCTGGCCCCGCCCCTACCACACCTGACCCCACTTTGGCCTTGCTCATGCCCCTCCTGCTCCCTAACTCACCTGAGCTGAGCAGCCTGGCCTGCCATCCAGGACAGATGATGTTGAGGGTCTGCACATTTCTGCCTGCTTCCTCTCCCTCCAAACAGAGAGCCCCATCCTCAGTTAGGAAAACACATCTAGGGCAGTGCAGTGAGTCACAGGAACCTCCTTGAACATGCTCACTCCAGGGGGAGTTCTCAGTTGCAACACTAGGACCCACTTGAGCTTGTGTGAGCAGAAGTGACTTTTACAAGACAGAGTGGAGGTGTGATAGAAGGTGCCAGAAGGTCAGAGCACAGGGCTGGAGGCTTTGGAGAAGGTCATCATGCCCAAAGCACACCTCAGGGTCTTCCAGGAGTGATAGCTGCCTCAGGCACTGTGCCAACCCCAGCCCACATATCCAGCACATTCAGCCTCTGCGATGGAGGGGCCCTGCTCATTGGGGATGAGGGAGAGAGCCCTGGTGACCTCGGAGAGGCACTGCCATTGGAGCCTCGGTTTCCTCACCTGTGAAATGGGGTGGCAGCCGACCTTTTGTGGTGGTGTCAGACAAGTTCGCTGAGGCTGCACCTGGAGTGCCCTGCACCTTCTCAGATCTCAACAGCGACTAGCTCTAATGAAGAGGAATCACAGGACGAGAGATGGGGCTCGGTCCTGGATCCCCAGATGGCTGGCTGACTGCCGTGGGACGAGATGGGGTGGACAAAGGCATTCCAGAGGAACAGCGGAGTCAGAGCGAGTAGGGTATGCCTGGTGGGAGATCAGAGTGGGCAGAGGCGAAGGGCCCCAGGGGGCTCTCAATGGGGTGACATCAGCAGGAACTGCTCACGGTGATGAGCACTTACCGGGGCCTCTGTTCTCCTCTTGAGCTATCTCCTTGACGCCTCCCCACAACTCCTTGGGGGAGGAGCAATTATTGTCTTCATTTCACTGATGAGGAAACTGAGGCTCAAAGAGACTTGTCCCCTCTGTGCCCTGCAGAGTGGCAGAGCCGGGATTTGAACCCAGTGCCTTTTATACCCTGTGGGGACTGCCTGAGAAGGGCTCCCCCATGCTGAGGGAGGGACCACTTTTCCCTAAAGTTCTGACAATTTTTGGTCCTGATGCCCAGAGAGACCTCACTCTGCGGGGGGATAGGCTGGTCCTTGGTACTGGGAGAGCCCACAGCGCCCACGGCTGGCCATTCCCTGTCCACCATACCTAGCCCCAGGCAGACGGAGTGGCCCTGTCCCTTTAGTTCAGTGATGGCTGGAGGCCAGAAGGGTGCAGGCCCCAGGGAGACCAGGACCCCTGAGCCCGAGGAGGCCGCAGTGCAGGACAGTGGTTTGGAATGATCCAAAGTCAGAGAAACAGGGGTCATAGTCCCTGCTCAGCCTCTTTCTAGCTGATGATGCAGGTGAGGCTCTCAGCCTCAGTTTCCCCATCTGTACAATGAGGAAATAACTTGGCCTCCTGATGGGCTGTTGGGAGACTTCCCTGAGGAATGGCTTGAGAATCTCTAGCCTGGTGCCTGGAGCGTGTTAAGAGCCCCCTGCCAGGCTGTCACAGTGGTCCTCTAGGGCGCAGGATCTGGGAAGTCCCTCCTCAGGTTTCCTTCCTGCTGCCCCGCTCCCGGGAACATTCAGCATTGTTTGAGGAGGAGCTGAAGATGATCCAGGACCACACTGTGTTGCAGGTGACGGAGGCTCAGCGCTGGAAGGACAGCTGGACATGCTCCATGCCACCGTCCAGGGCTTGTGCTGTGACCCCCTGTAAGCCCGCCACAGATAAAGGCTCCTCCTGTGTGGATCCAGCTTCTGTGGTTTACTCACTTATTGCTTCATTCACCCAGTCATTCCTTTACTCATTCCTTCACTCACTCACTCCTGCACTCATGTACTCATTCATGATTTCGTTCATTGTTTCTCTCACTCATTCAGCCAATACGCTCTGGTCCCTGCCATGGGCCGAGCACTGTAACTTCCCCAGTGAGTATGACCCGACGTGGTCCCTGCCCACCTTGAGCTCTCATCCACTCTGTGACCTGAAAGAGGGCTGTCCTTCGGGTTAGCAGGTGTGATGAGCACCAGGAATTCACTTCTGAAAGTAGAGGCCACCCATGCAAAGAAAAGAACGAAGAAAACTCATGCTTGGCACTTCATCGACAAAAAAAATAATTAAAAGTTAATAAAAATAAAGATATCCTATATTTAACAAAATGTGGGTTCTAATCACAAGTGTGCACTCATTCCTACAACCAATGAGAAGTAATCCAGAGTGGACTGGGTATTTGTAGCACATTCTTCCAGCCAATAATAGCATTTCAGTAAACCTGTTCCGGGGCCTCACGATTTTCCTAAGGCCTCTGTGATCCTCCAACACTTAAATCTTTCTCCTTGGAAGCCTCTGTCCTGTCACCCTCCTTGTCGAATGGCTCTTCCACTGTTGGGGGGCCTACCCTGCACGGCCACACTCGTCCGTGACTCTCCACGTTGTTTGGACAGGCTGCCCCCATTCCTCCCTCAGCCTCACGAGCTCCTGTTTCTTTGGCAAGGTTGGTGTTTTCACTGGGTGATCACGTGGCATTCTTCTTTGCAGTGGTTTGCATCTTCCCACACTGTGTCTCCTCTGACGACTCCGGAAGGCAGGCATTTTGTCCCCATCTTACAGGTGAGGAAGCTCAAGTCCAGAAGGCTGGACGACCTGCTCCAAGTCACAGCCAGCGTGGAGCCTTAGCAGAGTTTGGGCCCCAAAGCAGACAAGAATGTAGGGCAAGTGGTTTGTTTGCAGGTGATGGAGGAGGCCTGAGGGAGGCCACGGGGAAGGGAGCCTGGAGGAGGAGAGACAGTGAGGGGCCTGACGAGGGCGCACTGAGGTGAGCATCCATCCTAGTCCTGTTGGGAGACGAGATCCCACCCGGACTGGCTCTGTCCCCGTGGATGGAGGGTTTACCCCGTGTCATGAAGGCTTCTGTGTTACAGGCTGGCACAGGCTTGCAGGAGAGGAAGCTCCCGGTGCAGGAGAGAGCCCCCAGACAGAGAGTGGATGCAGGTGCTCCAGGGGGACATTGTGGGCCTGCTGGGGACTGGCTCCCAGGGACTGCAGGGACTCAAGTGGGCTGAGGGAACTGAAGGGCAGCAGCAGCAATGTCTGCAGGGGGGATCTGCACACATGTCCCACACTTATGCCCCCAGAAATGCTGCTCTGCGTGGCATTTCTCCTCCCAGATGCGTAGTTGGCCCAAACCGCCCCTCCACTCCACACCACCAATTCCTTTCCATTCGTCTCAGGTTACTAGAAATTCAGAATATTTTAGTTGATGTTGGAGCCCAGAGACTTTTGTTTGTCCTGCCCATGTTCTAACATTGCTGGCCTTTTAAAGATCTCAGGGCTTTGACTCCAAAACAGCAAGATGATGAGGATCCCAGAGAGCATTCTGGAAGCAAGACTTTATGCTTTGCAATACTGCCATCCCACCAGCTCTTCTCAAAATACCTCCAGGACACAGACTCACAATCTTGGGTCCTCAGATTTCTGAAAGGATGCGCCTTTAGAAAGTGATCAGGGTGTGGCGGCAGGACACACCGAATGGTTGAGTGAGGAATTCAGCCGATCCTCTTCCCGGAATGCCATGATCACACCGGACGCGCTGTCAGAAAACAACCTCTGGGAAGAGACCAAAGACATGCAACCAACTGAGGAGCATTTGAAGCTGAGATAAGAACAGTGAGAGTCGTGGTGTTTTTGCCCGGAGCAGGTCCCGTCCCCACCCCCTCAGTGTGACGGCCCTGTGAGCGGAGCAAGCCTGAATGGGGGTGGATTCTCTGTCAGAGGTTGCCCACTTGATGTCGGCATGGGTGGGCAAAGCCCGGCCCCTAAGCATTTCTGGAAACAGTAGCCATCTCAGTGGCAAGCTGACGTGGAAGGGTAACTTTGCAGCCACCTGAGGTTGGATCTAGAACAGAGCAGCGAATCAGCCAGGAAGGTGAGACGGACAACCACACAATGAGACAGACACAGCGGCCTTGATGGGCTGCACATAACCCCAGGGGCTCTGAAAGTTTGTGTGCTTGTGCAGGCCTGTGCCGAATCAGGTGAGACCAGGAAGATGGGCATTGTGGGGATGCTTAGAGACCTGCCACCAGCCTAGGCTCTGCCCCCAGGTGTTGCTGCCTCCCAGCAAGTCCAAGTTGACTGAGGGGACAATTCCCAGCCCTGTCGAAGGTACCTATCCACTCTGGGGCTCCCATGGAGAGAGGCCTTCCCACCTGGAAACTTCTCCCCAGGTCTTCTTCAGAGGCTGAAATGAGGTGCTCTCAGAGCAGAGAAGATGATGAGCAGTGAGGAGAGGCTCCTGAGGAGTCGGCCCTCCTGGGGAAGGAAGCAAACGAGCTGAGAGGGTGGAGTGGTCCCTGCTTGCTCTGGCCTCAGCCCCTTCAGTGTACATCTCCCTCCTGGAGGGGACAGGAGCCCAGGGTACCCGGGAGAGCACACCCGGGCCGCGATGAGCAATGCTCCCAATGAGGAGGATCTGAGCTCAACGCAGGATCAGCCCAGGTAGGAAGGGAGCCTTTTGCCACCAGGACACTAGAGTCAAGGTCAGCGTGCCCCTGCAGGGATGATCTCCCTGCCTGTTTTACACGTCCCTGTGGACAATTGACTGCTTAGGGACTGGCTTCTGACCAGCAGACCCAGCACAAGTGACAGGACGACCCTTCCCAGATTCCATCACCGAGGCTGTCATTCTCTCTCACTCACTCTCTTCTGTTCCCTCTTCCCTCTCCCCTTGTTCCACTCTCTCAGTCTGTCTAACCCCTGGACCTGGGGACATACATGGACGTCCTGAGCTCCCCTATGCATAGGCCCACACAGAAGAAAACCAAGGGAGTGCCCTGGCCAACAGAGAGAAAGGAGCCAGGCTCTCAGTGAAGCTGATCCTGACCGAGCCCACAGGAGTAAGCTTGACAGCACATCTCACCCTGGTCCAGCCTCAGTGGAGGCCACAGCCCCAAACGGAAGTCGTCATGAGCAGAGGCTCCAACTCAGTTGTGCAGGATTCCTGGTCCACAGAGATGGAGAGAGAGTGAATATTTGCGGTTTAAAGATACAGGGTGGGGAACAGTGTTGTCAGAGAGGAGGAGACACCTCACACCATCTGCCAGTTCCCGGGTCTGGCCTGCCCTTCTCCCTCCTCTCCCTTCCAGGCTCTCTGCAGCCACAGTGTCCACCTCTCTAACCTCCTCTAGCCAAACTCACTTCTGCCTGGGTGTCTCCACACCAGCAGTGCCTTCTCCCTGGCACGCTGATCACAGGTGAGTGCAGCGCTGGGTCCTCATTTCACTCTGGTCACAGCAAATGTCACCTCAGTCAGGCCTTTCAGACCCTCCTACCCAGTGAGACCCCAGCCCTCCCTGAAGGACACTCTTTATTTTCATTGCAGTTCATGCTCTTCTCTTTCACGTGTCTCTGATTTTGTGCTTTTGTCCATCTGCCTCCAGACTGAGCTCCTGGTGGGCAGGGACCACTGAGTAGATTTCAGCACCACCCTTAGGCCCACCAGGACTCCCGGCCCAGGGTGATGGCTTGGCATATAGCTGCCGAATGAACAAATGGGGGCATCTTGGATCCTTCCTTCCTGCTTTTGCTCCACTCAGATGGTGAAGAGGAACACTACTAATAGAAAGTGGGTCCAGAGGCAAGCGGAAGGTCAGCATGACTTCTGCATGAATCCTCCTTTCCCCAATTGCTCCAGCAAAGCTCAGTGGGCACCACTGACACAGGAGGCTGCCACCTGATGGCCAGCACAGGAACTGCAGCCTCAGGCAGGGACAGCACAGCACCAGTCAGGCATGTATTTCTTGTGGAGAAATGCCTATCCAAATGTATTGCCCATTTTTCATTGTGCTATTTGTATTTTATTGTTGAGAGGTGACAATCTATTATATATTCTCAATAGTAGACCCTTATCAGATATGTAAAGATCTGTAAACATATTCTCCCCTTCTGTGAGTCGTCTTTTCACTTTCTTGATCGTGTCTTTCAACACACTCAAGTTTTACTTTTGATGAAGTTGAATTGATCTGTTTTCCCTTTGGTTGTTTATGTGTTGGGTGCCATAATTACAAAAACATTGCCTAATCCAGGGCCATGTTTTCTTCCAAGAGTTTTATAGTTTTAGGTCTTACATTTACATCTTTGATGGTAAGAAGATGTAACATTTTTGTATATGGTGTGAGGTAGGGGTTCACCTTTATTCTTTCACATGTGGATATCCACCTGTCCCACCACTACTTGTTGAAAAGATTATTCCCTCCTCATTGTCTTGGCATCTCAAATAATTCTAGAATCTGTGGTTGTTGCAGGTGGTGTGACTTAAAGTTCCTTAGAGTTTTTTCTTTACACGAAGGTTGCTGTTCTCTGGCCTTGTGGACTTTCACCCACTGCATATGTAGACTGATCATTAGCGAAATAATCATATCAGGTATTTGGACTAGTTTTTTCTTTGCTTGCGGTGGGTATGTAAGTCCACACCCTGTTACTCCCTGATGGCTGGGTGGACCACATTGCACCGTTGTTCTGGCCTGGATTATCGCTGTATCCTTCTAACTGGTTTCTCTGCCTCTATATTTGACCCACAATCTATCCTCAATACGCCAATTGGAGTGACCCTTTAAACCCAGATGTCACACCCTGACATTGGGAAATCTCTCAAGGGGCTCTCCATTTATCTCAGGGGGAAAGTTCAAGTCCTTATGCTGGACCTCAAGCCCAATACAGTTGGTCTCACACTCTCTCTGACATCATCTTTGGCCAGTTATCCCCTGTACCATTTGCTCCAGTCCTTCTGCCCTCCATTATGCTCCTGGTACATGCCGGGCACTCTCCCACCTGTAGACTTGTTCTCTATGTTCCTTCCACTTGGAATCCTCTTCCACATGATGATTTCATGCCTCATATTCTTTACTATCTTTAATTCTGTGTTCAAATGTCATGTTGGTGAGGCTGTATTGACCGTGTCATTTAAAATATAAACTATCCTTTTGTCCTGACACTCCCTATCCAACTTGTTCCCCTTTCATTTTTCTCCTTAGCACTAACACCCTATAAAATAATATATAATGATAAGAATCAGTGTTCAATTAGGACACGGAAACCAACCAATAGATTGAGCAGGGACAGTTTATATAATGAGCAATTAACCATAAACCTTTAAAGGGAACTATAGAGAATAGCCCAGAATTACAGTAGAGTAGTTAAGAAAGAAATAAATTTGGGAGAGGACCACCTCGCCAAGGCTGCCTTCAGGCCTTGTTGGAGAGGAATATTTGCAGTACAGGGATGGTGGAGAAGATTGTCATGATTCCCAAGACCAGTACCAGTCCAAGGTCAGGGCAGAGCTCAGCAAGTAGGGAACAGCAGGCTGAGACTGGCAAACAGGAAAGCTCTGTCCCCTCCCAGGGGCAGGTAGGCTGAGGTTGGGATGCCTACTTGATTCACTGGGATTCCACTTGCAGCGGTGCCACTCATTCTCCTTATTAAGTCATCCAAGGGGATCCACTGAATCCACTGTGGATCACCCACTGTGGGTGAGTCCCTGTAGACACCCCTGAATTGTGCCACTGCTGGTTTGTACTGCAGGATAAAGAAAAAGAAAAGAAAAGAAGCACCCTGGAATTAGGAAGGAAGGCCCTTTGTCCTAAACCTTCTCTGACAAAGCTTAACCCCTGCCAGGTGCAAAAGAGAAACGTCTACTGGGTTCAGCTCCATTATTGCAGAACAGATAACAGAGGACAACACTCTGATGTTGTTACACAGGGGCAATCCATTGATAACTGACACCATAATTCCCTTATTATTTTGTTTATGTATTCCATGCTTTTACTTCCAACTTGCCTCTATTGCTTTATTTGAACTAAGATTTTGAAGACAGCATATGGTTGTATCAAGGTTTCTAAAAAAAGGTATTTTGATCCCCTCAAATGCCATTATTAGATCAAAACAACAGAAGAATTAAAAGTACAATGTAGCTGTACTATCAGTATATGCCTTAAGTAAATCGTTTACTGTCAAATTCCTCTTATATGAAAGCACCACGCAGTTTCATTTTAATGATGTTAGCTTCAATAATCTAGTATAATAATACACTCCTTTGTAATGAGTAACTATGTAAAATGAAGTTACAATAATTTACAATTTATGTCTCTGACATGACCCAACTAATCTCTACAAGCACCACTGAAATCTTGATTGATGCTTGGCTACCTTGTTCTACTAGAACTAACGGGAATATTTCACTGACAACAAATTCTGTTTACCTGCTGTGTAGTTTATAAGGGTTGAATTCTTCTCTACTTGAAAATCACCATTTTCATCTCTCCATATGGATACCTGTTTATCGGCAGATAGCTTTGCAGTCAGTATAGTTTTATTCAGGAGAGTCTTATATAAGAAGTCATAAAAAATGAGTATAAATAACTTACACTTCGGCAATTATCTTTTTCTTTTTTTTCCCCTGCTTGGAAAGATTTGTCCTGAGCTAACATCTGTTGCCAATCTGCCTCTCTTCTTTCTCCCTTCCCAAAGCCCCAGTACATAGTTCCATATTCTACGTGTAAATCCTTCTAGTTCTTCTACATGAGCCACCGCCACATCATAGTCAATGAGAGACGAGTGGTGAGCTTAACACCTGGGAACTGAACCTGGGTCGCCGAAGCGGAGCGTGCCAAACTTTAAACGCTAGGCCATCAGGGTTCGATCCAGGAAATTTTTCTAGAAAACGTTGGAATCAAGATGTATGATTTATTTCTAAAAATATCATAACATACTTTAAAACATGAAATGCTCAACATGTTTAAAAGCACTTTACCACTCAGTTTACCTTAACAAAGATATAGCAAACATTTTGAGAAATATACTTTCAACAGGAAAGTCCAATTGTAGCTTTATGCTTTTGTAGACCGCGCCCAATAACGTGGCTTAAAAAATATAACTGTAAGATTCTCTCAAGAAAATGTATTTCATTTCTATAAAAATCGTTCTTTACAGTGTCTCAATGTTTGTTTCCTACTAAGCTTCTCAATGTTCTTTAGGCTTAACAATATAGTAGAATCAAGCTCCTATAATCTAGCTTTTAATCCCACAATCCGGAAAGCTCTATCTCAAGGTCATCAATGACCTCTTAAATCAACGAATAATATTATTCCCATTTTATAAGTGCGAATGCTGGGTTTTAAAGAAGTCAAGTTCATGCCCAATATTGTTTAGCTAGTAAGAGGCAGAGCCTAGATATGACTGACTCCTGCTGTCTGATTCTAAAATCCATAAGCATAACCTCTAGGTATACAGCCAAACATAACATTCTGTATTCTTGCAACAGAATAAATGCATTTGCTTTTTCCTTAATGTCTGTAACACGGTTCTTAACTATTCCAATACATTGGTTTCTCCCTTTGTGTAAATGAGAGTGTTCTTCAAAGTACCTTCCTTCCTCTCCGCTCTTCTCTATACATTCCCTTGACTCCCAGTTCTTGAATTCATTTAACAAGCATTTATTTTATTGAGTCCATACAATTCCAGACCCCATGGAAAAACAATGAAAAAAAAACCAGTCCCTGGCCTTGAAGGATTTACAGACTACTATGGGAGAAAGCCGTATAAGCAAGTCCAATACTATTTTCAAAAAAAACAAAAAACAAGTTTGAGTCTGCACAAACACAGAAGGCTATCTATGTCACACAGCACGGGTTTTCAAGCCTTTTCTTAGGAGGACTACAGTTTTTTAAGAAATAGTGTTTAAAATTTCCAAAAGAGCACGCAAGACCTACAACTTCCCTGATCCACTGTCCCCTTCCCACTACAAGCCATGTTTTTTCTAAGACTCTTAAGAACATCGTTTGAAAACCACTATATTCTAACATCTTAATAGTTTTGCCTTTCATGCCTAGGTCTTTTATCTACCTGGAATGGATTTTTGTGTACGGAGTAAAGTAGGGTTCCAATTTGAATTTTTTCCACACTGATATCTAATAGTCCCAGGACCACTTAAAGAAACGCCCCTCCTTTGCCCTCTGCTCTGTAAGAGCACTTCTATTAAAAGAAATCAAGTTTCTGGATACACGTGGAACTGGATTTGGGTTCTCTACTGTTTTCCACTGGTCTAACACTGTGCTGATACCAAAGTGCTTTAGTTACTATAGCTTTATATATAACAAATCAGGATATCTCATAGATCAAGTCTTCTCACCTTGACCTGTTGCTTAAAAAAGATCTTGGCTATTCTTAGTCCTTTGTATTTCCATATGTATTTTAGAAAACACACGTAATTTTGAGCTCTGTAATTTCCTGGCAAACTGGTAAAATACCCACAAAACAAATCTAGATCAGTGGTTCTCGACCAGGGCAATTTTAACACCCCCACCTCCCACCCCAGGGACATTCAGCAACGTCTGGAAACATTTTTGGTTATCACAAAGTGGGGGGTAGGTACTACTGGCCTCTAGTAGTATGAGGCCTGGGAGATGCTGCTAAACATCCCACAGTGCACAGGACAGCTGCCACAACAAAGAATTATCCCATTCAAATTTTAATAGTGCCACATTTGAGAAACCCTGTCCCAAATAAATCAAGGGGCAAATTTGCATGGGCCCATTAAAGGCCAGGTAACGTCTACCAAAAACAATAATTTAGTTTTAGAAAAACTGAACTGCCATGTGCCAAATGAGATTTACTCCAATTCATTAAAAAAAAATCATATTATTTGGATAGACCAAAATTCTTATCTTCTTGTTCTCTATAGCAGGGACATTTTCAGGAAGCTTATTGGAGGGGTTAAATTTTTAAAATACAAAGTTATAAAGAAACAAGACATAGCCAGAAGATACTAAAAAAAAAAAAAAAAAAACTCATAGAAATCAGTAAGAAACAATCCAATAGAAATATGGGCAATCTAAATGGGCTATTCACTAAAAGGAATATTCAAATGACCAATAAACATATAAAAAGATGCTCAACCTCATTAGTCACCACAGAAATACCAATTCAAACTCACGAGAACACCATCCATGCACCAGAATGGCTAAAATTTTAGAAGACTGGACATATCAAGTGTTAACAAGAATGCTGAACAATGTAATTCCCATATACTACTGGATGTAGGGAAGGGGTTACATAAACTGGTTCAACCACTTTGGAAAATGTTGGCAGTCTCTACTATAGCTGAACATATCCATACACTATGACCAGCAATGCCATTCCTAGGGATCTATCCAACAGAAAATACTTACCTATTTGCAAAAGCATGAACAAGAATATTCATAAAAGCATTAAAAGCCTAAAGGAGAAACCATCCAAATGTCTAATAACTGCAAAACGGATTAATAAACTGTGATATGTTCATCGAAGGAAATAATATACCACAACAAGAACTACTACTATATGCAACAGCACAAATGAATCCCCAAAATACAGTGTTAAGCAAAAGTACGCAGACTCAAGAGTACAGATATCACTCCATTTCTATAAAGAGGCAAAACTCATCAATGGTGACAGAAGGGAGAAGAGCAAATACCTGTGGAGAGAAAGGATAGTGACTAGAAAAGAGCATAAGAAGGGGCTGTAGGGTGTTGGTAATGTCCTATTTTTATCTAGGTGGTAGATACACGAGTGTGTTTACTTTGTGAAAATTCATCAAGCTATACACTTAGGATTTGTATGCTTTTCTGTATTTAGCTTATATCTTACTAAAGAATTTGCTTAAAAATATAAATAATACAACCCTCATTTATCATATCTGATGTTTCAAGAGACTATTCTAAACAGCCCAAACTCACAATGATGCTAAAATGCAAGTTGTGTATATATTGACAACTGATTTTTTACCAAGGCACAAAGGCAATGCAGTGGATAAAGGATAGCCGTTTCAATAAATGGTGCTGAACAATGAGATATCCATAGGAAAAATAAATGAACTTGGATCCATACCTCACACCATATACCAAAAATAACTCGAAATGGATTTTAGACCTAACAGTAAAACCTAAAACTATATTTTATAGAAAAATTCTTGTATTCAAAATATATAAAGAACTATCAAAACTTAACAATAAGAAAAAAAAACAGGCAAAAGTTTCGAACAGACATTTTATCAGAGAAGATATACAGATGGCTAATAAGCACATGAAAAGACACTCAACATCATAAGTCATCAGGGAAATGCAAATCAAAACCACAATGAGATACCACACTACATGACTATTAGAATGGCTGACAAGACTGGCCATACCAAGTATAAGCAAAGATGTAGAGAAATGGGAACCCTCGGACACTGCTGGTGGGAATGTAAAATGGTATAATGTATAAACACTTTGGGTAACAGTTTGGAAGTTTCTTAAAGAGTTAAACATAAGTGATTCACTCATTCTACTCTTATGTATTTGCCCATAAAAAGAAAAGCACATGTCCATAACAAAAACTTACATACAAATGTTCATAGCAGCTTTATTTGTAATAGCCCAAAACTAGAAACAACTCACATATACATCAACACCTGACTGGATAAACAATTTGTAGTATATCCATAGAACAGAACCTTAATCAGCAACACAAAGGAACAAACTGTTCACACACAGAACGTGGATGAATTTCAAAAGAATTATGTTAAGTGACAGAAGCTAGACAAAATCAGTGTACAAATTGTCTGATTCCATTTATATAATCTCTAGAAAATGCAAACTAATCTATAGTGATAGAAAGCAAATCAGTGGTTGTTTGGGGAGAGTAAGTCACGGAGGGGTGGGAAGGAGGGATAACACAGGCGCATGAGAAAACTTTTGAAGGTAATGGATATGTTCACTATCTTGACACTGACTGAAAGTTTCATGGAGGTACACCTTATGATGGAGGCCATGACTTATCAAAGCGTACCATTTATTTTATTTTTTTTATTTATATATTTTTATTTGGAAATGTTTATATCAGTACAGTGAAACTAAATTTTAGAGACACTGGATGTCATTAGTTTGGATATCATTAGTTTATTATAAAAGAGAGACATGGAAATTATTTACATGATGAAAGATTTCAGTACTTCAGTGGAATGGGTAGCTTGACGTGATGCCATTTCAATAGTGATTCATTTCAGTCTACATACTTTCCAAGAATGTCACCATCTTTAAATAAGTAATAATCCTTGTCGTCTAGAGCTACTTTGGTGCCTCCGTACTCTGGGAGAAGAACTTTATCTCCCACTTTCACACTAACTGGTTGAATCTCTCCATTCTTTCCTTTAGAGCCCGATCCAACAGCTACTACTGTTGCTTGCAATACTTTTCCTTGAGATTTTTCTGGAAGCATAATGCCTCCTTTGGTTACAGATTCGGCTGCACTCCTTTCAACCAAAACTCGGTCAAAGAGGGTAAGAAACTTTCTAAATGCCTGTCCTGCCATGACTCCGGCCGCCGCAGCCTACGCTCCGCTCTAGCGCCGCCGTCGCAAGCAGAGACCCGCAATCCGACCCTCGAGACAAGTGAACTTGGGACAAGGCACCCGGCGCGCAGGCGCGCTTGCCCCGGACCCACGCCCCTCCCCGCGCGAGGGGGCGGCCACAGCAGCACACGCTGCGATTCGGCAGGAGGGCCCTGCCCAGGCCCCGACGCTAGGACCCCAAAGTGTACCATTTAAATAAATGCAGTTTGTTTTCTCAAGTATATTTCAATGAAGCTTTTCTAAAAAAAATACAGGTTGTATATAAATATTATAAACCAAATTTTCTATAATTAGCTCAAAATCAACTCCATTCATTCACACAACAAATATTTATCTAGCACCTACTATAAGCCAAGCACTCTGCTAGGTTCCAGGGTTACAGTGGTAAGCAAACTGACATGGCTCCTAACCTCATGGAGAACACAGTCTGCTAGGGGAAGCAGAGATTAATAAAAGATGCACACAGACACATGGATAATAAAAACTTCACAGACAAGTGCTGCCAAGGAGACAAACACAGTGAGATGACACAAAATAACAGGGAAACCAAATCTGATCTAACGGAAAGGTCAGCATGGCTCCCTCAAGGAAGTGAAATTTAACCGATACCTAAGAGAAGAGGAGGATAACAAGTTGAAGATGTAACTTTCCTCAGAAGAGACACTAACACAAGCAAAGGCTCTGAGGCAGAAGAAAGCATGACCCTTTGAAGAAATGGAAAGAAAGTCAAAAGGGCTAAGGGTCAAAACAGTGTAGACAACACTATTGGTCACCTCTCCAGTAACTATTCCATCTCCTCTTCCTCACTCCTAACAGAATCACACTTGGGTTCCAGCAGCCACCCTCCTCCACACATAGTCATGTGCTTTAGAGGAAGATGACTCTATTCTTGATTTTAGGAATTGGATATGTTGAGACTTAATTCCGTCATGGCCACCTCTTTTCTCCCTGCCAGTGATTAGTTAAAGAATGGCATGAGTGAAAGCAGGAAAAGAAGTTATTGCATGCTCTACACAAGAGATGGTAGTTTGGACCAGGGAGTTGTCAATGGAGATAGAGATTTGCACGGAGAAATAAGGTAGAGCAACGTGTACAGGGTGTCTCCTAGGTTTCTGGCTTAGGCAAATAACGATCAATCTTTTCCATATAGTCAAAACCAGAGAAATATCTTTTAAAAATTAAGAGTCTTATGTTATTCTTAATATATTTCTCTTAAATAAACTAAATTAGAACTTGTCAAGGATCATACCTAAAACATATCTCATCCTCATGCAGGATACTGGCTTCAGAAGTTCATGCAAACTTATCAAGAATGAATGAGGCTAACTAGATTTTGTCTAACAATACAAATCAATGTTTTCTAAAATTCTAACCTATAATTAACAATCCTGCCTACAAATAACATCAATTTCTGAATATCATTTATTTTGCCTTGCCTGCTTCAAAAAATGATTTAAGCAAGCAAAATGTCCAAATCAATTAAAAGCCAAGCCAAGAATAAAGTAGTCCAAGGATTTCTGACCACTCTTGTGTTATCTAAAAATAACTCCAGAGAAATTAGATGGAGGTACCTAATCAATTATGCTCATCAAATTTACCAACCTAGGTCTCATAACAACAGTAATGGAGGTTCCTATTACAGATACCAACAGACCCAGGCAAAAATATAAGCTACCTTGACAAGTTGATGAAGTGCCATTTCTTTCAGAAGGTGGTGTACTTGGACTGTAGAAATGATGTGAAGTTCCTCGGTCCTTGCCATCGTTTGTAAAATTCTTTGAATGGCACGTACAACGACGTGAAAGAAACATATGCACAGAGAGACATGTGTACACAGGCATACCCACATGCACACAAACACACAAATGCACCCACACATGCACAGGAGCAAGATGATGCCATTTGCATTTGGTAGAAAGTTATGGGAGCAGAATAGAGGAGGAACGAGGGACAGGGAAAGCAGAGACCACTCAGGGTGTGTCAGTCAGTGCAGTCACCTCACTACTCATAAGTCTGGAACGAGGGAAGGGCAGCAGTAATAGAGGGAGGAGGTGGATTAGGGGCGTGTGCGGGGCCAGCAGCCCTGGTGGTATGGGTAGCAGACATGAAGGTCAATGTGATCTCCCAGTGTCACTGGGGGCACTGATGGGAATACAGAACACAGGAGCCAGGGTACATTCGAGTGATAGGAGATCAATTCAGCCTGCAAGGGGTGAGGGGGCTGCAATGGGAGCCATGGGCATCCTGGTAGGGACATTTAGAGCAGGCTGGACACTTTGCTTTTAGTTCAATAGGTCTGGTAGGAAAGTGCGGGGTGGAGCCATCAGCTCCAAGGATGGAGCTGGAGCCTGGACTAGGACCAGCTCTCTCAGGGGAGCTTGGAGTGACGGGGGCTAGTCCAGGATCCCTGGGGTTGGGGCAACAAAGACCATGGGAGTAGGGTGGTACATACGAGGAAGCCATTGCTTTATCTTGCTAGCTCTTAATGCAGAGGTGTACTGCTTCACATTCTGATAACATTCTCCCTTCCAGATAAGCTTTCTCAGAAGAAATCATACCCAAGAGTAACGATGGCTAATTATGCAAAATTAAGAACATAAATTCACAGGATACCCCCCCAAAATGATTTAGTCACCACCTACATGGCAAAATTAGGGGCCTTTATGAAGATGAGGGAGGAGAAGTATCCTATCTCCAGGTCAACCCAGGGCCAGACAGGTGAGCAGGGAGCAGGTGTAGGGTCCCCCACCCAGCCCTGCAGCTGTCCCTTGTGACTGCTGGACTGAGTCTGCTCTTCATGCTGTGATCTGAGGGACCCAGTTTATTCCTCCCCACACTCTGGAGGTCATTTGAGAGTCTCTGGGAGGGCTGGGCAGTGGGCATGTGTGTGTCCCAGGTCAGGCACCTGCACTGGGTTAGGGTCTCAGTCCTGTTGTTCAGAACCCCAGGTGGACGTGGGCCAGAATTTGCTCTCTTGTGTATTTGATGGTGTCTCCCAGGCAGAGCAGGACACCTTCCTGCCCAGCAGGGGAGAGGGGGACTCAGTGAGGCCTTGGACAGATTTCCATCCAAAATGGGTCCCTGCTAACCCCTTACTCCTGGTGAAGTTATAGCCAAGTCAGGTAGCCTTTCTAAGACATAGTTTCCTCAGAGGCCAAAGTCATGGTTTGGAAGAAACTTTGCATATTTTAAGCCCATCTCTAAATGTGAGGACTGTTGTCCCTATTATGTGTTTATGTTTTGCAAGACTATTGCGCTGGGGTTGCCATTAAAAATCAAACACATTTTTACAAAACGTGTTATCAACTTCAAATTCCATGGTGCTGTTGGAACAATATTTGAGGTCTGCAAATGTTTAGATGCCACCCAGTCCCTAGTCATTACCCCCCCACAGGGGTCGT
This sequence comes from Diceros bicornis minor, assembly GCF_020826845.1. NCBI lineage: Eukaryota > Metazoa > Chordata > Mammalia > Perissodactyla > Rhinocerotidae > Diceros > Diceros bicornis. Next base: position 263,822 of record NW_026691120.1, on the reverse strand, counting down.
CACATCCTCACATCCTTGGGACCCCTCTGTGCCTCTTGTTGGTACTTATGTGACCTGGACATCCCTGACACTCTGGCCTTGGCTCCAGGCATCCCCAACTGTACAGTAAAAGGTTCCTGCCCCCTGTCTGCCCACTTGCCTCCCTATGCCCACTGTCCCTCTCTCGGAGCTGGTCAACTTGCCAGCCTCAGTCTTGTCCACCCAGGCCTCAGGACCCAAGTTCCCCTCTCTTTGCCTTTTCCTTGTTAAATGCCCATGTCTAGGTCCTCCCTCTCCCCTACCCCTGAAAAGACTGGTCTCATTCAGTCCTGAGAGTTGTCCTCAGCCTCTCAAGGAAAGTGATTCCCAGCAGACCCAGGAGTGAGGTGGGAGCTGGTGCTGGGAAACCAGATCCTGGCGATTGGTCACACCCAAAACCTGGGGAATATCATGCAATGTGTGCTCATCATCAGAATGAAACTGTACGTGATTTCAGGGGAAACGGTTTGGCAATAGTAATGGTTAGAGGACCTGAGGCCTTCAATGGTGTCAGGACAAAGGAAGGTCTGGACACATAATCATCATAATTTTCATCCCATGTTCCTCAATTAAATGAATGGTCGGATGGATGCTGGATGGATGGATGATGAATGGATGGATGAAAGGGTAGTTGATGCAAGGATAGTGAGTGGATGGGTGAATGGATGGATGGATGGGTGGGTGGATGTGTGGTTTACCGTTGGATGGATGGATGAGGGATAGATGAATGGATGAATGAATGGTGGATGGATGGATTGTGGGTGGATGCATGATGGATGGATGGATAGATGGATCGATGGATACCTATGAGGCCAGGATTAATGAAGCACACATGGACACCTCTAAGGTAATGAGGTCTAGATCCACTTGACCATCACTGTGAGCTCCATGCACACTTGCTCCATCCTCTCTTCTTACTTGCTCACACCTTCCTTGATCTGGGTTGGGGGCATGTCCAGTTCTGAGAGGTATCCAATTCCTTTTGGAGTTCTCCTCTCAAATGGCCCATTAACTGCGCCTCCCCTTCAGGATCTTAGGGCCATGGCAGCTCCTATGGAAATCTTACAGGACGTTTCCTATTAGTGTCAGCTTCCTCTGCTGATCAGACGGGAGGGTGGACCCAAGCGTGGGGACACATGGCTGTTTGCCTCCCACAACTCCCTCAACCATTTAATCTCTCTTTCCCTATTTCACCCAACTTCGCAGTCCATATTCCCTGAGCTATGGACATCTGCTCCGATGTTAGTCATTTTAGAGACATCTGGGCTCAGTTCTTTCAGTCTTTTACATTATTCTGCCTAAAGCCCTTATTACAGACATCCCTTTATTCCAGCTTTGAGGAAAATGATATAGAAAGCCCTGGGCTAGACCAATAACCTCAAGGAAAAGTGGCATCAGCCCTGCAGCCCTTCAGCTTCACAATGAACTTCATGGTCATTTGGAGTTCAAGATGCACATCATGGGGGTTTTCTTCTCTCCCCTCCCACTTCCAAGCTCCCCAATCCTGAGCCTGGGGTCCTGGAAACAGGCCTCACCCCCCACCAGTGCTCTGCAGCCAGGCCGCAGCCTGCCAAGTTGATCCAACATCCTCTACATTATTAATGTGCTGGTTTTTCTAGCAGACGCAACACAATAAAGATGGTGGTGATGGTAACGAACGTAATGGTGAGTCACCATCGTGTACTGAGAACTAATTCTGGGGTGGCTCTCTGAAAAATGCTTTACCCGCCTTACCTCATTCACATCTTGCAAAAGCCCTGTGCTGCGGGCGCTTGAGGAAGGGGAGTCTTTGTACTTCTCATGTGAGCTAGAAATTCAATAGATTGACAGGTATTGGTGATCTCTGAGCCTGGAATATAAGCTTTGGACTGGTTTCTGTTGAGACAAGGAACAGAGGTCTCTTGTCTACAGGACAAGTGGGCAAATGGGCAAGGGGCAGACAGTACCACAAGTCATCCTGCTGGAGCTGGTGGGCCCCAGGTATGCTCACCTGTCGGCTCAGGACTGTAAGTGGGATGGGCGGGGGCGATGGTCTGGATATTCCCCACAGTAGGCTGACAGCCTCTTCAGGATCCTGTTGGGCACTGTCAACAAGATGAGCTTTATGAGTCCTTAGAATAGGCCTGAGGGGGCAGTTCTGAAAGTCTGTTAATGAGAGGCAAAAATTCCCATCCTTCAGGGGCAAGAGGAGGTAGTCAGGAGGTTGAATGTTCCGTAGCTCATTCCTTTCCGCCCACCACACTTGCTGGGTGTGGTTTTATAACATCCTCATCTCTGGAGACACAAAGAGAAATAAGATGGAGTCTTCAGCCCAATCTTCATTGTCTCCTTGAGCAGCAGATGGACGAGCTTGTCCCAATAGGAGCGACAGTCCTGCCATCTGCAGCCCGCAGCCTCATCATGCTTGAGATGGGAGGCCTTCACCAAGGAGTGTGTTCCAGGCTGAGATTGGGGGAGGCGGAGATTGCAAGATTCATTGGACAATCTCCTGACCATTCATTCTATGTGGCCACATTGGTACTTCCTGGGGACATTGGTGGGGGAGGTCATGGAGGTCCGTGAGCTCAGAAGATCATGGCAGTGGAGGCTGATGAGAGGTGATGGAAGGGGCTACAGGATTGACCCTATCGTTTAATTTTGTTGGAGTAAAGATGGTGCAGAACCCCACGCCAGGCAGGGGCTGGGCCAAATGGATAGGCTAGTGGCACTTCCCTGGGTTGAGGGGAGGCAGGATGGGCGTTGAGTGAAGAATGAGGAGGATGCCTTTTGGTTTCAACAGTCGGGGCTCACCCCCTGGAGACCTTGGGATGCTTCCATCACCAGACCAGGGCTCCAAGGTGGCTTCTGTTGTCCAGGAAGCCCAGCGGATACAAAATATTTAAAGTGTCCTTTGTGGAATCATCACCTTGAAATTCAAAGCCTGTAAGTGGCCACTGGCTCAGCTGCATGGAGGGCCTGGGCTTCCAGGGGGCAGCATTTCTGCAGGAATGTGCCAGGTGACCACCTAGACTGTGAATTTGGATGAGGACTCATGTGATAGAGCCCCCCTCCCCTGCCCCTTGAAAACCTCAGATCATCACCTAGGGACACAGTTTTTCCTCTACTGCTCAGAGCCATCAGTCATCCCGGCTGGTCCCCACACACAGCTCGTGTTCTTTCCACACCATATCCACGAACTGACTTTCTCCAGTTTCCCAGAGCCCAGACACACTCTTTGCTGGACACCCCTCCAACTGTGAGCCTTTCTCACAGAAAGTGGCTCCATGCCCAAGGACAGGACACCTGTGCTTCCCCTAACTCACAGGGTCATCACCCTCAGGGGACACGACACCATGCTGAAACAGTTCCATCATCTTCTCTTATTCCATCCAGAGAACCAGTAAAGAAATTTGGGGTTCAGGTCAGCTGCTCCTAAGCTCCCTGCAGCATATGGAACAACTTATGAAAAGAAGCTTCAGGGAGCCTTGGCTGATGGCAGTGATCTGAGGCCAGCTGAGAGACCTAAGGTGGACAGCATCCCTGCCAGCCACCAGACACGTCTACTCTGTACTGCTGGGGATCTGAGCCTCCATCCCTCCTGACCTCGCAGCTCTCTGCACTGGGGCCTCCCACAACCTGTTTTCCCTCCTTCAGGCATTAAGACCCTCCCCAACTGCTTGAACCCCAACAAGTCCAACATGGCCCTATCCCAAGTCATTTCTAGGGTGGAGATCCATCATCAACACTTGGTTCATCCAGGAGAGGGACCATGGCATTGCTTAATTCCAAGACAAGATGAATAACCGGGACATGCAGATGATGAAGTCTTCAGTGGGGGTCTCCACAGGGCAGGAGGGGCCTTAGAGGCAGTGGTGTGGCCACACAGAGTGGGCTGTCTACGTGGGCCAGCACATCTAGCAGCTGCACTGAGCCTTTGAGCCAAACTGTGCCCTGTGCACTGATGGGGAAGTGTGTATGTGTTCATGTGTGTGTGCACTGTGAGGTGTGGGTTTAAGCCTGCACTGTCTGTCTCTCCACCACCATCGTGACTCGACCCCTTTTGGTCACTCTGCATCCACCCAGATGATCCTTCTGACATCCTGGACCCTCAGACCCTGTCCTCTGCCCACCTTCTCTCAACTCCCACCACCCACTGCCCTGGCATCACTCTGCGCATTTAACCATCTCCACCATGACAGACACCCCCATTTATGGCCAGCCCATTTAAGCCAGTACCCACCAGTGTCTCTCCAGCCAACACACTGGGGGCTCCCTCCCCTGATGAATCCTCAGCCCACTGGCTCTCCGTCTGCCAACCTTGCTCCACGTTCGCTTTCCTTCCCCTACGTCACGTCCTTCCTTCCTCTGCACACACTAAGCTCCAGGACAGCCCCACGCTCCTATCCTGCAGCTCTGTCCTGTTCCTTCCATGATCCTGGCCAGGTGAAATCCACCCTGGGACCCAGCTCTGCACCTTCTCTGCACATGCCCCAGCTGTGAGAGGGTCAGAGGCTGGTGCAGAGTGAGGGCTGGTCCCACCTTCACATCATGACGGCAGACCACAAGGCCCCTCGGTACTGACAACACTCCTCTCAGTGTCCCTGGGTCACCTCACTCCTCCACGCTCTAGGTGCATTTCACATGTCCCTTCTCTCCTCACCATCCACCCCTGCTTCCCTGTGCAGGACAAACCTTTACCGCAACAAGGCTCAGGGCACGGATTGTGCACACTGTAGTGTGCACGGCTTGGTGGGGCAGCTTGTGGGTATGGTGTGCACACATGTTGCTGGCTGGGAGAGGGCTGAGGTGTAGCTTCTGAGACTCATACTCCCCCAGGGAGAGGTCAGGCCCAGGCAACTGGGAGGGGCAGACACCCTGGAAGGGAGAAGGGTCACATCAAGGGACTGTCCCCTCTCCAGGATGAACATCTCAGGGGGCTTCAGGTTCTAATGGGCCAGGCTGGGAAGATGGGACTCCACTCAGGAGGGGCTGGGGGCTGATTCAGTTGAGGGGGAAGAGAGTGTAAGGTCACTGGCTCCTGGAGGCCGGGCATTGACAGCCTGAGCCCCCTCCTCTTGGTGTGGTCCCCCCTGCGAGCCATCAAATGCACGGATGTCCCTCATGGAGGGGCTGTAGCAGGGTGGAAAGTGCACCCCTGAGTCCAGGGAGTTCCACACCATCCCATCCACAGAGGACAAGTCTCTGCTTTCCAGGGCCAAGGGGCCCCCTTTCATGTGGAGACTTCAGATAAGGGGACCACCCCAGGGGCCTCAGCCACCCAAGAGGCTCCTTGGCTCAGGTGACTCCTGTCCCAAATAGAAAAAAGTACAATGAAGAATATAGACAGGACCCATAATACCAACACTATATCCACCTCCCCTAACTCCCAGGTCTGGTCCTTTGGATTTAAGTGTGGATCAAACTGGGAAATTTGCTTTTGGCTTTTCATGGCATTTCCATCACCCTCCAGACTCTCCAATGTCCTCGCTGGAAGGACTAACCAGCTAGAGAACACCTGGTTAGTTAATGTCCTGTATTTATAGAGGGACAGGAACTGAGATGGGGAAGGAAGGAAGAGCCCCAGGTCTTTGACCCTTCCTCCTGCACCTCAGCATCAGCTCTGCTCTGTCCCCTCACCCTCACCTGGAGAATGTGTCTTGACTGGATCCCCATCCTGCTCCTCCCTCCGCCACAGGCCATCGTCCACCAGCTCCCCAGCCCAAAGAGTTAAGGATGGCAAGAACAACTACAAGAGCCATTATTTATGGAGTTCTTGCCCTGAGCCAGCAAGGAGTTAATTATCTCACTGAGTAAGAGAGAGGTTCCAAAAGTAACCCATTTTACAAATGAAGAAACTGAAGCCCAGAGAGTTAATCTCATGGCCAGGGTCTCTGAGGTAGGAAGAGGTTACATCCAGGATATGAATGTAGACCCATAAGTCTGGAGTCTTGCACTAACACGTATGCTTTGGGACTAATCAGTAAAAAAGTTTATAATCATGAGATTGGATTTGCAAGTTGGAGCATAGCATACATACCAGCAAGTACAGAAATCATACTTGCATTGATCCGTGAGTTATCCAAAGGGAACACCACCGCTAACCAGTACCCACAAAAATAGAACATGACCAGCCCTACAACGGCCCTCTTATGTGCCCCTCCCAGGTCACTGACCTCTCTCTCCCAAGGGGAACCAATACTCTGACTTCTGAATTTGTTTTTCTTGTCTTTGAACTTGATTTAAATGGAAATATACAGAGTGTCTTCTTTTGTGTCTGGCTTCTTTCATTTTGCTTGTAAGATTCATCAATATTCTTGAATGTGGCTGTAGTTAATTTTTATTTCTGTATAGTATTCCACTATAAAATATATAACCCATTTTATTTATCCATTCCACTACGGATGCGGAATGGGTTGTCTACAATTTGATGATATGCCAAAAAAAGCTCCTCTAGACATCTTGTACATCTTTTGGTGAACATATGAACATATCTGTGTTGGGTATATACCTAAGCATGGAATTGTTGGGTCATAGAGTATGTATACGTCCACCATTAGGAGATACTACCAAAGAGTTTCAAAGTGGATTAAACAGTTTGCACTCCCAGCTGTGTATAAAAGTTCGAGTTGCTCTGCATCTCCACCAATGCTTGGTGCCGTCAGAGGTTTGATTTTAACTGTGGTGGTGTATGTGTATTGGTAGCTCATTGTGGTTTTAATTTGCATTTTCCTCCTGAGTAATAACGTCGAGCCCTTTTCCATTTCATTGTTCCCATTTGGTTATCTTTTTTTTGAAGTGCCTTTGAAAATCGGTCCTTTTTTTTTGGTGGATTGTCTGTAATATTTTTATAAATTTATGCGAGTTAGTTAAATATCCTAGATAAGAGTCTTGTGTCAGATAAATGAATGGAAAGTGTTTATCCCCTTTGTGCCTGCCCTTTTTCCTCTCTTAAAAGTTTCTTTTCACTGAAAGTTCTCATTTTTAATAATTTCCTGTTTATCTTTTTGTTCCTTATGTTTACTATCTTTTGTGTTCTGCGAAATCTTTGCCTGCCCCAAGATCCTGAAACTGTTTTCCTAAGGTACCTACTATAGAAGTTATTGTAAAAACCCCTGTTTAGATTTAAAATCCAACTGGAATTGACTTTTGTTGGTACAGCCAGTATGGAAAACAGTGTTTTCTCAAAGATTAAAGATCAGAGTTTTCTCAAAAGATTACAAATGGAACTCTCATATGATGAAGCAATCCCACTACTGGGTATAGTTCCGAAGGAAATGAAATCAGTATCTTCAAGTGATATCTGCCCTCCCATGTTCACTGCAGCACTTGTCACAATGTTACCGAACCAAAATGAGTTCCCTATTTGGTGAGTTGAAATCAAAGCCTTTGCCAGAAGTAGTTCTCACACAAAGTACAATTCATTTGCAGCAAATAAGGGGACCATAGGGAATCGCTTCCAAAGCTTTGGCTCTCTCAGAAAGGGAAAACAAGTGCCTTTTATTTTTGGTAGGGAATAAATATTCAAAAGGAAAATTTCGTCATCACGTATAGAGGTGGGTATAAGCTAGCCCAGGCGTAGTTTGAAAACATGCTTTCACCTACATTTCATGTTATGCTAATAAGGCTTAAGCTCCTCCTGCGGTGGAGATCTTAACATTAAAATGAAGCAAAAGTAACTTTGGAGACTTCTTGGCCCATCTATGCGGGCGTTGCTTTTGCAGTGGGGTTTGGACTGGTTCAGGGTGGTTGGTGACTGCGTCTCTTAATGTAACTGAGAAACAACTTTGAGAAAGAGTTAAGGGGCCGACCTGGTGGCATAGTGGTTGGGTTTGGGCACACCGCTTCAACAGCCTGGGGTTCGCAGGTTAGGATCCCTGGCGCCGACCTATGCACTGCTCATCAAACCACGCCGTGGCAGACGTCCCACATATCAAAAAGAGGAAGATGGGCACAGATTTTAGCTCAGGGCCAATCTTCCTCAGCATAAAGAGGAAGATTGGCAACAGATGCTAGGTCGGGGCTAATCTTGCTCACCAAAACAACAAAAAAGAAACAGTTAAGTGCTTTCGAAACTGCCTTTGAATTACTCAGGGCAGATAGTTGGTGACAACAATAGCCAAGATATGGACACAACCTAAGTGTCTGCTGATGGATGAATGGACTAAGAAACGCTACATGTATCTACAATTAAATATTATCCAGCTTTAAATATGAGAGAAATCCTGCCTTTTCTGACAACACAGTTGAAATTGAGGACAGTATGCTAAGCGAAATAAGCCAGACACAGAAAGACAATCACTGCATGATCTCATTTACATGTGGAATCTAAAAACGTCAAACTTGTGGAAACAGAGTGGAATGTGGCTACCAGGGATGGAGGTTGGTGGGTGCGAGGGGAATGGGAGATGTTGGTCAAAGGGTACAAACTTTCAGTTATAACATGAGGATGTTTTCAAGATCTAATATAGAACGAGGTGACCAGAGTTAATAATAATGCATTTTATACTCAAGAGAATTGATCTTAAGAGTTCTTAGCATTAAAAAAAGGGGGAGTTATTACAGGAGGTGACGGAACTGTTCATTAGCTTGATTGTGGTATTCATTTCACAATGTGTACATACATGAAATCATCACATTGTACACCTTCAATATATACAACTTTTCTTTGTTAATCATACCTCAATACAGCTGGAAAAATATTTGTGCAGACTTCAGAAAATGCTTACGAATTAATGTGAATGAGGAAAACAAGAAGTGAAAGCACAAATGCAGCAGGGCCTGGGAGAAAATTTGCCAAATGTTACCCGTGGGTGATACTGGCCTAGAGCAAGTTGACTCGAGGGAAGCCGTGTTGTAACTTAGAGTAACCTCTGACTAGCTCACTCAAGCTCTGTGTGTTTTACCTTGCACATAGCCTAGGAGATAAACAGCTCTGGGAAATAATCCTGGCTGACACACGTACCTCCCAAGAGTGATAGATGATAACTTTATTCTTTTGAGTTTCTTAGGAACATGACGACCTCCTCAGGAAGAACATCTATGCTGGCATCCATCATCGATGACAACTGAAAGACCTGGTGTGATGTCTCCAGTCTCCGATGCCAGATGGTCAATGTTCCTGAGCCCCCTCACAGCCCACTAGTCCCTACAGAACTGCCTCTGATTATGTGCTTGTTTAAGATGGTCTCTGGGACATGAGTCCATCATCTTCCGATTTTGCTAACTAATCGAGTAAATTCCTTTCCTGACCACTGACTCATCTTGTGATTGATTGGCTTCAAGGTTGCAGCAAGCAGAAGGAGCCTTTGCTCGGTTACATGGGCAGGGATTTGCAGTGATTATTAATTTCTTCTTTACAACTTTCTCAATTTCTCACGTTTTTTAAAAGCACATTCACTTCACCAGGAGAAAATCAGCAGCAATTGTGAGTCACAACAAAAAGTGGAGAGATGAGAGTGTGCACCCCTAGCCCTACTGGCCCCAGGAGGGCTTGAGGGAGAACAGTGGGCAGTGCAGGCAGCCCTGACCCTGTTTGGCCCAGGGTCTCCTTCCCCAGAGCCTTCTAGGTGTCCACCAGGCCCCACCAGTGTGGCTGCAGAGCTCCTGCTGCAGGTGGCCCCCATCAGGGTGAATCCCAGCTGAGTGGTGGCCTCTGAGTGACCAGCAGGACCTGGTTTGTGATCTTGGTCACAGGTGGGCAGGACCTAGGAGGGTTGGTGGTTCAGTTGGAGAGGGGTGGTGGGAGGGTGGACAGGGGCTGGGGCAAAGTAGAGCAAGGGCCTGGGAGGGAGTCCCAGCAAAGGAACCAAGGGTTGGCCAAGGGGCAGGGCTATGTCTGAGAGATGCTGAGCAGCACGGGGGGGGGTCACTGGGGCTCAGGGAAGCTGCCCACGGCTGACAGTGACAAGAGTCTCCCTCAAGGTCACACAAGGCCCCTGATCCTGTGGCCTTCAACCCAGCGCCCACCTTGACCCCCTATCCTGTCCTCCCTACAGCCCTGTGAACTCTCCTCTGGGCCATTCATGGGACCAGGGAGTTCTGGGACTCAGGGCCAAGATTTTCCCGGAGATTTCTCATCTGGGTGGTGTTTAGGGACATCCCCGCTCCCTTCTGCTCTGTGCTTGGTGCAGGACACCTGGGGCAGCCCTGAGCTGGACCATCAGTGATCTGAGGCTGTTCTCCTTTACTCTGCTGGGCTGACAAGGGGACCTACATCTGGCAAGCTCAGCCATCTGCACGGGGTGGAAATCCCAGGCTGCCACTGCCATTTTCTGCTTCACGTCTCGAGTCTCCTGGGCACCGCCATCTTGCATGACCTTTGCCCTCACTCCCCAGTGGAAGAGCCCATGGCCACGTTTACTACTGGCTGAAGGCAAAGGCACTGAGGGCAGCCAATGGCTCAGGGAAGACTAAGGGGTGCGTCCTGTTGGTGTTGAGCATCTCTGAGCCCTGGCTGGACAGACAGGTGCACGGCAGGGCAATGGTGTTTCTGGGCCAAGCTGCCGAGAGGCGGGGTGAGTGACTGGAGCCCCCACTTGGGATCCCGGGTGTGTCTTCCCCTCTATGCCTCTCCCTGGTGAGAAAAGCTCACAGCCTCTGCACCACCCTCACGCCTCGCCCCTCCCTGCCCCATCCCTAATCTATCAGAGACTAGCAGTGCCACTTCTGAACCTCCTTACCCCACGGGGGTCTCCAAAGCCCCACAGCAGGTGTTGCCCATGCCACTGCCCTCAGCCCAGGGCACACATCTGAGCTGGAGAGGCATGCAAAACTCTCATCCCCAAGATTCAGGGGGTCCAGAGCCCCTCAAGAAGCAGCAATCTCTCCCTCCTACCAACTCCAGGCCGCAGGCCCCTTGAGGGGAAGGAGGGAGCCAGGTGACCCAGAGCTGCCCACTGTAGTCTCCCCCACCAGGCAGCATGGACTCGGGGACTAGTGTAGTGTCCAGAAGAAGATGAATGGTCTTGTGGGGCTTGTCCCCTCTGAGGGGACAGAGAAGGCCATGGAGGTCAGGAGAGAAGGCTCTGGGGAGATAGGAAGGGTCAGGCCCCCACCCCAAGCCAAGGCACCATTTGCCTGATAATCAAAGACGAACCGGCCCACCCCACTGGCAGCATTTCCCTGGAAGAAATTTAGGAGACCCACGGCCACCCTGGGCTGCCTTTCTGAGCCTCTGGATCTGGATGTGGGGACAACTAGGGCCCTTGCCGGCCCCAGATAAGAGAAGAGCCTTGGGAAGCACCCACATGACAGCAGAGCACTCCAGCCCCGTGACTGAGGAATTTTTGATGCCACTCTCTGAGTGGACACTGGACAGGGGTAGGAAGAAAATGCCCCTAATATATCTGTGCCTACTGTATGCCAGGTCAGGGAGCAGCCAGTCACTTCTGTCACATTCACGGAAAAATGAAGTTAGTGTCGCTTAGTGAGTAGAGCCTGGGGGAGGTTGATGGAGTCTCCCAGCAGTGGAAAGACATGAGCTTTGGCCTTTCAGGTTCCTGGATACTGTGCTGAGGGAGGGGCAGCAGCCCTCCATTCACAGAGGCCTCCTGGGAGTGGAGAAACAAGGGTGGTGGATGGTGGTCGACCCAGCAGAGGGCAGGCTTAGGAAGAGTGGCGGGGTTGTCCTGAGGGGAGTGGAGCCCTGCTGAAGGACAGACCTTTTCATACCTCTTGGAGCTCATCAAAGTAGAGCAGGGGCCTGGGAGGCAGTCCCAGCAAAGGAACCAAGGGTTGGCCAAGGGGTGGGGCTATGTCTGAGAGATGCTGAGGAGCACAGGGGGGTCACTGGGGCTCAGGGAAGCTGCCCAGGGCTGACAGTGACAAGAGTCTCCGTCCAGGTCACACAAGGCCCCTGACCCTGTGGCCTTCAACCCAGCTCCAAGGCCAAGGAGATCCTTTCTTAGAGAAAGTGAAAGGACCAGAGCTCTCTGGGGCTCTACGTGTTTCAAAGTCTTTATTAATATGCTCCAAGTGCAGAGTGCCCATGCCCTCAGGGACCAGCCACCTGTGCTGATTAACAGCACTTTCTTTATCCCCAGTGACCAAGCGAGGCCAGAGCTAGAACGTCCTTCCCCTGTCTTCCCAGGGGTTCTCACCTCGGAACCCTGGGTGTGGGTTGGGGGTGGCAACAATTTTTCAGTCTGTGGCATGTTTTGCCCCCTTAAATGACAGTGGTCTCCCCCGTTCACTGGAATAGCCCAAAGAGCCTCCACACATTTCCCAAAACCCGGGATACACGGTGTCACCCAGGGCAGGGTGAGAACCTGGCCAAGCTCAGCAGGTAGAAACTCCAGGAACACTTTTCCTGACCCTGAGTTCCACACCAGGTGTACTTGTTAGCTGAAGGAGGGCATTGGTGACACTTTCTGCACCTCCAATTCCCCATATGACATGGGGACAAGGCTGCTACCTGGGTGGGAATTCTGTGCCATTGAATGAGATCAGTGCACGTGGAGCAGGCAGTGCAGCGGTAGTTGTCAAGGTGAGTAGAATCAACACAGGGATGGCAGATATGGAGACACGACTGCACCTGCTCCTCCAACTCTCCTAAGGATAAAATGTGGTAAAATTCATGCCTTCCCACTCATCTAAAATACCAGCGCCCACCTTGACCCCCAATCCTGTCCTCCCCACAACCCTGTGAACTCTACTCTGGGCCATTCATGGGACCAGGGAGTTCTGGGACTCAGGACCAAGATTTTCCCGGAGATTTCTCATCTGGGTGGTGTTTAGGGACGTCCCCGCTCCCTTCTGCTCTGTGCTTGGTGCAGGAAACCAGGGGCAGCCCTGAGCTGGACCATCAGTGATCTGAGGCTGTTCTCCTTTACTCTGCTGGGCTGACAAGGGGACCTGCATCTGGCAAGCTCAGCCATCCGTGCAGGGGTGGAAATCCCCGTCAGCAAAATACCAGGGCTGCCAGTGCCATTCTCTGCTTCACGCCTGAACTCTTCTGGGCACCGCCATGTTGCATGACCTTTGCCCTCACTCCCCAGTGGAAGAGCCCATGGTCACGTTTACTACTGGCTGAAGGCAAAGGCACTGAGGGCAGCCAATGGCTCAGGGAGTACTGAGGGGTGCGTCCTGTTGGTGTTGACCATCTCTGGGCCCTGGCTAGGCAGACACGTGCACGGGAGGGCAATGGTGTTCCTGGGCCAGGCTGTGGAGAGGCGGGTTGAGTCAGTGACTGGAGCCCCCACCTGGCCTCCGGGGTGTGTCTTTGCCTCTGTGCCTCTCCCTGGTGAGGAAAGCTCACACCCTCTACACCACCCTCATACCTCACCCCTCCCTGCCACATCCCTGTACATTCCAGATTCGTGAGAGCTCAAGGAGGGGAGAGTGAGGGACGGGGGATCCCTGACCACCCCTTGTCCCTCACCCCCAATTAGAAACATGTGCTCTGGCTCAACCGTCAGCATGGCCTCCACTGGTTCCCAAGAAACCCCTTTCTCCCTCAGCCACCAACACTAATCCATCAGAGAGATGTGCAGTGCCACCTCTGCACCTCCTTCCTCCATGGGGATCTCCAATGCCCCACAGCAGGTGCTGCCCATGCCACTGCCCTCAGCCCAGGGCACACATCTGAGCTGGAGAGGCATGCAAAACTCTCCTCTCCAAGATTCAGGGGGTCCAGAGCCCCCCAAGAATCAGCATTCTCCCCCTCCCACCAACTCCAGGCCACAAGCCCCTTAAGGGGAAGGAGGGAGCCAGGTGACCCAGAGCTGCCCACTGTGGCCTCTCCCACCAGGCAGCATGGACTCGGGGACCAGTGTAGTGTCCAGAAGAAGATGAATGATCTTGTGTGCCTTGTCCCCTCTGAGGGGACAGAGGAGGCCACGGAGGTCAGGAGAGAAGCCTCTGGGGAGATAGGAAGGGTCAGGCCCCCACACCAAGCCAAGTCACCATTTGCCTGATAATCAAAGATGAACAGGCCCACCCACCTGGCAGCATTTCCCTGGAAGAACTTTAGGAGTCCCACGGCCACCCTGGGCCGCCTTTCTGAGCCTCTGGATCTGGATGTGGGGACAACTAGGGCCCTTGCCGGCCCCAGCTAAAAGAGGGGCCTTGGGGAGCACCCACATGAGAGCAGAGCACTCCAGCCCCGTTACTGAGGAATTTTTGATGCCACTCTCTGAGTGGACACTGGGCAGGGGTAGGAAGAATATACTCCCAATATATCTGTGCCTACTGTATGCCAGGGCAGGGAGCAGAAACTCAATGCTGTCACATCCGTGGAGGAATGAAGTTGGTGTCGCTCTGTGAGCGGAGCCTGGGGGAGGATGACGGAGTCTCCCAGCCGTGGAAAGACATGAGCTTTGGCCTTTCAGGTTCCTGGATACTGTGCTGAGGGAGGGACAGCAGCCCTCCATTCACAGAGGCCTCCTGGGAGGAGAGAAACCAGGGTGGTGGAAGGTGGTCGGCACGGCAGAGGGCAGGCTTGGGAAGAGTGGAGGGGCTGTCCTGACGGGATTGGAGCCTTGCTGAAGGAGAGCCATTTTCCTACCTCTCAGACCTATCCAGCTCTTTTCTTTCTTTCATTTTCAAGTTAGAGGCAGCAAAAGGACAAGCTTAACTGTCTCTCATCCCCTTTCCATACCTTCAGCTTTGATGTCCACCCATCCTATGATGCCTGCTCTCTCGGGAAGGTAAAGGCAGGAGCTGGTGGCTGAGGCAGCCTCTGTTCTTGAGCCTGGCAGCACCAGGAGCGACCGGAGTGGAGGTAGGAGCCTGCAGCCCGGCCCCTGGCGTCTGTGAGCAGCCTGGTGGTGAGGGAGTTTGTGGCTTTTGCTTCAAGGTGGTGGGAGGCTGTGAGAGTCCGGAGTGCAGGGTGGCCCCTGCCCTGTGGGCAGGACAGTGTTCTGTGGACGGCCACACGTGTGTTCATATACACACATGTATGTGTGAGCATGTGCCATGTCATCCACATTAGTGTGTGTGCGAGAACACGTGTGTAGATCCCAAATCCTAGTTGACGGACTGACCCATCCAGTATTTTGAGGCCTCGGTAGCATTCTTACCCGGGGGCCACATGTGGAGTTGACGGTGGTGTGGTAGGCCTTGCATGCAGGACTGCCCCAGCCCACTTGACTGTGTAATCCTGCTCTGTGGTGGGGGCAGAGGTGTCCCCAGTAGGGGCTCTGCTGTGCTCTGCGAGGCCTGGCAGTCCATGAAGCCCAAAGGGCCTAGGCCTACTGAGCCGGCTCTTCAGAAGCATGCAGTCCTCAGGATACTGTTCATAGGGAGAGGTTTTGGGTGCTGGTGCCCCCTCACCTACTGGGGCTCGTCCCTGAAGAGGGTCCAGCAATGTTGGAGAAGGGGTGGGAAGGGGGTTTGCAAAAGAGGCCAAGTCGATGTCCCAAGTCACAGGCCAAGCCCAGTGTTTCTCCCTGTCCCCTGCCTCAGTTTACCTTTGCAGGAAATGGTCCAGGGAAGAACTCAGCAGGGTGGGCTCCATGCTGGGTTCGGGGAGTAAGAAACAAAATCCCACGCCCCCCTCTTGCACTATGCCAAGATCATTTCCTTTATCCTGAGATGGGGTGAGTGGATGTTGGGGGTAGAGTGGGATTCTGGGGGGCCTTGCCCTGCCCAGGACCTCGTCTTCGGGGGTCAGGCCCTCACCTGGCCTGCCCCAGGTCACCAGCTGTAGCAATGGCACTTACATCTGTCCCAAGGTCTGGAGAGGGGAGAACTGGACAGCCTTACACCCTGGTGGGGACATTCACTATTTCTTTCTTTCTTCAAGAAACACGAAACCCTCAAGATTCATGTATTGTGTGAT
Source organism: Diceros bicornis minor (assembly GCF_020826845.1). Lineage (NCBI taxonomy): Eukaryota > Metazoa > Chordata > Mammalia > Perissodactyla > Rhinocerotidae > Diceros > Diceros bicornis. The sequence goes on along the minus strand of NW_026691120.1, from coordinate 248,047 downwards.
GGAGAGAAATAAATACCAAATATTCCCCCCAAAAGAGAATGTATTTTGTACTTTGTAAAGTGTTAATTAAAACGGAGAAAAATATCATGTTGGTTGAGGCCGTCTGATTTTGTGCTGCTCCAGGGCCACATCTCATCTCTTTTCTTCTCCATTCCGTGGTCGAGGAACATGGCCAGGGGCTGGGAGGAAGGCAGAACAACCTTCCCGTCCACACCGAGCAGCTGAGAGAGGACACATCCCCAGAGCGAGAGGGATTGTATTAGTTACCTGATGCAGGGTAATGAGTTGCCCCAAACGCAATGGATTGAAATGATTGTTTACGTGTTACCATTCCTGTAGGTTAGGAATTCGAGAGCAGTTTGAGCAGTTGGGTCAGGGTCCCTCAGGAGGCTGCGATCATCTCAAGTCCTGGCTGGGACTGCAGTATCTACTTTCCAGGTGGTTTATTCACAGGGCTGGCAAGTTAGGCTCAGCTGTTGGCAGGGAGTCTGTTCTTCTCCACATTGACCTCCCCATGGGGCTGCTTGAGTGACCTTACAATACAGTACCCGGCTTCCCCCAGAGCAAGGGATTCAAGGGCCAGTATAGGAGGCAAAATGGTTTTTTGGCCCTGAGCCTCAGAATTCACATGCCTCTGCCTCCACCATACTCTGTGAGCATAGAGCCCCGGTCTGATTTGACACAGGAGGAGAACACAAAAGGGTGTGAAACCAAGCGGGCAAGATCGCTGGGGCCATCTTGGAGATCGACTGCTATGCCCATCCATCCTCCCAAACATCTGGCTTAGGTAGGCCTGGGGGTCAGGGGGCCTGCAGAGCAGGACAGGGCCTTGCTGGTGGCAGGCAGAGGATCAGGGGCTGGATTCCGGGCCACAGGGCCTCTGGCCCAAGCCTGGAGCCCTACTGTGGATGTCACACTCCCAGGAAGGTACCTGGTGCTAGAAGTCCAGGAGGTGATGCCTCCCGACAAGATACCCTGGGGGCACGAGAGAGGGCTCCATGCCCAGCGTCCCTCCTACAAGGGCTCTGGCATTTGGTTCCTGTCCTTTTGGCAGGTAGACACTTGGGATGCCCAGGCAGGATGCCCAGGACCCAGGCAGAGGTCTTGGACCTTGGACACCCTTCACTGTCCCTCTCTGACATTTTCCACAGAGGGCCAGAGTGACCAGGACAGGGCTGAAGACCTGAGCCTGCACTGAACCCCACCAACCTCTATCCCCACCCACCTCACCCCCGCCCACAGGACAAGCAGACCTGGGGTCTGAAGGGAGTGACAATGGGGCTGAAGCACTCTCACCACCCTGAGCCCAAGAAAGTTCTGGATGCTGTGAATGCTTTCCCTTCTGGGGTTCTCAGACTACGTGCCCCTCATTCCTTCAGAGACCCAATTGGAGCTAGGACATCCACAGGGACTCTTGATGTCCCCCAAACTCTCAAAAGTTACAAAGGCCTCCAGAGCCCGACCTCCCTTTCCCACCACTCATTCACAGTCGCTGTCACTCGGGCGGTGCTGGACCTTGTGCCAGGTGCTGGGGACCCCGAGGAACCTGCTGTGGCCCCTGCACCTGAGTCTCTCTAGGAGGTGAGAAGACAGGGAAAGGAGCTATTCCAGGGAGTGCAGGGCCAGGCTAGACCACAAGGGTGTGCTGTGCCCAGGGGTAGGGAATGACCACTGTCCAGCAGTAGGGGGCAGACCAAGAAGCCAGGACATTAGGGTTGAGCTTGGTAAGATGGGGACCCAGCAGAGGGAGGAGCAAAGACACAGAGGGCCAGAGGGAACCTTTGCTGGAAGGGAGGAGTGCAGCGGGGGAGGGAGGAGTGGATGGGGCAGGTAGGGGATGAGGCTGAAATGCAAGGTGGGTTCTCAGGTCCGCCAGGGGCCTCACCCTCCTACAGGTCATGGGGATCCACTGAGGACTTCCACGCAGGGGACAAAAGTTAACATCTGAGTGGGGGTCTACCTTATGAAGAGGGCTGATAGGAGGAGGGAAAGGGTACTGCCAGCGTCCTGGCCTCAGTTCTCAGGAGGGGTCCCTGGCTGGTTCAAGTGTCTTTTGTGTGCAGACTTGGGGTGGTGGGGGCAGTGGTGCATGCAGGGAACTAGCAGATGTGCAGCCAACCCTCAGAATCATGACTTTGCCCCCCCGCCCCCAACCAGGGCATAATTCCTCCTGGAGCAGCTCTGGCTGGTCCTTGGCAGGTTCTCACCACAGCTCACATTCGGGTGCCCAGGGGGGTTACCCATGCCAAGACTCCACCCCCAAGCATCTGATTCAGTTTCTCTTGGAGAAAATAACGGTTTAAAACTTCCCCCACCCTCTCTCAAAAGGTAACATAAAGAACTCGGCCACAGAAGAAAAGAGCAGCTTCTGTGGTCACATGGCCCCCCTGGTTTTATTATGTGACATGCCACTGGGGGGCAGGGGGGCTCATGATGGTGAAAACGAGCTCTCCAAAGGGAATATGTGGGATGAGATGGTGGGGGTGTTGTACCACATAGACAATACACTAAAACCACTGAACTGTACACTTTAAAATGGTCTTACGTTATGTGACCCACATGTCAATGTTTTAAAAATATCGATGTCATACAAAAAGCAACAGGAATGGATGCTGGGCGTGAAGGATGGCCAAGAAAGAATGTGAGTTATTCTGACACTCTTGAGGGTTAAAGGAAGTCCCTATCAACATTGTGGAGGCAGCACAGAGAACGAGGAGGAGGACGGAGGCAAGAACCCAGAGCTCCCACCTTGCAAATGTTGGTGGGGGAGCATCTCATTTGAGCTGTTTTTCCAGGAGCTCTGGACCTGAGCTGATCCAGCGGGAAGCTGTGCAGCGTCAGCAAGACCCAGGCCCATCTGCCACCCTGATGAACATGGGGCACCGGGAGGGTCCTGATGTCCAGCGAGAACCTCGGAGAGCAGGCAGAGCCTCTGAGGAGCCCGTAGGGAACAGCCCGTGTTGTCTTCAGGGCAATTAATACTCGGTGTCTTGGACTCAAGATCACCGAGCGTGTCATGAAATATGTGGTAAAAGTGTCCAAACTTAAAAAATTAAATGAAGGCCCCAGTGATCCCACTCCTTATGTATACACTCAAGAAAACTGAGAACATGTTCATACAGACACTTGTATGTGAATGATCCAAAAAAATAAAACGCTGGGCCAACGTAAAACTCATACATGAAGTTCTGGCATTATTCATAATTGCCAAAAATTGGAACCACCCAAATGTCTACCAACTGTTGAATACAGTACATCAAAACAATCAATCAGTAACCTCCTAGATGATTCTATCACACAGGCACGGTTGTGAGGCCCAGGGTGAGGCGTAGAATCTGCCCAAAGGAATCCCCTCATGAACATGGCCTCCTTCGCCTGCTCTGGGGGCAGGCGGCCTCATCTTGATTTCCTAGTTTGAGGCCAGACTCATTAGAGGCAATCTGCCGCCCTATGCACCAGCTGGAATGAACGCGTCCTTCTCACCACTGCATCCCCTGCACCTGGCAACTCCTGGCGTACAGTCAGACAGGAACAGGGACCCAATCAGGCCTTTGCTTCATCTTCCGTGTTCTCCCGCTGTAATGAGGGTGGATGACTTAGCTGTGGAACAGCTTCCAGTCATGAGCCTGAGCCTGTTCAGTTTCTGTCTCTGAGGGTGGACTCACACGAGGCATTTTTCTGTTGGGCACAGATTCCTGTGTTCTTCTCTGGCAACAGCTGGCACCACCCTACCAGAGCGACAGCAAGACCAAGTCTCTCTGCTCCTCATGGGCAGCTCCCACACCAGCTACATCCCACCTGTTTGCCTCCCTAGCAAGACAATGGACTCCTGGTTCAAGGAGGTGACCACACTCCCGGGATTTTTCCTTTTAAACTTGACTGCTCAGCATGCCCTCAGTGTGGCCCCAAGAAAATCACAACGAGAGGGACTCCAAGCACTGTCTCCAGCTCAAGCTCAATCTGGGCTGTTCCGTGTGAAATATCAAGGTTTGTGTGGAAGAAAGGCTGGGTTTCTTGGTCGCCGCAGCATGAGCACCTGAGGGTAGCTGGGTGATGCACCCTGGGAGAGAGAAGGCAAGTGTGGTCTCCTTGGGGGAGGGGATACATTCCTGGTGCTCAATCATGGGGCAGGGCAGGCCCCAGGAGAATGGAGGCCTCACAGAGCCACCCCAGTCCTGGGGGCCACCCCCAAGGCCATCTGAAGTGCTCTCTGGGAATGTCAGGCAGCATGGTTAGGCAGAGGCACCTGAGCAGCTCCCATGCAGCCCCTGCGGGGAGAACGGCCCTCAGAAGGTGTGAGTAACTCTGCTGCTGGTCACGAGGTGCTGGGACCTGAGTGTAATGTGAGAGAGAACAGTGTGGATCTTCAGAAATGCAGCCCGAGTGTCTACCCTGTGCCAGGTGCTCAGCGAGACTGTCACCTGCTGTGCCAAGTCAGAGCACTCTTCCTGCCGTGTGGTGCTCAGCGTCTGACTGTGTCACATGAACACAGTGAGTGCACAGTAGGTGTTTCCTGACCTCGTGAAAATGTGAGACAACCACATAGTCAAGAAACAAGCATGATCAGGACAGGACTCTCCTGAGTGAGTCAGGGGTAGACCTGACGAGAATGGCAGGCCAAGTGTTTTGGATTCACTGATGTCAGGGTATGCCTGCCAGAAAGCGGGGCCCCGTCCCCGCCAGAAATAATCATTGAGTGGCAGCCTGTACGCCCGGCATGTGGTCAGGGAACAGAAGACCGAGACCTAGGCCCCTGGGAACGGCTATCCACTGAGGGAGATCGTGGTGGCCACTGTATGATGAGAGTCCCTCCACCTTCTCAGGCCACACCTGCCACTCGAGCTCTGCACTGCCCTCCTCTACAGACCCCAATACATGCAGAAGTACAGAGCCTGAGTGTAAGAAGTCAGGACAGCCAGAGGACACGTCGGAGTGGCCCGTGGTCACTGTATTCAGGGTGTCTTCACACACTCACTGAAGTGACAGGAGCCCGGAGCCTGCAGACAGACTTTTCACAGGGAAAAAAAGGATAAATTATGGCAACGAAGCTAGTGGTGTAGACAGTTTCTGTGTGTTTGGGCCTGCCAAGGTCACAGGGAACCAGGAGAGCCAGCGGCAGAGGGAAGGCCCGATGGAAACAGCCCCTGAAACACCAAAGTGCCTCGAAACACTCTGCAGTGGGTTTTTGAAAGATAAATCCTTATTGTATTTAAATTATACATTTCTTTTGCATTTTTACAAGTGTTTTTTAAAAATGCTTTTCACAATTTCAAAAGACATTATTAAAATCCAGCCTGCAAAGGAAATACTTAGGCCTGTGTGTGCACACGGTCGCATGCGCACACACACGCTCTCTCCACAGTCTTTCTCTGGAGGGAACATGAGAACCAGAACCGGTGGTGCCTCTGGGACAAGAGACGGGAGACTTAGTTTTCATAAGACACTTTGTACCAAGTACATATGTTCTGTGTTCAAAAATATCAATAGCTTTGTTTAGAAGAACTGACTTAGTAAACCGTAAGATAAACTACAATTTAAGAAAGAACATTTTAACTCTGAAATGAGCCTTTTGGTCTAATTGCATCCTCCCCGTTGTGAAAACCATTATTTTTCACTTTGGTGGCTGCGGTAAGGCACTCTAAATATTAAATGTCCTGCTTTCTTTTAAATGCGCTGTAAACCATTCCTCCAAACGGGCCTCTGCAAACAGCTCCTGGCACGCCAGCTTTGTCATTTCAAATCTTTCCCCCTTGGGAGCCCCTCTGGGCCTAGTGGAGCCCAGCCTGTAGCTTCTGCCTCAGTGAGGTCCCGGGGGGCCTTTGTTTTCCTGCTCCATGTGCCCGTGGACAGCCTCTGACGAGGCCTCTTCCAGGGCACAGGGGGACTGGAACCCTTGGTCAGGCTGTCCCCTGCTTGCACAGACTGCTCACTCACAGCACCAGGAAGAAGCTCAGCACCAGGGAGCCTGCAGCCTGAGAAGCTGCTGCTGGGCGCTCGCTCTGGCTCCTCACCACTACGCGGTCTCTCCTGATGCCCTGGCAGAGGGTGCGCTGGGGCAGGAGGAGGCCAGCTGGGACCTGGGAGGGGAAGCAGTGCCCAGGGACCTGGTCCTGGCCCAGCCACACACTGGACGCTGCTGCCACATCAGGTAGTCTGCTCTGTGGGCACGCACTCACGCCCGTCCAGTCCAGCCTTATGCTCCATGGCAAATACCGGTCTTCCAGGCAACCGATTCCCAGGCACCCTTGGATGTTCTTGCCTCACACAAACAGCTCTCCTTTGTCTGCATAGAAAGGAAAAGGGTGGCTTGGCTGGGCTAGGCCAGGAGCAAGTCACCAAGAAGAGGAAGGGTCATGAGAATAGGCTTTCTAGAACCAGTTACAAACAGAGCCCAATGTTAAACTTCAATTTCTACCAGGCATTAACGCCTCCTTTTGAAAGGAAAGGTATACTATCCCCAAACCAAAGACATGTGCAAGCCCCGAATGACGGTGTGTCCTTCACATGGAGAAGAGCACACACACGAAGCTGTAGGCCCAGGAGGCTCCTGGACACGGCCCACTCTGCTCGCCTCTTATACACACCCCTCACCCATGGTCATGGCCCACTCTGCTCGCCCCTTATGCATATCCCTCACCCACAGCCACATCCGACCACACCCTGCCCTCCACACTTCCCGAAGTCTGAGCACACTCCAGTCCTGGTCATGCCCTGATAGAGGGAGACCTCCATCTGTCATTCCTTGTCTGGGTTTCCACATCTCGGCAGCATTTGGTCAAGGGACACAGGGTGACTGGGCACCTCTTTGGGCCGGGTCGATGTCTGTGTTCTGAGTGCTGGGACAGGACAGTGAGTGACCATATACGGTTCCTGTGCAGGAGCTAGTCAAACAGTTAGAAAGAAACAAACGATCAAACCAATATATACGTGTTTACAAACTGTAAAAAGTGCCAGGAGGGACAAGAAAGGACAGAGTTCTCTAGAGGACAGTCCAGGAGAACAAATCTAGACTGGGCTCGGGAATGTCCACCTCCAGGATGGGACCCCAGACCTCCTGGTGCAGCCTCCCGCTACCCATCCTTTAGATAACACTTCCGTCCACATCAGCTCTAGGCATTCCTTGCCACAGAGGCCCCATGTAACCAACTCCACCTGAGAAGCAGAAGAAGTAGACAAGACATGGAGAAGCCAGGACTAAAATAATCTGACTGATTAATAAGGAATCCTTTTGTTCCCATCTGCCAGAGGCCCTCTGGTCTAACCACCACCCTGGGGCCTCTACCCTCAGATTTTACATATTTAACAGAACAATTCAGTCTGGCCCCCAAAAGGTTAGCAGATCTCAGGGGAAACCAACCAAGTCCAACTCCCAGCTGACCACATGCAAACGCTGGGCACAGAAGGGGAGATATCCAAGCTCTGATGCTCCCTCTACTGAGGACAGTCACGGCACTTGGAGGGTGGCTGTAGGGTCTTGGGGGAAATCTACCAGGGGATTTCATTTCAGTGTGACCCAAAACGTCCACATGGCATGACAGCAAACAGAAAACAGTGTACTCTAGTTGAATACTTTGCACATTTCATACGGATTTCCAAGGATGTGACTCTGCACAGTTTAAGCCATAGATCATTGATACCTCCAGACTGAGTCCATAATGACTCTCATTTTTTAAATCAAAATAGCTTTAGAAGAGTCTGGCACCCTCAAGACATTAGTATATGGAAGTGCTGACTCCGAGTGACGGTGCTGAGGGATTACCCCGGTCATCACTACGACCAAGGGTGCTGTGTACACAGTCACCCCCCCACAGTCCACGCCACAGCCCATGTGTGTTACAGGCCTGAGATCTGAACATCAGAAGACAACTGAAGGGCAGTCAGGACTCTGGGTCAGGGGGCCCTTGGATAGTCCTCACAATAGCGTGGGGCCAGAGAACACAAACGAGGATGACCCAACTCATTGTCCCGGCCCAGACGCCTAAAGAGAAAACAATAACTCACCAGAGATGAGTAATTGAGATTTACAAATTAACATTCTTAAGTGCAAGGAAATAGCTAATTTACGTGAGGATCCCCACAAAATGAACTTAATTTTCTTCAGTCTTACCAGTCAGGTCAATTAAAGACTAGCAGACTGACCCGACAGTTACTGTCGTGGAACGGGAGAGGCAATCAAGGAAAGCGCACATCCGAGGGCGGGAGGCACCTGGGTGTCCGGTGGCTTTGTAACTGGGCAAGCATTCAAGAACAGCTCCATTCCAGTCTTGACTTTGATCATTCTCTCTCGGCACTTTGGAGAAATGGGGCATGTTTTCCTCCACAAAACCCCAGGGCATCTGACAAATCAGCGTCCTGCCGTCCCCCATTGCTGGGTCGGGTCAGGGTTTGGGCTTGGCCAGGAGCGGGATGAGTCCCACACTTTCATTTCCCAATGGCTCTCCCGGGGACTCACCAAACCTCTGCTGGGTTCCCCAGCAACCCGACATCTCGAGGGTCCCCCCCACCACCACCGACTGGCGTCCTCTTGATAAAATTCAATTTCACATGAGCCCAACCACAAACCAAAGTAACCAAAAACAAAACTCCAGGATGAAAAAAGACACACATTATATAACTTCAAGCCAAACAACGTCTGAATGAGCTGCTCTCTGTAATTATCCACGTGGGGCGCCCCTCCACTGGATGGATGGACACTGAAAGCTGCCCACGGCTTGGGGTGAATCCAAGAGAGTGCAGTCGGCCCATCACTGGGGCCACACGAGGTTGGACACTTACTGGTATGGGGAGCAAAGCGGCTGAGTCCACAGCAAATGCGGGAAACCTGGACTTCTGGGTTGAACTCCATCAAGCTGAAGAGAGTGGGTGGAATCACTTCCGGAAGAGCAGTTTCCACTACGTTTGGTCCTTTGCCAAGAATTCCGTAGCCTCAGACAAAAACATGTCCTTCTACATGACAGTAAAAACAGCGGTCATTAAGTCAAACCAAGTGCAGCCCTCCTCACCAGAAATTCAAACTGCACCACCGGGATGATTTAGATCCACAGGGATTGTTTTGTCCTCCTTGCTTGGCAAAAACACATTAATGACACTTGGAAAAGAATCAATTTCTTTTCTCCTCTTTTAAATTCTTACTCTGGGCGTATGTCAAGCAAACTAACCAAGCTCAGAATATAAATTTCCCACACCTGGAGGGCAACCTGGAGGGGCCTAGTCAACAAAGCACCCAGAAACCCCATGTGAAGACAGGAGAGCCTCAGAAGGGCAGTTGTCCCCCTACTAACAGCTCTAAGTTTCACACTGACCAGGAGAGCAAGCCAAGTACAAAACAACTTAGGGCCAGATGCTGAAAACCATCAGAAATTATGTTTTGCTTATAAAAAGTGGAATACCCATCAGTGATGCCAGATGTTTCATCCCAGGGGCAAGGGCCTCAACGTCGAAACCCTAAGGCTCTTCTCCCTCTGTCTCTGTTTCTTGGTGCAGCCTCTCTGGAGAAGGCAGGGCCGGAGTCTCTGGCCCAGGAGACGGGAGGGGGAGAAAGCAGTTCCTTCTCCACTCCAGAGGATTACTACAGAATTACTAAGCTCTGGGCTGGCTATTTGTCTACAGAGAAACCAGGGCTACTATCGTTCTGTCAGGAACATCACCCTCACCCTCTATTAACTGAACTCACTCTAACTAGGTCTTCCCACAGCCACGTTCCCTCCCTCAGGCTGAGGTCTGTGCCTGTGAATCCAACAGACACCGACCCTTCACCATCGACCCCTCTACAGCTTCCCAATGACCTGCCTGTAAGAGGCTCTCACCATTTCATACAGCACAGCCCATGCCCCTACACGCCACGTGCTTAACGGTCCCCACAACTGAGAAGCGCAAGTACCGGGGGACATTCACCCGAGTCACAGGAAGGGTCCATACTGTTAGGAAGACAAACCAGTGAGAACTTGGAAGGATTCTGTTGAATGGAAGGACCAGATAAGTGCCAGATCATTCATTCACTCCACAAATATGTCCCAAACAGCAAACATATGCTAAACATCTAACTGGTGATGGGAACATGAGGGGAAGGAAGAGACCCTGTCCCTCTCTCTGAGTTCAGTCTAGTGGAGGGGGCAGAGGTCAGCCAAAATTAACACCCAATTAATCTGTGCTGACTGCAAGGATGGCAGGACAGGGGCCACTGTGAGGAAACTCAGGGAGCCTGAAGTAGTTCATGGGCAGGAGTGTTCAGGAGGCTTCATTCTAGCCACGCAGTCTGAGGGATGAGTAGGAGTGTGGAGGGCAGGGGAGAGCACGGTATTCCACGTAGGGGAGACAGCACCTGCACAGGGAGGGAGGTGCCATGGCCCACTGAGGGAGTTTAAACAAGGGCTGAGTGGATGAAGCCAGGGGACGAGGGGGAATATTTGCAAAACGCCAGTGGGGAGCAGGGAGGGTAGATCATGCAGGATGCTGTAGATCACGGAAGGGTCTGGTCTTTATTCTAAGCACAATGCGTAGCCGGTAAGTGTTCTAAGTAAGGAGTAGACATGATTCCTAGAGGGGAACGTAAGTGGACATGGCAAACAGTGGAGAAGGAGCAGGCGGGGGACGAGCAGGGGTTCACTTTTGGACCCACTGAACTCACAGTGCTTAGAGATGGCCAAGGGCAAACGTCAAGTGGCACTGAGAGATGTCTGCACCTCCCAAGAGCAGGCTGGGCCTCAGCTGTCAGCTGGAGAGTGCTGAGCACACAGACGGTAACTGCAGCCACAGTGAGGGTGAGACCTTCTGAAGGAGAAGGCAGAGGAAAGGAGGCGAGCACAGTCCTGCCATGGGGACCTCCGACATAGGAGGGCCTGGCCCAGGAGCACAGCCAGGAAATGAGCCCAGAAGGAATGAGAAAGGAAGAGAGCCCTCAGAGAACCCTGTCACAGTGGCGAAAGGAAGACCGCTCTTCACCAAGATGCTCAGCACGTCATAGCCAATGTCAAACGCTGCTGAGAGATCAAGAAAGGGAAAGATTGGACAATGGTCTCCAGGTTCTTTATTATTGTTTTCAGCAACATGGAGATCACCGTAACCCTAGCAAGAGCTACTCAGCAAACTGATAAGGGTGGAATCTGGGTGGAACGGACAGAGGAATGAGAAGGAGATGAGGAAATGGGGACAGTAAGTCAATGCAGCTCCTGAGAAGTCTGGCCTAGAAGTGGAGGCAGGAGGTGAAGCAACAGGTGGGACTTGGGGGAATGGGAGGATGTGGAGGGCTCCACACAGGACCTCTTAAGATGGAAGACACCTGAGTCATGTGAAAAGACTGATGGCGAGGGACGAGTAGAGAGGGAGACGCTGAAGTTGTGGGGAAGAAGTCCCAGCAGATGGAGTGAGGCTTCTGAGGAACGGGGGGAGATGGGATCCAGGGCACAGAGAGAAGCATCAGCTTCAGTAGGAAGAGACACGCTTCCCCCACCGCTATAAAGGGAAGGGACCCAGGGCAGGGACAGGTAGAGGCAAGTGTGCAGGAGTACGTGTGGGAAACTGAGGGCTTTCTCAGCTGACGGCATCTGTTTCCTCTATCAAAAAGGAGGCAGGTTCTTCTGCTGAGAGCGAGAGATGGGAGGGTCAGCGGTCTGGAGGATGAAGTGTGGCCAACTTAGCTTTCCAGCAGGATTTGATCTTGGTGCCTCTGCTGAGGGATAACTTTGGAAAGGCAGATTCTAAGTGCTTTGGAAAGACAGATTCTAAGTGCTTTGTTGAAGACAGCGGAACAACAACAGTCCCTAAGTTGACTCAAAAGGAAAAGAGGGGTTTACTGATCCAGAAAGTGTACACCTAGGTGAGCGAGGCTGGCAGAGCTGGGGCCTGGCCTCTGCTGCCTGGCTCGCAGAGAGCTTCTTTACCTAACTGTGCTCTAGCAAGGGCCACTGGAAAGAAATCACTGTTGTCACTGACAGGGGGAGGCTCAGGCCACAGTCAATATCATGGTTGTGGCGGGCTACTTCTAAAATGGCCCCTAGTAATCCCCATCTCCCGCTGTTCACACCCATGTTTACTCCCCACCCTTGTGTGCGGGCTGGACCTAGTGACTTGCTTCTCACAAGCAGAAGGGCAGCAAAAGTGAAGGGAGGTCACTGCCCAGATTAAATGAGAGAACACCGGCTTCAGTCTCACTGGCACTCCGTCTTACCCTCTCATTTGGTCACTCTGATGGAGCCAGCTGCCATGTTGGGAGCTGCCACATGGAGAAGCCTACATGGCAAGGAACCGAGGAAGGCTTGGCCAGCAACCATTTGCTGGACAACTACCAGCAAGGAATTGGGCCCCCTGCATCCTGCCAAGAACCATCGGTGTGCTCCTGGAAGCAGAGCCTTCCCAGTGGAACCCTACGATGACTGCAGCCTTGGAGAGACTCAGAGCCAAAGACCCAGCTAAGCCCCCCCCAGATGCCTCACCCACAAAATTCAAGTGGTACTTCTACCCACTGCTGCTGGCAGTATCATCTGGTAAAACTTCTGGAAAGCAATTTAACAACACATTCTGACAACAATAAAAATATCCTACTTCTTTGACACTCCTGGGATTTATCCTAGAGCAATAATCCAAACGAAAGAAAAAGTCACCTATGCACACAAGATAAATGTCATGATATCTCCAATGGCCACTGCACTCCGCCTCCAAAGAAGTATGCCACCTGACAACAGGGAAATGCTTACGTAATTATTTAATAAAATGGTTAAATGAATAATTAATTATGATAAATTAAATTGATGCTATATCATACAAATATTAAAAACTGTATCTGTGAAAACATTACCACCATGGAAAAATGCTTTATGTAAGTATAAATGGTAAAACAAGCATATAAAACCACACCTATGGTGTGATTACTGTATACAAATGTGCACACATGGTGTCCAGCCTGGTGGCGGAGTGGTTAAGTGTGCACGCTCCTCCGTTGCTGCCACCCGGGACTCCCAGGTACGGATCCCGGGCGTGCACCGATGCACCACTTGTCAAGCCATGCTGTGGCGGCATCCCATGTGGAGTAGAGGAAGATGGGCACAGATGTTAGCCCAGGGGCAATCTTTGTTAGAAAAAAGAGGATTGGCTTCGGATGGTAGCTCAGGGCGAAACGTTCTCATCAAAAAAAAAGAAAGAAACGAAAAAAAGGGCTGGCCCTGTGGCTTAGCACTTAAGTGCCCGCGCTCTGCTGCTGGCGGCCCAGGTTCGGATCCTGGGCACGCACCAACGCACCGCTTCTCCGGCCATGCTGAGGCCGCGTCCCACATACAGCAACTAGAAGGATGTGCAGCTATGGCATACAACTATCTACTGGGGCTTTGGAGGAAAAAAAAGTAGTGCACATATGAACGAGGACTGGAAGAAAACACTAGACAATGAACAAAGATGATTTCATGTGCTGGTAGGATTACTGAGGATTTCTAAAAGATTTAGTCTTATATTTAATGGCCCTCCCTTCAGACCAATATCAGAAACAAAAAGGTTAAATATACAAGCTTGAGAAAATTTCTCAATCATTCCTCCCTGCATTAATCACATTCTTCCCAAATCAGTGAACATCAAGCTCCTTTTAGGGGACACTTGTTTTATCTTTGAAAGCCTCACACGGTTTCCTGTCTCTGCTGAGAGAAAGGCTCACAGCTCCTCTGCTGAGGGTTGGCTCTAATCCTCTACCCAATCCTTTATCGGTTCCTTTCCATGGGAGCCAGGGGTGAGGGCACTGGGAAGGGACAAACAGAACAGTGGCGCCCCAGGAAGTGATAAGAGAGATAAGAGTCAAATGAAGGCAGGTGGTTCTAGCCCATGAATGAACCACTGCTCACAGCTCCAGACTGCACCATCCCAAGGGGGTGTAAGGTCCACTACCTGTTTGCCCAGCTGCGCTCCAGCCACCAGAATAGAACTCTCCTTTATACGTTAGGAACAGACTATAGTCCTGACCACTGGCAACCTATCAGACAAACAGAGGGAAGGCTGATGAGAAGAAATTCTTGGAAGACCAGTGTCCTGTTCAAGGGACCCAAAGTACGGGAGCATTCCCAACTGCTCCTGAGCACCGAGGGGGTCGGATCCAGGCAGGCTGCCCAACACAACCTCCACTTCTTATTCTTTCTCACTCCACTGCAGCCTGGTTTCTGCCTGCCCCTCCACTGACATGGCTCTTGCTAAAGGAAAGGGCGAGATGTCCTAAGGAGAAGACCCAAGAGCTCCTCCATCCCAGTCCATCCCTGAGGAACCACTCCCTCCTCCACAAGCCTTTCTCTTCCCCATCCCTCTCTTCTGCCTCTCCAATAGCTTCCAGTCTTGCTCCCTAGCTCAGCCTTACTCCTTACCCTTCAGTGTTGGAATCCTTCTCCAAGGTCAGTCTTCTGTCCTCTTCTCTCCTCCTCTTCACACTCCCCTGGGAGGCTGCATACGTTTCCAAGGCTTTCCCTGTCACCTGTACACTGTTATCTCCAATCCCAAGAACTGTACTGAGTTCCAGACCTGCTTTTCTAACTGCCTAATGAAAAGCACCGTTTACTAAATGCTTATTATGCCAGGCACTGTGCTAAGTCAATAACCAAGAACACCTAATAAGAAACCGAATCTCAGAGAAGGTTGGTAACTTGCTCAAAGTCATCCAGTTAATATGTGGGGAAGCAGGGACTTGAATTTGCATCCATGGGACTTTCAAGTCTGTGCAAGAAGCACTATACTCTACTGCATACTAAAAGCAATTTCACTCTCTACCTCCTCCTCGCGTCTCTCTCCCACTCAACCCAAGCCTGCCCCTCCTCTAGGACTCCCCCATCTGGGTTGAGAACATCAGCAGCCACTCATTTGCCAGTGGAGTCAGGTTCCACTCCTTCTAGCTCACTCCCTGGACCTCTTATCAAGCCCCAAATCTGGTCAATCCTCCTTACATGTCTCTCCACATGTCCCTTCTCCCCACACCTTCCCAAGTGGCCTTCATCACCTCCTCCCCCAACCTTAGAAAACCCTGCATTCCTCACTCTCCACCTGTCTTCCAGCCTATGCCACAGCACTCCCCTGTAAGCATACCAAACTCCAGCCACGCCACTTGCTCTCAGCAGTTAAAGTCTCCACCTGCCTCCTCCCCTCTGCCATGAAACCTTTCCTACCACCCATCCCCAGTCTATCTGGTAAATTCCTCTGCCACCTCCTCCACGATGCCTTCTGTCCCTTCCATTCCACCCCCGGAAGACTTAACGACTCCCTTTTGCTACTCTTATAGCACTTTCTGTATGCATTCATTTATGTATTTAAGTATTGATTATAGTTATCTACCATGTGCCAGGAACTGCCCCAGGCATGGGAATAAATGGTGAACAAGATAAAGCCAGCCTGGGACACACACAGCGCCAGGACACACTCGGGTACAGCTAGTTTTTTCAATTGTCTCTCCCACTAGAGTGTTATCCCCCCCAAACCTTATTCAACTTGGTACCCCATGTTCCAGTACTGTACATCCTGGTCTACAGTAGCCAGGCAATCATTTGCATAAAAAAATTTATTAACTCAGAAAATCCCCCTAAGAAATTTCCCATCACCCCACCCAAGTTTCCCCCTTTCAAAAGTGCCCCAGGGTGCAGAATGATTGGCTTTCAGCCCACGCCTCTTACCCGGACCACCTGTCCATCGAAGGTCTGCGTTCTGTGGACTTTGTGACTTCCGCTAATGGCTGAGGGCAATCTGGAGAGAAGCAAGAGATATGGTCATGGTAAGCACTGTGGGGTTCTGGCCTCCCTTCTGTCATTCCTCACTGGTGGCCCCACACACACACATAGTAACTGTTAGGGAAACTCTCTAGGTTAAAAAGAAGGCAGAGTTAGACACAGGTGCGAAGGTAAAATAATACAAATTAAATCGCTTGGTGATTTTAATATGCTGCCAGAGCTGAGACTGGTGTTTAGACCAACCAGCATAACACGAGGAACTAGAGAGAAAATTTTTAAAGACCAACAGAAATATAACTGAAACAGAGGAATTTTTGAAGTTAATCAATTTGGCTAAAAATAAAGAAGGAATCCAAAGAAGGTCCAGGCATCCCAATCAATGCTCATGCGCCCTCCCTCCCACCAGGCTGATGCACAGAGCTCCCCCTGAGATGGAACAACACCCTCCACAGCTCTCCGGGGAGTGCTCACTGATCCTCTCAGGAATGAGGAACCTGGCTTTGCACTGCTCTGTGGCTCTATCACATAGTAATCACTCCAGAGATGTTTAATGCTCAATACAACTTGGGGAGGGGTAGTCCTTGTGGGAACTCACCTGTAAAGTTCATTTTCCACCACCTTCCTTCCACATTGTCCGTAATAGCTGTTGCCCAGGCTGAAGACTAAAGAATACCACCACCAATGAAATCAGTTCTACAGGTTCGGGGAATCTGAGAATGTCAGGACTGGAAAGGGGTCTGGAAAGTAGTCCTAGTCCAACTGCTCACCCAACTGCCACTGGGTTTCCTTCTCCAATATTTCCAGCCAGTGTTGGCACACCTCTAGGCATGCTGGGGTCCAGACATGCTGCAACAGTCTGGGCCACCTGTACTTTCCCTCTGCTTCCCCTCTGGGTCCTCGTTCTGCCTCTCAGGAATTCTATGAGAGGCCAGCACCTCCTGTGATAGGCCTCAGCACCCTCATGTCTTGACATGAGTACAGCCATGTTTGGCCGCTCCATTGACCTACAGCCAGCAGCACAAAAAGAAATATAAAAGCTGCTTTCTGCATGGTGGGAACTGGCCCTTCTCCCATGGACAAAGTTGCAATGTGTAAAAATTTCAAGGCCCTTCGGGCGCCGTAGCCTGGGGCTGACTGGCCATCTGTGCCGGGCTGGAACGAAACCACAAAAACAATGCACGTACACAACTACTGGGCTGCGACACTATCCAGGGGGCTCAGTGCATGTACACCACTGATAATCTTTTGTGCATGGAAACACTGAATGCTTGCTCTGTAAACTCTGTAACTGCTTATATAAACAGCTGGAAAGTGAGGCCTGGTGAGAGTTCTACCTGTGGAAGGGACGCCTTGCCCAGGATGTATGATTCCCAACCAGCCATGTCGATTGACAGGACTCTCCCGACAGTGGGGTGTGGATGTTGCGAGTAATTGATTTATTGTGAAGTAATTGATCTGATGTGTCCTCTTTTCGGTCAACCTGGTGTTTCTCTTTCCCGTTGACTTGTGTTATTTCCCTTCAGTTGATCTGGTGTTTCCCTTTCTGATCGAGCTGGTGTTTTTCCCTCATATTACTTGACCTATTCAGATCTGTTGGAGGACTATCGCCTTTACTATCCTCTATATAATAAAAAATACCTTCAGTCCATTTGTTTGGAGTGGAGTTTCTTTTACGTCTCTGATTGAATCCCCCGAACCACTCATAACACCCCATTCCTTGTACCTGTCACCAGGTTGCCCTCAAGGCCAAGGCCCCTCTGGAAAGAGTTCCTAATCACCACCTTCGCCTTTTCCCACAAAGCACCCTAAGTCAGAAAATGAAATGTGATGAATTTCATCAAGTTGGCCTTCCCTGGAATAACTGCTTTTTTTGAGACGGTCGGGGTTACCCAAGAGCCTGGACTCTGAAAGCCCCGCGTCTTGGAGGAAGCGTTAGCAAACAGGCTTCTCTCAGTACAGTAGAAAAGCCGTTTACACACATAGCCCAGCTCAGTGACTTCACAACAAAGGCAGGCATCGATGAGGCTGCCTGGTGTACGCTGTCATGTTTATAAATACCTGAGATTTCTCAAGAACCACAGAGAGCAGAGAACAGAAAAGAGTCAGCCAAGTCTGCCCAACACAGTCTCTTGAGCCATGCTCCTGATTTTCTCGGGAAATTCCAAAGCTTCACAATCAGATGTGGCTCAATCAAATGGGCCACTTCAGGCCCTATGGCAAGAAAGTGGTCCCCCCACGCTCCAACAATCTTGAACAGGTCAATTCACGTCTTTCACCGTCTTGTCAGGATGAGAGTGGGCTCTGCCGCAGGAGACCTGTAGCACCTGTGTCTCCTGAGGTCTGTCCAGAGGCAGTGGGACGGGTGAGAGCTCCAAAACCCACACGTCTCCCCTCGTTGAAACAAACACAACCAGGGCGAGTGCACTGACGCAGAGTCAGAGCACTTCTAACATGAGAGATGACACTGCCCCACCCCCACATTGTTACACAGTGAGATCAGAACGACTTACTCAAACCACATAAGTTAGTGGCACAGCAAGGACCAAAACCCTGGTCCCCAAGTCCAACCCACTGCACCACACGGCCTCCATGACACACGGGGTTACTGAAAAGCATCCTTAGTCTTATTAAAGAAAGCTCTTCACATGTCATTTCACACCATTTGAATTTTTCAGGAAAGTAAAAGCAATAGCCACTTTCTGCAATAGCCACTAGGATTTCTCAGTACGGTGAAGAACAACACATATTATATGACACCACTTCTAATAAAAGGAAGCAAAAAGAATACATTTGTAGATGCATTTGCTTGCACATGCATTACATCTCTCCAGAAGGATAAACTGGAAACTGTTAACGACAAGGAGAAAATCATGATGCTGGGAGGACAGAGGTGGAAAGCAGACTCTTCATCATATGTTCTAGGGCGCCATTACGATTCTGACTTATGCAAATATGTTACATATTCAAAACAGAAAATTTTAATTTTTAAATAAGCAAGTAAGAGGGAATGTTGTCTAGAAGTCACTCTAAAGAAGAAACTTGGGGCCAGCCTGGTGGTGCAAGCGGTTAAGTGGGTGCGCTGTGCTTCGGATTTGCTGACTTGGATCCCGGGCACACGCCGACGCCCCACTTGTCAGGCCATGCTGTGGCGGCGTCCATATAAAGTAGAGGAATATGGGCATCAGATGTTAGCTCAGGGCTGATCTTCCTCACAATAAATAAATAAATAAATAAATGATTTAAAGAAGAAATGTAGTGTTCTTTATAATCCTACTGGAGAGGCCAGATTGGTCTACATAGGGAATTCCTCTGACAGGTCTTAAACAATGAACTTTTGACTATTTACAGTGGAGGCTGGAGTTGAGGAGAAGATCTGCGAGCGCACTGGTTCTCAACATACTCCTCGCTAATGACCCTCTATCTTCTCCTATGATCCCCATCTTTAAAAACATCTCATCTACCAAATAAATGGCATTATGACTGTTATAATAATCTACTTGTCCATCCATCAGTGACTGATATAATTTGCAGACAAAGCTTTTGATCTGCATGAAATAACTGGTTTATCACAATGAGATGATGTGATTCTAGGCAAAATCAAAGAAAATGGACAATGTTGTTAGCTCATATTAGTAGCTGAAAATATGAAGTACTTTAAAATACTGACAAGTGATTCACATCCCCCATTACTATCTGCATAGACCCCTAAGGGCCTGGGAAATGTTACTATATAACATTGAAAGGTAAACTGGCTCTAGCTCCAACTACCAATTGACAGGAAATACAGAGGACAGAGGATCATGTCAAACAGCACCACAGGGTTGCATTTAACAAACTGCAGACTGGAAAATTCTATAGAAGAAACAATGTCATTTCTTCGTTAAACACATTTCAAGGAAAAAAGATTCAAACAGACTTAAAAGACTATAAAAGTCTTCTCAACCACTTGCAATGTCTAGACCTTATCTGGCTTTGGATTCAAATAAATGTTTAAAATAACATAAAAATCTATTGACACTTATGAGACAACTGTCAGTTTGAACACTGACAAAGTATTTGATATAAAGGAATTACACTGTTCATTATTTTTAGGTGTGATGCTATACTTACCACTCTTTTCAGTCCTTATTTTTTTAGATATGTACTGAAATATTTATGAATGAAATCAATTTTCTTATGACTTGCTCCAAATTTGCTGAGGGATCACATGGGGGAAATGAGTAAAACAAGATCATCATGAGTTGACGATGGTGGAAGCTGATGATGGCCCACGGGGTGCATTATCCTATTCCATCCACTCTGCGTATGTTTACAATCATTCGAAACAAAAGGTAAAAAGAAATGTCATTTGGCATCGTACAGCCAATAAAGACTTCAACACTAAGGGTAAAAGGATTCTGATATGAAATTCAGTGAAAAAAGGCAGGAAACAAAATATACACTGTGATCAAAATTCTATAAACAGACATTTGCATACAAATGAAGGAAGAGGGAAAAAAATGAAAAGAAAGATTTGTCCAGTATGTATTTCTGGGTAATTCTCCTTTATTTTAAAAAATGTTTCATATTGTCCTCATAATATTGATTGACTGGTGTCTACTTTTGAAAATATCATAAATCATTTCTAACATTTTATAATCCAATTTCAATATCTGGAATAAAGCCTCCATCTTAAGGCTTTCATTGAATATTTTGCCCAGACCACATTCTAGGCACCGTAGAGTGTCTCAGGATATCTCAAGTTAGGAAACAAAGGTCATCACTCCGGGGCCAAAAAATAACATCCTTACTTATCAGCAAAGGACCTTTACCAAACAGGCTGAAAATAATCTAGTCCAGATAGTTCCAAACAATGTGCCTTTCAAGACTCAATCTATGTTGTTGTTACGGTCTGCTTTATGTCATCAGATTCTTGAAAATCAGAGGGAGCTTCCTCAGCGAATCACAGCAGAAAAAGCCAAGGGGAGAGCCTCAATTTTCTCTTTTTGGCTCCTGTCAAATCCAAACTGAGAATCTCTGTTGAGTTCCATCCCCCAAACTTTCGTCCCATCCTTATTTTTAGAGGCAGCAGTGTGAATCCATGGCCACAGGCGGCAGGTGAAATCTGAAAAAGAGTTCCCATAAAGCATTCACTGATCTGGGAAGTCCAGTTTTTTCAGCAATAAATGGCAGCTTGTTTACCCATTCCAAGAACACACACTATTAACACAGCAACCAACACTTATGGAATGTTTGCTACATGCTAGGTGTTTGAGATGCACTGTCTCATTTCATCTTCACACTCACCCAAGGATCTAGTTATCAGATCCTCCCCATTCACCAAGACACAGTCTCACAAAGCAGTAAAGTTGAACATAACCTTCGTTTTAATCTTCGCAACACCAGAGGGTCTACAGCTGGTAGACTCTGACCAGTTGTGTGACCTGACACAGACTGCTTGACCTCTCTTTGACTGTTTCCCTCTATGTGAACTGGAGTTCAGAATAATATCTCTCTTATTGGGTTGCTGTCAGGACTAAATGAGTTAATAGAGCTAAAGCCCCTACAGTGAATAGTACCTAACTTCATGTGTAAGAGCGACGGCACGTACTCACTATCATTACTGGTGGTAGTAAGAGGAGTAGTCGATAGAGGAGAAAATCGAGGCTCCTAGAGATTAAGTAACTTGCCTAATACAGTAACACAGCTAAGAAGTGGAGGCTGTCTGTTTCCAGAATGCACCCTCTTGACCCTGATGCTGCACTGTGACATTCTCAAAGACCTGCCATGAAGAAGCATTCATACCACAGCCACAGCGAAAGTGACACATTCACAGCCCAGTGACTCTGTTGGGTGTTTCACCCAAACGCGATGTGATGTTATCAATCCTCCCTTTCACGGGCCGCGTGAGGAAACGGAGGATTCGGTAGGGCTGAAGCCAAAGGCAGCCTGGCTTTAGAATCGGCTCCTTTCCCATAAAACCCAGAGTGCGCACCTTCACGGGTGGCCTGGGATAGTCCTAGCTTACACCTGATGTCCCAAAGTTTACTCTCGAACAAACTGGATGACAAATTCTATGGTAACCCAAATGATGCCCCACTGTCTGTTGGCTGTTTACAGTTTATCACAGGCCTCTGTAGTCAGTCTCAGAGACTATATATAAACCTAATCCTTAGGAAAAGCCAGCTGACCAATAAAGAACAAATGTGAAGAATTTTGTTGGCGGGGGTGCCGGCGCTGTGTATTAGTTCCCAGTGGGTGAGTTTGGCACGCACTCCTAGAGCGGCCTGGGTTCAGTTCCAGGATGCAAACATATACCACTTGTCAGTGGCCAGGCTGGGGTTGCGACCCACATACAAAATAGAGGATGATTGGCACATGCGTTAGCTCAGGGTGACCCTTTCTCAGCAAAAAAAAAAAATTATTTTTTTAATTGCATCATGGTCTGAAGAAAGCTAGCTAAATATTTCCTTTAAATTTGACTTGTTGGTGACTTGTTTAATCAAGTCATCCCAAAGTGACATATCCTTCCTTTTGCCCTGTGATATTTTCTCTCCTCACATTCACAGGGAACATATACACATGCATTCTTGTGTGAGTCAAAAAGGTCAGTTCCTTGGCCTTTGGGAACGGCTCTAGCTCCACAGAAACGACCCATTGGGGAGGCTGGAGACAGCCCCGGACTACACGGCAGGAAAGATAGAAAAGAAGCGAGTCCACAAAGGATGTCCAGCACACTATGCTTTCTCTCATTGCTTGTAGTAGCTGTTGATTCAACACTCAACAAATACTTGGTGAGCACCTACTGTGTTATTAAATCTGCTATTATGAGAAAAGGCTTCGAACAACACCTGACACAGAGTCAGCATTCAGTAATGTGTGTTATAACAAAGTGCCAGCAGAGCACTTCCAACTATGGTGGAGTGAAGAGGTTAGTGAAGCTCTCACCAAAAAAGAACTACAAAAATGGACAAAATTATTTAAAAAACACCACTTCACAGCCTGATAAATCAATAAAACACAAATAAACTGAGGAATTATTCACAGAAGACTGCGAGAACTATAGGTAAGAACAGCTGGAGTCTTCAGACTTCCTGTCTTGTGCTGTTCCATCCGCCCCAGCTCAGTTAGCACAGAAGTTTGAACGGGGCAGGGCTGGCCATGAAAACCTTCAGCTTTGTTGCCAGAAAGCACAGACTTACATTGGATGCTGAAACTGGAAGGTGCAAACTCATACCCATTAGCAAACTAGTAGGAACCAAACAAGTACAATGCACACCTCGATGAGCCTGATTGCAATCCTGATTGGGGAAAGAGGAGAGGCAGACCAGCCAGAAATTTCATGGGAAGATGCTAGAAAGGAGAGAGCGACAGAAGCCTCTGCCCACATCCACGGCTGAATGAGAAACTGAACGAATGGACAGATGAGACCTGAGCACCAGTGGAAAGTAAAGATGAGGAGACAGGAGAACAGGCTGAACTTTGACGTGGTTCCAACCTACACACAATCAAAGGTAGAGGGTAGAAACCTTAGAACCTCAAGATGTTTGAGCACAACCTCAACCCAAATCATCAGCTGACCTCAAAGGGATGCAGACTGGGGGCAACCCTCAGGAAGTCAGGCTAAAAAAATAAGAGGGAGGGGGACAAAACAGAAACCGAGCAAAGATATCAGTGGCCACGCACAGCCCAGGAGGCTGAGGCTATAAATCAAGTCAATAAAAATTCAAAAAAAGAAAAAAAAAAAACCTCAGTATGAAAAATATCAAAATACAAAGTTGTTATTATATATCATGAAAAACTCCAATTTTTAACAAAAAAAAATACAATAATTAAGAAAGAGTGACGTATACCGGGGGGAAAAAAGCAGCCAACAGAAACTGACACGCAGTTGACCCAGATGTTAGATTCATCAAAGATTTCAATGAATTGTTGTTCAAAGACTATTTTAATACCATGTTAAAAAACCATATGAATACATGATGACAATGACTTGACAAATATGGACGCTGA
Organism: Diceros bicornis minor; assembly: GCF_020826845.1. Taxonomy (NCBI): domain Eukaryota; kingdom Metazoa; phylum Chordata; class Mammalia; order Perissodactyla; family Rhinocerotidae; genus Diceros; species Diceros bicornis. Next base: position 224,375 of record NW_026691120.1, on the reverse strand, counting down.
ATACAGAAATACAAACACAAATATCCTAAATAGAAATTCTAAAGTTGTAAAGCAAAATAACAAATAAAGAATTCACTATATAGGATCAACAGCAGATTTGAGATGGCAGAAGAAAGAATCAGCGAACTTGAAGAAATACCAACAGAAAATATTCATTCTGAAAAATAGAAAAAAAAAGACTGAAAAAGAAAACGAATGATGCTGCAGAGAACTGTGGCACAACATCAAGTGTATTGACATTCAGGAAATGGGAGTCTCAGAAGGGCAAGAAAGAAAGAAAGTAGAACAAAACACTTACAGAAAGAATGGCAGAAAACCCACCAAATTTTATGAAAAACATAAATCTACAGATCACAGATGCTCAACAAAACACAGTTAAGCGTTAAAAAACAAACTCTGGAAAGCATCCAAAGAAAATGGACTCATCAGGTACAAGGCAACAACAATCACATTCACGGCTCACTTCTCATCAGAAACTATGGAGACCAGAAACGAATAGAATGACATATTCAAAGTCTGAAAGACAAAAACTGTCAACCAAGCATTAATTCTATATCCAGCAAAATTACACTTTAAAAAAAATTGAAGCTGGAATAAAGACATGACCAAACAAAGACTGACAGAATTCACTGAGAGCAGACGTGTCTGAACAAGAACTAAAGAAGTCCTTCAGGCTGACAGGAAATGACAGCAGATGGTCAGTAACAATCACAAGAAGAAATGAAGAACATCAGTCAAAGTAATTATAAAGGTAAATATAAAACACTGCACAAATATATTTTGTCTATCTTCATCCCTTAAGAGATTTAAAGGACAATCTCACAAAATCATAATTATAAATTGCTTTGCTGAGCTTCAAATGTATAAAGATGTGGTATATATCAGAACAACCAGACAAAAGAGAGAGGAGGAAATGGAGCAATGTTGGAACAAAGTCGCCTGAGTTTCCTCAGGATTAGGTCACTAAAAACCGGAAATAGATTGAGATGAATTAAAATACATATTTTAATCCCAAGAGCAACTACTAAAAAAAACAAACGAAATATATAGTAAAACACCCAACAAAGGAATTTAAAAGGTCCGCTAGAAAAATACCTATTAACCACCAAAGAAGGCCTCAAAGGAAGAGCAGAGAGATAAAAACGACATAAAGAAACAAACAGCAAAACGGCAGATGTGCTCCGACCACATCCGTAACTACATTCAAAGGACATGGATTGAGCAACGTCAGTGAAAATAGTGGAGCAACAAAAACACGGGGAAACTGTCAAAATCCACTTTTCAAAACTCTGACAAAGAACCAAAGACTTCAAGCAATCTCGGGGAGGTTCACTCCAGGAAAGCAGCTGACTCTCAGTCAGAACAGCAAGCTTGGTGGCATTTTAATCTGACCTATTCCCATCCACCTCTCCTCAGCTCTGCAGGAGCCCTCAACACCAACAGCTCACAATTTCAGTGGAAATCTGCAATCTGGCAGCCACAGGGGGAGGCAGAAAAGGATTGGAACAACTGCAAAGCCCCACTCCCAGAGAACTCGCATTTGTTCTGCCTGGTGGTTCCTTGCAAGACCACATTAACAAGGCTCTATTTTTCTGACCTGATGCAGATATCACCAAGAGCAAACAGCCTTTCCTCCTGGGATGGTTGTTGAAAACAATGAGAGGCTAATGAGGAACACTGAAGCTGCCTGGGTGGTGCATAATAGTAGGAGCAAACAATAAATTAACCCAGAAAGTATCAACAAACTTGACCTGACATCTCTAGAACACTCCATCCAAACAACAGCAGAATCCACATCCTTTTAGAGCACACATGGAACATTCTTCAGGATAGACCATATGCTAGGCGAAAAAACAAAATCTCAATACATTTCAACGGATTGAAATTAAAGTATGTTCTATAACCACAACAGAATGAAATTGGAAATCAAACAATAAAGAAATTAGGAAAACCATCAATATTTGGAAATTAAACACTTCTAAATAACTCCAGGGTCAAAGAAGAAATTCCAAAGAAAACTGAAAAATACTTGAAGGTGAATGAAGACAGAGGAAATACAACATATCAGAATTTATGGGCTGCAGCTAAATAGTGCCTAGAGACAAACTCATAATTTGAGCTTTAAACTGAAGTTTAAAGCTTGTAATGTCTTCCAATACCAACATTACAAAAGAAAAACGACCTCAACACTAGCCAAACCCTCCACCTTAAGAAACTAGAAGAGCAAACTAAACCCAAAGTAAGCATTACAGGAAATAGTAAAAATTGAACTATAAATCAATGAAACAGGTAATAGAAAATCAATAGTGAAAATGAATTCAAGCAAAATTTGGTTCTCTTAAAATATTAATAAAGTTGCCAAATCTTCAGCTACACTGACCAAGGAAAAAAGAGAAAATGCAAATTACCAACATCGGGAACTAAAGAGAGAAGATCACTACCAACCTACAGAACTGTGGGAGATCAGAAGTGAATACTACAAACAACTTTATGCCAACAAATTAGATAACTAACAAGGAAAGAACACATTCCTGAAAAGACACAAATTACCCAAGCTGACTCAAGAAGAGACAGAAAGTTTTAATATACCCATAACAAGCTTAAAAAATTAAATTAATAATAAAACTAACTCTTCTTACCAAGGAAAGTCCAGACTCAGATGACTTACTTCCCTGGTAAATTAACCCAACATTTACCTAAGGAATAACACCAAGTCTTCACAAACTTTTCCAGAAACTCATTCAGTGAGGCCAGGACTATCTTCATACCAAAACCAGTCAAAGACATCACACGAAAAAAATCCTCAATAAGATGTTAGCAAAACCAACCCAGTGGAAAAAGAATTATTGTCCAAGAACAAGAGGAATTTCTCCCAGGAATGCAAGCTGGTTTAACATCCAACAGTCAACTAACATAATATATCCTATTCACAGAATAAAGGACAAACATCACATGATCACCTCAACAGATATACAAAAAGCATTTGACAGAATCTAGTCCCTATTCAGGATTTTAAAAAAGAAAAGAAACTCCGCATAAGGTAAGATAAGAAGGGAACTTCCTCAACTTGAGGAAAGGCATCTGTGAAAACCTTACAGCTCGCATCACCCGCAATGGTCAAAGACTGAATGCTGTCTCCCTAAGATCAGGAACAGAACACGGACAGCACTTCAATTCAACACTGTACTGAAGGCTCTACCCAGTGCAATTAGGCAAGAGAAAGAAACAAAGGCATTCAAATTGGAAATGAAGACGTGAAACTGTCTTGATTCACAGACAACCAGACAACACGATCTTGTATGTAGAAAATCCTAAGGAATACACAACATATAAAACTAATATACAAGTTCAGCAAAGTCAAAAGATAGAAGGTCAATATACAAAAACCAAAGGTATTTCTATATACTAACAAGGAACGCTCCAAGAATTAAGTTGAGAATACAATTCTATTCAAAATACCATCAAAAAGGATAAAATGCTTAGGAATAACTGTAACAAAAGAAATGCAAGACTTGTAAACTGAAAACTACAAAACATGCTTGAGAGAAATTAAAGACCTACTTAAATGAGAGATTCCACGTTCATGGATTGGAAGACAAAATAATTTTTAGAGGGCATTTGTGCCCAAATCAATCTACAAATTCAACATAATCCCTACCAAAATCCCAGCAAGTACTTCTGCAAAAACTGACAAGCTAATCCTAACATTTATGTGGAAAATCAAAAGACTCAGAATAGACAAAACAATTTTTAAAAACAAGAACAAGCTGGAGGACTTACATTTCCCAATTTCAAAATTGATTATAAAGCTACAGTAATCAAAAGAGCATAATTTTAGCATATGGTTAGACATATAGATCAACAGAACAGAACTGACAGTTCAGAAATTAACCCTGACTGTTACAGGCAACTGACTTGGACAAAGGTGCCAAATAATTCAATAAGGAAAGGATAGTCTTTCAACTAATGATCCTAGGACAATGGGATATCCACATGTAGAAAGGCCCCTACCCCACACCATACACAAATACCAGCTCAAATGGCTGGCTCATAGACCTAAACAGAAGAACTACAACTATGAAGCTCCTACAAGAAAACAGAGGAAAACTATCTTTGTGATCTTGGGTTAGGCAAAGACTTCTTACACATACCAAAAACACAATCCACAGCAGAAAAGCTGATCAACTGAATTTCATTAAAATTTAAACATTTGCCTCTTCAAAGGACACTTAAGAAAATCAAAAGAAAAGCTGTGGACTGGCAGAAAATATCTGCACATATCATGTATATGATAAAGAACCTCTATCCAGCACACATAAATAACTCTTACAACTCAATATTAAGGAAAAAACAACGCAACTTGTCATTCCTCTGGAGCTTCAATGCCCCGTTTCTCTTGATCTCCCCTTTTCAGTTCAAGATCACTTGTTACCCTTGACAGACAAGTCAGAAGCCAAACTGGTCCAATCTGCTGCTTTTTCATCCCGCATCGAGATTCCCACAAGCATCCCCAACAAGAACCTATCCCAAGCACCTCGTTTTGCTCTTCTGACTGTTGGCTCCAAGAGAAGCTGCCGCAGGTCGCCCTCTGCTGCCATCTTTTCAAACCTGAGTCAAGGCAGAAGCCTCCTGTGCTAACACCCTAGTGTGTGCGGACCTCCGCTCCTCCTCGCTCATCCCTGTACTTGCTCCTGTTGACGCTTCCTTTCCCACTGGTACACCGACTCCAGCCGGCCCGCAAGGTCCCGGAGCTTTTGCAGCCAGCTGTCCTAACATCAGAACCTCCGGGGCCGACTGCCCGAGTGAGGATCCCACTGTACATACCACTATCAGCTGTGGGGCCTGGGGCCTGTCCCTTGACCTGTCTGAGCCTCCCTCTGCTCCCTGATCTGTGAGGACAACCCCGACCCCCCGGGGAGGTGCGGATGCCACGGGCCGCCACAAACCCGCCGTTTCCGCGCCTCCATCAAGGCGGAAGCGCCCCTGTCGCCTCCCCCTCCCGTGCCTGCGGCCGCTCGAGGGACGCACTCCCGGAGTCTCACCCTCCAGCGTGGCAGCTTCTCAAGAGACCAAGGGCACGGGGAGGAGCAGTGGAGGCAGCGGGCGGAACGCGCGGAGGGAGGGGCCGCCCGCTCCTTCTGCTCCAGCTCCAGGCGGGATGGCAGCGGCTAGACCCGGCAGCGCGGCAGCGAGCCGGGGCGGGGCTCGGCCCGGAGCTGGGCAGCACGAAGTGGGGGCGACCTGCGCCCCAAAAAGCTGCAGCCCCCACGAGGGTGCGGTCGGCGTGGGCTGCGCGCTGGCCAACCTACAGGCCCACGGCGCGCCTCGGCCTCGGCCTCGGCCGCCTCCTGCCGGCTCCGCGAGCACACGGCAGCCGTTCAGAGCCCTCGCCCCGGCCCCGGGCAGCCCAGCTGGTGCCCCAGCCGGGCCCTCGCCTCCCGCGCCATTGGCCCTTCACTCCTTCAGGCCACCAGGCTAGGCAAACTTGTGTGACCCTTGACCCCAGGCCCTGGCGAATGCGCCCGCCACCGGGTTTCCTATTGGCTGAAGGCAGAGGCCTAAAGGCCCCAGTGGCACAGCCAGGGAGGGTGGCTGGGCTGGGCGGAGCCGGGGACCCGCGATGCTCAGGGTGGTGGATGGGGCCCAGGTCCTGGCCCTGCCACCTGGTGCGCGACATTCCACTGAGCTCCAGCCCCGCCTGAGCGGGGCGCACGTTTCCCTAGCATCTGCCTGGCTCGGGCGGATGCAGGGCTCTTTCCTGTCACTAGGCCCTTTGCCTCTTGGCAACAGCCTGGGAAATACTGGAGGAGTGGCGCCCTCCGCGCATCTCCAGGTAAGTCCTTCCCCTGCTCTGTGTACTACCTTTGCCACTGTCCGTCATCATCTCTTCCCTGGCCTTGTTGTGGGCGTTCCCCGCCCCCATAAGCTACTAGGCCACTCAGTCCCTGCTCCACCCACAGTGAGCTAGAGAGTAGCTCTTCCTATTGGCATTCGCTGCCAAAACCCCTGCAGGCTTTCCCCACTGTCTTCCACAGTGCATCCTCATCCCCAGCTCACCTAGCTCCTCAGCACTTCATCCACTTGAGCAGAAGGCTCCACTTGTGCCTTCTGATCCCAGCGCTGTTTCAGGCCTCCCTACTTTGCACGCACTGCCTCCAATGCCCTTCAGATGTCTGACAAACTCCTAGTCATCCTCTAAGATCCAGCTCAAGCACCTCCTTTGAACTTCTGTGAAGGAAAGAACTTCAGTTCCTTCAGGTTGTCCTCGCCAATGTTGTCCTCCTACAGGTTGGCAGGCAGCCAGGAACAAGGGGTGCCCTCCTGAATGAATGACCAGGAGTCTGGAGCCCTGGATTTTAGTCCTGGTTCTGCTACTGACTAGTTGTCTCCCTTTTCTGGATCTCCTGTCTGAAATGAGGGGACGGGTTAAAACAAAAGTCAATACATGAAATGTATTTTTGTAAATGAATGAGGTGTTTTGACTTTATGGCTTGTAGGATGTCTTGCAGCCGGTTATGATCCCTGATGGGCATGGCCAAATACTAGCCCCAAATGCTGAGGGCCAACGCCCTCTGTCTTCCCTCCCTTGCTTCCTTCTCTTTCTCTTGATATTGCTTGATCCCTAGAAGTAATCCAGTTTTAATCTACTCCCAACACCAGTTCAGATTACTTTGTTGTCCTGGAATGTGCCTTGTATTCAGTCTGAAATGTGTTTTTAATGTTTCCTGGTGAAATGTGGTTGATGTTTTACTGTTCTGTGGGGCTGTTTTGCAGAGTGATCAGGGAAAACTGACTGATAAGATATGGTATCCAGGAGACTGCTCCTCGAAGGCCTCCACCTGCAGCAAACGTAATTAAACAAAGCTATGAAGTCAGTAGTCTGTTGGGCTATGAGATCTATCTTCTGTTTGCACTGAGGTCATGCTTCCCTTGGACTGCTCCGAATCAGTGAGTGAGGCAGGGATAGACACTCAGGCAGACCTGTTCCTGGGAGGCATGGACTCCTCTGCTGACCTGCTTGTGCTCAAGGACTCCCCAGTGGCATTCCTAAGCCTTCCTTAGACTATACAGCAGTGTAGGACACTTGGACCCATCCTTCCCTCTATCACCCCCTCATTTAGAGTCAGACTTGCATCATGGCCTGATGGCTCTCCCACTTTTCCAGGCTCCCCCACCCCATTTTCTGTTACAGAAGCATCTCCCCTCATAAAATCCTTGCCCGTTTAATCCTGTCTTAGTGTCCACCTCTCAGAGGACATTTGAGCCAAGGCAGGAAGAAATGAAGAGTGAGCCATTTACACATCCTGGGTAGAGGTTCTAGGCAGAAGCTACCTCAAGTACAGAGGCACAGAGGTGAGAGACTTCTTGGGTGTGTGTGCTGCAAACAAGCCCAAATAGCACCAGCTAACCCAAAATAGTCCTGCCCAACTTTTAGATTGCTTTTGGTAGAGAGGAGAGCCAGCAAAACTTTGCCTTGGTAATGGTTAGCTAAGCCCCACAAGCTCATTACCAGGTTATAATGCAAGTGATTCTCACGTGAAATGTTGTCACATAAGCAGATATTTACTTAAAAATATTCCTTAGGAATCAGGGAATGAAAGAACTCGTAAATCCTATTCTGTAAGCTCAGCAAAGTCTCAGCTCTCTGTCCTTTTAGATGAACTTACCAGCCACATGCTTGCAAGATTTTCTTTAGGCAAATAGCACATTCCAGAAACAGAATTTTTGTTTCCTTTTTCACAGCAGTTGGCATTAGGCTTGATAGAGCTGCTTGGAGATCAAACCTCAGGCAGACCTCTTCCTGTGAGGCATGGACCTCGTTCTGCAACCTCCTCTTTTCACTCAAAACTACATTGGAGATACTTTTGTAACAATTTGCTTGGACCTATGCCATTCTTTTTCACTGTTACATGTTAGTATGAGTAAACAACATCTCCTTTGACCGTTCTCCTTTTGGTGTACATTTGGGTTGTTTCTAGTTTTTGCTGTTACAGTATCAAAACTCTTGTTTTAATTCTCACGTCAACAAATGTCCTTTTTCTAATCTATGGAATGCTAAGTTTGTCACCTTTTGTGCTTCTCCTTGGTGCTTTTGCTCTTTAGAATGGCCCTCAAATGTAGTGCTGAAGTGTTGTGTAGTGTTCGTAAGCACAAGGAGCCTGTGATGGGCCTTTCGTAGAAAATGGTTGTGTTGGATGAGCGTCCTTCAGGCATGAGTTATAGATAGTCCTGTTGGCCTAGATTTCAAGTAATTAATCAACAATCTATATGAAATAAGGTGATTTTCAAGAGACACACATAAGACAAGGTTGTGCATTGAGAGGTTCCCAAACATGTCACGACCAGAGGCTGCAAAAACCTCACCTTTTCCTTCCCCTGGGAGCAGTGGTTCATTCTTGCTCATGCAGTGTGAGTGAAGAATTGACAGAACATAACTCTTCCAAATAAGGTGGATCAATGGTAACATAATGGAGATATTTTCAAACCTCTCTTTTAAAAACCATATCTACAAAGCAGGTGTCTTCGCAACTAACTGTTGAACTGTTGTCTTTACTTTGAAAGGACAGAGTTTTTAACAGTATCCACTAGGATGCATATCTTTGATGGCCATTTATAGCAAAAACCTCAGCAAATTTGGGACGATTGTCTTTTTGCAAAAGACAATGTGTACAGAATACATATATTAACGTCAAGACGGTAGTTACCTCTGGGGAGGAAAGAGAGAGGAAGGAGAATGGTGTCTTCCACTGTGTAATATTTCTTAAAAAATGACATCAATATGGTGTGCTCTGTTAAATCTCAGCAAAGAGTAAATGGTTTCTGTTATCCTATTCTCATTCTAAGTATATTTAAAATAAATATGTAACTGGAACTGAGATGAAATAACACTAATGTAATAGATGCTATTTGCTGGAGTGCTCCCACCATCTGATGGACTGCTCATGATGGGTTGGTGATGTCATTGACCCCATCTAAAGGACAGGACACGTTGTTTACCAGCTGTGGAGCTAGAGAAGGCTCGGTCACCAGCAGCAGAGGCAGAGTTACCTCAACCTACAAAGTTAGAGCCACATAGCACGAGATCCCGCTCCAGCTGCGGACTAGTGAGAGCTCTGGTGCCAGCTTTAGAGCTCAGTTGTGGCCAGCTCCAGAATGAGAGCTCCCTCCAGCTCCCACACTTGACCAGCTCCAGAGCAGCAGCCATTTCCATCACTAGCTCCCGCACCAAATCTGTCAACAATGCAGAGCTAGAGTCCGTCTCAGGACCGGAACTAATACTAGAAGCAGGTCAGGCACCATCGGCTGAGACAGACCAAGCTCCAGCCCCATATCAGGTCCAGCTCCTGGGCCAGTTGCACAGCCAGAGCTGGTGGGATGTCCAGCATCAGCTACAGCAGTGGCTCCAGCGCTAGAGCAGCTGCAGCACCGCCCTCATCACCAGCAACTAAGGCCCGGCCTGCTCCAGCTCCACACCAGAGCTGTCCTTCACCTTGCCTGTGAGGGCAGGATGTCTTTTCCCTTTTCTATGTTTTATGATTTTTTATGTTTTATGTGTTCCAATTTAGATTCAATAAAGTTTAATGTTTTCATCACATAAAGTTGTACAATTCAGGGTGGCCATTAACTACATTCTCTATGCTGTGTACCGTCACTGTTATCTAGTTCCAGATCATTGCTTCGCCCCACCAGAACCCCTGTACCCATGAAGCAGCCATGCCCCCATATCCACTCCCCCACCCCCTGACAAGCACTGATCTGCTTCCTGTCTCTGTGCATTTCCCTGTCACTGGTGTGGCTGTCCTGAGCATAGCCAACCCTCCTTTGGCCCCTCACCCTCATGCTGAAGACCCCTGAGGATGCCAATGTGTTCAGTGCCATGAACTCGAAGCCTAGTATGACTTTGACTTGAAGAAGCCCACCGACGCCAAGGGGGTGAGGTCAGGCATGGAGCCAGCTCAACCTGGCCTCACATGAAGAAGAGGAACTCGATATTGCCAAGGGCACCTTCTCCTCAATCCCTAGTGATGTTCAGCCACAGGGCCACCCTCCCCATGGTCTGGCTAGCTGGGGAGACGAGCACGTACAGACTAGAGTGACAAAAACCAGGTGGTCATCTTTTCTGTCCAATCCGCTGGCCCAGGCTACCCTGGAGCAGTTTCACCCTGAACCTCTCATGCTGCAGGCCTGATGCCTGTCAGTCAGCAGGCTGTCCTGGCCTCCCGTGGACCACTGGTAGCCCTAGGTGCTTTCTGCTCTCCAGAGTCCAAAGTAGTAGCTGACATTTTTCAAGGAGTGCTGCCCATGGGCATGAAGCCCTGCTTGCTACTGAGGCACTGCCCTCTGTGCACCTCCCTCACACCTTCCCAGGTACGGGTCACTTGCATCTGTGACTTCAGGTGTCCCAGAGTCCCCACTCACCCAGTGGGGGTGACCTCTGCAAATGCAGCCCTTCCATCCAGCATCCAAGCCTCCAGGCCTCAGCAGCCTCCCTGTCTCCTGCAGGAGCCTGTGCAGGGGATGGCTTTCCCTACATAGAGGCTGGGGCCTCAGCTACGTACTGATCTCCTGCAGGAGAAAACAACATTGTTTTCTTGATTTGTTTGGCCTGTAGTCTGATAGAGCAATGTTACTTCTTATTTGGTAAGCTGTATAGAATTTAGATTATGACTGCCAAGTTTCCCCTTTAGCATTTTCAGCTGTCCCAGTAAGACATTTGGATATGATACAGATTCTAGAATGCTTGACTCTACTCTTTGCCAGTGAACTTATACCATAGGCAGAAGTATTAACATCCAATATGAACCAGCTATTGAATTCAGGGGTTCTGTGGAGAATGCTTCAAACAGTCAATCAACTATGGATGGTTCTTAATACCGTGATGCCTAGAAGGTAATTTCAGTGTATCATTACATGTAATAGATAAGTGTATAGCAGTGATTATATACAATAACCTAAACTGAATGGTTGAAAAAAACTGTTGAGTGTTTAACGATATAAATCCCCTCTGAAGACTACTAATTAAAGAGTCATTATAACTTTCGGAAAAAGCATAAATTTGATCTTAAGAAACAGAGAGAAACTATAAAGTATTTCCAACTTGAGAAACTTCTTTAAAAGTGAGTTCTCCTCTATAGGCATCTGTCATTTGTGGCTAATTGTGATTTAGATCACTATTGTGTCTTGCATCATTGTGGTGGCTCCAAATTTTGCTGCACATTAAAATCACCTGGAGAGCTGTTAAAACTCTTGATCCCCAATTGTAACCCATGCCAATTAAATCAGAATGTCTGCAGTTGGGATTCAGACATTAGTATTATTTTTTAAGATTCCCCAGTTGATTCCATTATGCAGCAATGTTTAGAGAACACTTGATTAGTTATTTCTTCTTTAGTCAAATGGGTCTCTGCTGGTCCATAGATTGCATCAGAAACACCTGGTCAGCTCTGAAAAACAGGATACTGGGCTGGCCTTCCCTGAGATATCAGATGCTTAATGTTCAATCAAGTAATTTTGATGTGAAAAATAAAAGCATACACTTAAAAAATACTTTCAGAATTTTCATATTTTTAAACAAGGGAGTTTTGTAGTGTTCTAAGATTAAATACAGCAGTCGTGTGTTGTTTTGTTTTGTTTTATTTTAAACTGAGGCTTTGGAATATTTTATGTGAGTAGGAAACCTCTAGGAGTCCAAAAAAGTTGAAATAAATGGTTTCTAACTAAATGCAGCGCACATTCTTGGATCAGTTTTCAAAGGCTGGTCAAAACCTGCTGTGTTTAAATAACAACATGCTGTTTTTCATCACATTCGTTGATGATGGAAACAAAATGTGTAACTATATTAGTAAATGTTAATATTCATGTATTTTAAGTTAAGCTTACAAAATTTGTCACAATGTGATTTTTTTATTCAAGTGAAAACAGATGTGTGCAGCTATTTTGAATATTGGTTTATAAACATTCATATTCTTTATCAAATGAACTTGTAGTTTTTTGTGTTTTCTTTGACTACTGTTCACCTGAAAGGAACAGTTCAAGGGACTGGAATCCAGGACTGTCTGGCTCCAGGGCCTACGTGTATCCATTTCTGTTAATGCCACACACGTCAAATGGCCATACAAGGCTAGAATCGGTTGAGAGCCTTAGGAATTGAGCGGAGGAAAATCGAAAATCGTAGCAGTTTCCCTGGAGCAGTTACTTAAACGATTTGATATTTAAAAAAATTGTAAAAGCAGAATAAAATTTTGAAGATATTTTTAAGTATCGATAAATTATCCTTCATTCCACTGTTTTAACAGTAAGTTACATTTTTTATACTTTCCATCTTTGCTTATGCATATATATTTTCACATAATGGAATTCGTAATACCCAGTAGGGAGTCTGCTTTCTTTCGTTTAACTTTATATGAAATTTTTTTTTGCAAGTTGTTTACTTTTGATAATTATTTTATTGGCTTCCTAATGATCAAACTGATGTATCATAACTGCATAGGGTGCTATTACTAGACCGGGAGGTTGATGACTTTTTTCAGGATTACAATAGGCAATGTTATCAATTTAGGTATTTTTACTTTTTCTTTCTTTTGGATTACTCTTTTAGGATAAATTTTTGAGCCTGAGATTACTAAATTAAAAGGTAGAATTTATTTTTAGCACTGTACATTTTGCAATTGGGGAAGATGCAGTAAAACTGAAAGGGAAGCTAACAAATCCACTCTCCTCCCGCTGCTCCCCCTGCAGCAAACCTCTCCCCAAACTAGGTGCTCAAACTTCAGAAACTGTCTCACGTTTTACTTTTTTGAGACACTAGTATCAGAGCCAAGCTTAGGATATTCAGAAATTGACAAAATCACAATTTGGAGAGATCACGATTAACTCTCTACCTTTGAGGAAACTGAAGTGTACTTCGTGGCAAAGAATAACAACCTGGTTTTAGGAGGGACAGAAGGCAGATGAGCCTTGATGGAGCAGAAGTGATCGGGGCGGGAATGCTCTACAGCGTTGCTCTGGTTGAACTCGCTATCCGGGGAAGCCTGGAACATCCTGAGGTTCTGTGGCCACTCGTCAACCAGCCTTGTCGCCTGGCCAGGCTCAGGCGTTTGGCAGTTCCCGCCTCCGTCTGTGCGACACCCGGGCCGCCGTGAAGTTCGGAAACGTGAGCTGAGCGGCACTGACGGGTGCTCTGGAAAGAACCCGGCAAGGCTTCAAAGGGTTTTCTTTCGGTTGGTCTACAGACCTGAAGAATGAGACTGCGAGTTTCCAAGGAAACGGTTGCACGGTTAAGTCGCCGGTTTCAAAATCTCAAAACGGAGAAGACTTTTCCTTTAAACCCTGCGGTCTGCTCGCGTCCCTCCCTCTTCAAGCGTTCGCCTCCGGGCCACGAAATACTTTGCGTTGGTTTTTATTGCGGAGGCTTCCCTCGGGGGCCAGCGTTCTCGCCCCCTAACCTCACGCCGGGATTGGTTGCTTGGTTTCTGCTCTGGCGGGTGATTGGGTGCTGGGAGTCGAGGGGGCGGGAGGTGGGAATTCGTCTGCAAGAGCGCTTGCGCGCGGCCTGGAGAGAGCGGAGGAGGAAGCGGGTGAGGCGCCGGAGTCCGCGCTCGACCAGGGAGTGGCAGCCCGGTGAGGAAGCGAGAGGTTTGGGGCCTCTCCTCTCTGCCAGGCTCCACAGTGTGTGTTCGCAGATACCATTTCCTTTTCTCCCGGGACTCGGAGCCCAGGCAGCGCTGCCTCGGTTTTCCTCAGAACAGGCCAGCCTGTCTCTCCTGGGGCTGCGCGCAGCCTGCCCGAAGAGACCCTTCTGCTCTCGCCTGGCCGCCGTGCGGGCCGTCGGGGTGACCCCGTCCCAGGGCCTCGGGGTTCTGAGCACGCGGAGGCTGGAGGGAGCCTGTCCCGACCCCAGGGGAGAGGCCCGGGCCCCCTCGGCCCTCCGCTGACTCGTGGCGGCGGGGACGACGGCAGGAGGTGGATCGGGGGCTCGTGCTTTATCCCCTGGGGGATTGCGGTGACTTGGGGGCGGGATGGATTTCTAGGCTGTATCTGAGGAACTAGCCAGCGTTGCGTTATTGGCTGGGGTGAAGGGGTGAGAGTCCACCAAATCTCTACTCAAGAGTTGCACAGATAGAATCACAGAATATTAGAACTGGGAAATACCTCAGAATAGTGGTTCTTAGCTTGTTTTGGAACACAGGCTAGGGCTCAGGGTATAATTGGCTTCATAAACTGTTGAATTACCCTTTTAACTATCCCTCCATCCCCAGGTCGAATTTGCCATTTCTTTTCACTATTGCAAGGAAGTCCTCAGTTGATAACAGTGCATATCAGTCTCCCCTCTGTTTTCAGTTATTTTATTAGGATATAGTTCTGGGAATGAGAAATCCACGGACTTTCTCTTCAGAGAAACGCAGTCATGTACCAAGACTTCTGCACGCAATAGCAAGAGAGCACAGTCTCTGACTTCCGTCTCTGGATCCTAGATTAAGCATAGGTGGCTTAGAAGAGGTGGGGATTAAAGTAGATCACCTCCTCTGTGTCAAATACTGGAGTTTAGGCACGTTCTATCCATTACCTTACTTAATTCTTAACTCAATGCCTGGCTAATTTTCGTCAAAACTCTATCAGGTAGATAATCTTATCTCCATTGCACAGATGAAGAAACAGACTGAGGTTCAGTGATTCACACAGTGGGACTCACACTTAAGCTTGCTTTACTCCAAAGCCCATCTTCTTTTCATTATACCCTTCTGACCTTTAAATCAGAATTATCAAGCACCTACTGTGTGCTAAGGCATTTTATCCCTTACAACAGCTTTTCAATTAGGGATTATTACAGATAAGGATCTTAGTCTAGAGAAGTGAAGACATGATCAAGGAAACACATCTGAGTTGTGGGAACCTGATCTAGAACTCGTACTTCTACCTCCTGGTCCACAGCTTTGGCAGAGTAGGGATACAAATCCGGATTTGTCAGATTCTGAGACATGTTCTCAACCACTGTGATGGTTAAGACTAGGAAATTGTTTTACTTGCATTTGTTTTGTTTATACATTTAGGAATCCCCTTTTTATTTCTAGACTTCTGTCCTAGTCTAGTTGGGTATCTGGTTTTCTTTGAATGGCATTGTTTCAGTCTTGATTTTCGTTTCTGCTGCAGTTAGGAATCTAAGTAAACAGGAAAGCATGACTCTTCAATATGGTCTGAATGTACCGTTGGTGGGGTGAAGATGAACTTTCCTTGTAAAGCTTGTCCATCATAGCTTGCTATATTGAATTCTGCAAGTATTTTTCAGCAGTTAAGTCTTCATTAAGATAAAGATGCTGATAATTCATAACGTATACTGAATCTGTGACTATATTCATTTTCTCAGATAGTAAATGGATTGAAAATATTTGCTGGGTTCATGGAAGAACATGTAACCTTTCGAAAAATAATCCTGATTGCTATAAACTGTATATGGTTAGGAGGCAAAGGGGAATATTCTGAAAACTATTCTCAGCTCATTTGGCACTTCTATTTACTTTATGGAATTACTACCTTCTACAAAGTATTTACTGTCTTTTACACAGAATACTATATTTCTCACCATATTTTTTGAGATGTTTCAATCATATAGAAAATTAATAGACAAATGAATAAGCCAACTTTCCAGAGTTGTTCAATCTTAATATTTTGCCATATTTACTTTATACCTTGTTTGCAAGTAACATTACCAGTATCCTGAATTTACTCTTTTTCTTTCCTAGACGTGTTGTTATACTTTTGTTACATATGTATGTATCCATAAACAATATAGAGCATTACTTTACCTGTTTTTAAACTTTGTACAATGATATGATACTGTACCTATATTTGTTCAGAAGTGTTTTTAGTTGCTTAACATTATTTTTAAGAAGTAGCCTTATTGATTGTTGATCTATTTTAATTGCTGTGTAGTAGTTCATTGTATGAATATACCAGAATTTTTTTATCCATTTTCCTTTTGACAGACATTTAAGTGGTTTACATTCTTTTGCAATTCTAAACAATGCTGCTATGAACTTTCTTATGCATGTGTCCTTATGTTCCTGTGGGACAGGTTTTGGATATATACATAGGACTGGACTTCCTGGTGTTGGGTATCTTCAACTTTGCTAGAAATTGTTAATTTCTGTCCAAAGTGGCTGTAGCGATTTACACTCCCTCTAGCAGAATCCTCCATTAAGTTTTCATCCAAGATATTAGTGTACTCTAGTTTTACAGAAATGACGATGCTTGCATCATTAAGGCACAAATTGCTTTGTTCATTTCTTTTATGCCTATATGCTTTTAAGTCCAACATAATTTTTAGGAGAAAGATAAAGGCATAAGGTCTAGATTGAACTAAATACTAATTCTCCCTTCTGCTATTGCTATGTTCCCTCAAGTACAACTTTACTTCTTGTTTTGTTTGTACATGTGATGGAGACAGACCCTAATGAAGTAAATTGTTTAGTGATTTTTTTTATTGTTTTTGTGTCAATAGATTGTCCGAGGATTAAAAAGTAAGCAGCATTGTTTGTTGGAGAGCCCTACAGAAAGTGGGAAAAGCTTAGTCTTACTTTGTGCTGCTTTAGCGTGGCAACAGTCTCTTCTTCGTGGTAAGTATTTGGTTGATATATTCAGCTTGATTATTGGGACTTGAAAAAAATATAATAAAGTACTTTTAATCCAGAATGATTCATTTAAAGAAATAGCAGTAACTAAGAATATACTTTTGGTCTTTCTTATACTCCTCCCTGCTTGATATTTTAATAAGTCTCAATATAAACGAATACTCAAGTGGTTGTGCCTTTATTACATTATTAATCTTTGACTATTATCTTTTTGTATGTTTTGCAAATTGATGATAATTTCTCTATAAATGTCTCTGACATCATAAGTGTTTCTCTCCTGTCCTAATTTGATGCTACAGATAGGGTGACCAACTTGTCCAGATTTGCCAGGTACTTTCCCAGGTTTAGCACTGAAAATCTTACAGCCTGGGGAACCTCCCAATCCTGGGCAAATTCGAGTGGTTGCTCACTGTAGCTGCAGAGGATGATTAATGTTTTTTGAATTAGAAATATTATCAATAGAGGTTCTTTCACTTTTAGGGAAGCCAGCGAACGAAAGCTTAAGCAAAAAAGCTGAAGTACCATTGTCACATGGTTCTACGTGCCATTCAAAGAATTTTACAAACGATGGCGAGGACCGAGGAACTTCACGTCATTTCAACAGTCCAAGTACACCACCTTCTGAAAGAAATGGCACTTCATCAACTTGTCAAGGTAGCTTATATTTTTGCCTGGGTCTGTTGGTATCTGTAGTAGGAACCTTCATTACTGTTGTTATGAGACATAATTTGATAAATTTGATGAGCATAATTGATTAGGTACCTCCATCTAATTTCTCTGGAATTATTTTTAGATAACACAAGAGTGGTCAGAAATCCTTGGACTACTTTATTCTTGGCTTGGCTTTTAATTGATTTGGACATTTTGCTTGCTTAAATCATTTTTTGAAGCAGGCAAGGCAAAATAAATGATATTCAGAAATTGATGTTATTTGTAGGCAGGATTGTTAATTATAGGTTAGAATTTTAGAAAACATTGATTTGTATTGTTAGACAAAATCTAGTTAGCCTCATTCATTCTTGATAAGTTTGCATGAACTTCTGAAGCCAGTATCCTGCATGAGGATGAGATATGTTTTAGGTATGATCCTTGACTAGTTCTAATTAGGTTTATTTAAGAGAAATATATTAAGACTAACATAAGACTATTCATTTTTAAAACATATTTCTCTGGCTTTGACTATATGGAAAAGATTGATCGTTATTTGCCTAAGCCAGAAACCTAGGAGACATCCTATACACGTTGCTCTACCTTATTTCTTCGTGCAAATCTCTATCTCCATTGACAACTGCCTGGTCCAAACTACCATCTCTTGTTTAGAGCATGCAATAACTTCTTTTCCTGCTTTCACTCATGCCATCCTTTAACTAATCACTGGCAGGGAGATAAGAGGTGGTCATGACTGACTTAAATCTCAACAGTATGCACTTCCTAAAATCAAGAATGGAGTCTTCTTCTTCTAAAGCACATGACTATGTGTGGAGGAGGGTGGCTGCTGGAACCCAAGTGTGATTCTGTTAGGAGTGAGGAAGAGGAGATGGATAGTTTCTGGAGAGGTGAGCAATAGTATTGTCTACACTGTTTTGACCGTTAGCCCTTTTGAATTTCTTTCCATTCCTTCAAAGGGTCATGCTTTCTTCTGCCTCAGAGCCTTTGCTTGTGTTAGTGTCTCTTCTGAGGAAAGTTACATCTTCAACTTGTTATCCTCCTCTTCCATTAGGTGTTGCTTAAATGTCGCTTCCTTGAGGGAGCCATACTGACCTTTCCGTTAGCTCAGATTTGGTTTCCCTGTTATTTTGTGTCATCTTACTGTGTTTGTCTCCTTGACAGCACTTGTCTGTGAAGTTTTTATTATCCATGTGTCTGTGTGCATCTTTTATTAATCTCTGCTTCCCCTAGCAGACTGTGTTCTCCATGAGGTCAGGAACCATGTCAGTTTGCTTACCATTGTAACCCTGGAACCTAGCAGAGTGCTTGGCATATAGTAGGTGCTAGATAAATATTTGTTGTGTGAATGAATGGAGTTGATTTTGAGCTAATTCTAAGAACTCTGGTTTACAATATTTATATACAACCTGTATTATTTTTAGAAAAGCTTTATTGAAATATACTTGAGAAAACAAACTGCATTTATTTAAATGGTATGCTTTGATAAGTTATGACCTCCACCATAAGGTGTACCTCCATGAAACTTTCAGTCAGTGTCAAGATAGTGAACATATCCATTATCTTCCAAAGTTTTCTCATGCACCTTTGTTATCCCACCTTCCCACCCCTCTGTGACTTACTCTCCCCAAAGAACCACTGATTTGCTTTCTATCACTATATATTAGTTTGCATTTTCGAGAGTTTATATAAATGGAATCAGACAATTTGTACACTGATTTTGTCTAGCTTCTGTCACTTAACATAATTCTTTTGAAATTTACCCATGTTGTGTGTATCAACAGTTTGTTCCTTTGTGTTGCTGAGTAATGTTCTGCTCTGTGGATATACTACAAAGTGTTTATCCAGTCACGTGTTGATATATATGTGAGTTGTTTCTAGTTTTGGGCTATTACAAATAAAGCTGCTATGAACATTTGTATGTAAGTCTTTGTTATGGACATGTGCTTTCCTTTTTATGGGCAAATACCTAAGAGTGGAGTGAGTGGATCACTTATGTTTAACTCTTTAAGACACTTCCAAACTCTTTCCCAAAGTGTTTATACATTATACCATTTTACATTCCCACCAGCAGTGTCCAAGAGTTCCCATTTCTCTACATCTTTGCTTACACTTGGTATGGTCAGTCTTGTCAGCCATTCTAATAGGCGTGTAGTGTTGTATCTCATTGTGGTTTTAATCAGCATTTCCCTGATAACTTATGATGTTGAGCGTCTTTTCGTGTGCTTATTAGCCATCTGTATATCTTCTCTGATAAAATGTCTGTTCGAATCTTTTGCCTCTTTTTTTTTCTTATTGTTAAGTTTTGAGAGTTCTTTATATATTTTGAATACAAGTGTTTTTCTATCAAATATAGTTTTAGGTTTTACCGTTAAGTCTAAAATCCATTTCGAGTTATTTTTGGTATATTGTGTGAGGTATGGATCCAAGTTCATTTATTTTGCCTATGGATATCTCATTGTTCAGCACCATTTATTGAAACGGCTACCCTTTATCCACTGCATTGCCTTTGTGCCTTGGTAAAAAATCAGTTGTCAATATATACACAACTTGCATTTTAACATCATTGTGAGTTAGGGCTGTTTGGAATAGTCTCTTGAAGCATCAGACGCGGTAAATCAGGGTTGTATTCTTTATATTTTTAAGCAAATTCTATAATAAGATATAAGCTAAATACAGAAAAGCATACAAATCCTAAGTGTATAGCTTGATGAATTTTCACAAAGTAAACACACTCGTGTATCTACCACCTAGATAAAAATAGGACATTACCAACACCCTACAGCCCCTTCTCATGCTCTTTTCTAGTCACTGTCCTTTCTCTGCGCAGGTAATTGCTCTCCTCCCTTCTGTCACCATTGATGAGTTTTGCCTCTTTATAGAAATGGAGTGATATCTGTACTCTTGAGTCTGCGTACTTTTGCTTAACATTGTATTTTGGGGATTCATTTGTGTTGTTGCATATAGTAGTAGTTCTTGTTGTGGTATATTATTTCCTTCTATGAACATATCACAGTTTATTAATCCGCTCTGCAGTTATTAGACATTTGGATGTTTTCTCCTTTAGGCTTTTAATGCTTTTATGAACATTCTTGTTCATTCTTTTGCAAATAGGTAAGTATTTTCTGTTGGATAGATCCCTAGGAATGGCATTGCTGATCATAGTGTATGGATATGTTCAGCTATAGTAGAGACAGCCAACATTTTCCAAAGTGGTTGAACCAGTTTATGCAACCCCTTCACTACATCCAGTAGTATATGAGAATTACGTTATTCAGCATTCTTGTTAACACTTGATATATCCAGTTTTCTAAAATTTTAGCCATTCTGGTGCATGGATGGTGTTCTCGTGAGTTTGAATTGGTATTTCTCTGGTGATTAGTGAGGTTGAGAATCTTCATATATGTTTATTGGTCATTTGAATATTCTTTTGAATGAATTTCCTATTCAGATTGCCCATATTTCTATTGGGTTGTTTCTTACTGATTTCTATGAGTTTTTTTTTTTAATATCTTCTAGCTATGTCTTGTTTCTTTATAACTTTGTATTTTAAAGACTTAACCCCTCCAATAAGCTTCCTGCAAATGTCCCTGCTATAGAGAACAGGAAGATAAGCCTTTTGGTCTATGCAAATAATATGATTTATTTTTAATGAATTGGGGTAAATCTCATTTGCACATGGCAGTTCAGTTTTTCTAAAACTAAATTATTGTTTTTGGTAGATGTTCCCTGGCCTTTAATGGGCCCATGCAAATTTGCCCCTTGATTTATTTGGGACAGGGTTTCTTAAAAGTGACACTATTAAAATTTGAATGGGATAATTCTCTGTTGTGGCAGCTGTCCTGTGCACTGTGGGATGCTTAGCAGTATCTCCCAGGCCTCAACTCACTAGAGGCCAGTAGTACCTACCCCCCACTTTGTGACAACCAAAAATGTTTCCAGACGTTGCTGAATGTCCCTGGGGTGGGAGGTGGGGGTGGTAAAATTGCCCTGGTCGAGAACCACTGATCTAGATTTGTTTTGTGGGTATTTTACCAGTTTGCCAGGAAATTACAGAGCTTAAAATTACGTGTGTTTTCTAAAATACATATGGAAATACAAAGGACTAAGAATAGCCAAGATCTTTTTTAAGCAGCAGGTCAAGGTGAGAAGACTTGATCTATGAGATATCCTGATTTGTTATATATAAAGCTATAGTAACTAAAGCACTTTGGTATTAGCACAGTGTTAGACCAGTGGAAAACAGTAGAGAACCCAAATCCAGTTCCACGTGTATCCAGAAACTTGATTTCTTTTAATAGAAGTGCTCTTACAGAGCAGAGGGTAAAGGAGGGGCGATTCTTTAAGTGGTCCTGGGACTATTAGATATCAGTATGGACAAAATTCAAATTGGAACCCTACTTTACTCCGTACACAAAAATCCATTCCAGGTAGATAAAAGACCTAGGCATGAAAGACAAAACTATTAAGATGTTAGAATATAGTGGTTTTCAAACGATGTTCTTAAGAGTCTTAGAAAAAACATGGCTTGTAGTGGGAAGGGGACAGTGGATCAGGGAAGTTCTAGGTCTTGCGTGCTCTTTTGGAAATTTTAAACGCTATTTCTTAAAAAACTGTAGTCCTCCTCAGAAAAGGCTTGAAAACCCGTGCTGTGTGACATAGAAAGCCTTCTGTGTTTGTGCAGACTCAAACTTATTTTTTTTTTTTGAAAATAGTATTGGACTTGCTTATAGGGCTTTCTCCCCAAGTATTCTGTAAATTCTTCAAGGCCAGGGACTGGTTTTTTTTCATTGTTTTTCCATGGGGTCTGGAATTGTATGGACTCAATAAAATAAATGCTTGTTAAATGAATTCAAGCACTGGGAGTGTAGGGAGCATATAGAGAAGAGCGGAGAGGAAGGAAGGTACTTTGAAGAACACTCTCATTTACAGAAAGGGAGAAACCAATGTATGGGAATAGTTAAGAACCGTGTTACAGACATTAAGGAAAAAGCAAATGCATTTATTCTGTTGCAAGAATACAGAGTTTTATGTTTGGCTGTATACCTAGAGGTTATGCTTATGGATTTTAGAATCAGACAGCAGGAGTCAGTCATATCTAGGCTCTGCCTCTTACTAGCTAAACAATATTGGGCATGAACTTGACTTCTTTAAAACTCAGTATTCACACTTATAAAATGGGAATAATGTTATTTGGTGATTTAAGAGGTCATTGATGACCTTGAGATAGAGCTTTCCGGATTTGGGGATTAAAAGCTAGATTATAGGAGCTTGATTCTACTATATTGTTAAGCCTAAAGAACATTGAGAAGCTTAGTAGGAAACAAACATTGAGACACTGTAAAGAACGATTTTTATAGAAATGAAATACATTTTCTTGAGAGAATCTTATGGTTATATTTTTAAGCCACGTTATTGGGCGTGGTCTACAAAAGCATAAAGCTACAATTGGACTTTCCTGTTGAAAGTATATTTCTCAAAATGTTTGCTATATCTTTGTTAAGGTAAACTGAGTGGTAAAGTGCTTTTAAACATGTTGAGCATTGCATGTTTTAAAGTATGTTATGAAATTTTTAGAAATAAATCATACATCTTGATTCCAATTTTTTTCTAGAAAAATTTCCTGGAGCAACCCCTGATGGCCTAGCGGTTAAAGTTTGGCACGCTCTGCTTCGGCGTCCCAGGTTCAGTTCCCAGGAGCGAACCACACCACTCGTCTCTCATTGACTATGCTGTGGCGGTGGCTCATGTAGAAGAACTAGAAGGACTTACATGTAGAATATAGAACTATGTACTGGGGCTTTGGGAAGGGAGAAAGAAGAGAGGCAGATTGGCAACAGATGTTAGCTCAGGGCAAGTCTTTCCAAGCAGGGAAAAAAAAAGAAAAAGAAAAATTGCCTAAGTGTAAGTTATTTATACTCATTTTTTATTAAATTCTTATATAAGACTCTCCTGAATAAAACTATACTGACTGCAAAGCTATCTGCCGATAAACAGGTATCCATATGGAGAGATGAAAATGGTGATTTTCAAGTAGAAAAGAATTCAACCCTTATAAACTACACAGCAGGTAAACAGAATTTGTTCGCAGTGAAATATTCCCGTTAGTTCTAGTAGAAAAAGGTAGCCAAGCATCAATCAAGATTTCAGTGGTGCTTGTAGAGAGTAGTTGGGTCATGTCACAGATGTAAATTGTAAATTATTGTAACTTCATTTTATATATTTACTCATTACAAAGGAGTTTATTATTATACTAGATTATTGAGGCCAACATCATTAAAATGAAACTGCATAGTGCTTTCTTATATAAGAGTTATTTGACAGTAAACTATTTACTTAAGGCATATACTGATAGTATAGCCTCTTTGTACTTTTAATTCTTCTGTTGTTTTGATCTAATAATGGCATTTTGGGGGGTCAAAATACCTTTTTTTAGAAACCTTGATACAACCATATGCTGTCTTCAAAATCTTAGTTCAAATAAAGCAATAGAGGCAAGTTGGAAGTAAAAGCATGGAATACATAAACAAAATAATAAGGGAATTATGGTGCCAGTTATCAATGGATTGCCCCTGTGTAACAACATCAGAGTGTTGGCCTCTGTTTTCTGTTCTACAATAATGGAGCTGCACCCAGTAGACATTTCTCTTTTGCACCTGGCAGGGGTTAAGCTTTGTCAGAGAAAATTTAGGACAAAGGGCCTTCCTTCCTAATTCCAGGGTGCTTCCATTCTTTCCTTTTTCTTTCTCCTGCAGTACAACCAGCAGTGGCACAATTCAGTGGTGTTTACAGGGACTCACCCACAGTGGGTGATCCACAGTGGATTTAGTGGATCCCCTTGGATGGCTTAATAAGGAGAATGAGTGGCACCCCTGCAAGTGGAATCCCAGTGAATCCAGTAGGCATCCCAACCTCAGCCTACCTGCCCCTGGGAGGGGACAGAGCTTTCCTGTTTGCCAGTCTCAGCCTGCTGTTCCCTACCTGCTGAGCTCTGCCCTGATCAGGGACCGGTACTGGCCTTGGGAAACATAACAATCTTCTCCACTATCCCTGTGCTGTAATCATTCCTTCTCCAACAAGGCCTGAAGGCAGCCTTGGTGAGGGGGTCTTCTCCCAAATTTGTTTCTTTCTTAACTACTCTACTGTAATTCTGGGCTATTCTATATAATTCCCTTTAAAGGTTTATGGTTAATTGTCCATTATATAAACTGTCCCTGCTCAATCTATTGGTTGGTTTCCCTGTCCTGATTGAACACTGATTCTTATCATTATATATTATTTTATAGGGTGTTAGTGCTAAGGGGAAAAATGAAAGGGGAACAAGTTGGATAGAGAGTGTCAGGACAAGTGGATAGTTTATATTTTAAATGACAATTTAAATGCAGTCAATACAGCCTCACCAAGATGACATTTGAACACAGAATTAAAGATAGTGAAGAAGATGAGGCATGAAATCATCATGTGGAAGAGGATTCTAAGTAGAAGGAACATAGAGTGCAAGTCTACAGGTGGGAGAGTGCCTGACATGTACCAGGAGCATAATGGAGGGGAGAGGTACAGGGGATGACTGGCCAAAGATGATATCAGAGAGAGTGTGGGACCAACTGTATCGGGATTGAGGTCCATCATAAGGACTTGAACTTTCCCCCTGAGAGAAATGAAGAGCCCCTTGAGAGATTTCACAATGTCAGGGTGTGACATCTGGTTTTAAAGAGTCACTCTAATTGGTGTATTGGGGATAGATTGCGGGTCAAATATAGAGGCAGAGTAACCAGTTAGAAGGATACAGCAATAATCCAGGCCAGAACAATGGTGCAATGTGGTCCACCCAGCCATCAGGGAGTAAAAGGATGTCGACTTACATACCCACCGCAAGCAAAAAAAAAACTAGTCAAAATACCTGATATGATTATTTCGTTAATGATCAGTCTACGTATGCAGTGGGTGAAAGTCCACAAGGCCAGAGAAAAGCAACCTTCGTGTAAAGAATAATTCTAAGTAACTGTAAGTCACACCACCTGCAACAACCACAGATTCTAGAATTATTTGAGATGCCAAGACAATGAGGAGGGAATAATCTTTTCAACAAGTAGTGCTGGGACAGGTGGATATCCACATGTGAAAGAATAAAGGTGATCCCCTACCTCACACCATATACAAAAATGTTACATCTTACCATCAAAGATGTAAATGTAAGACCTAAAACTATAAAACACTTGGAAGAAAACATGGCCCTGGATTAGGCAATGTTTTTGTAATTATGGCACCCAACACAAAAGCAACCAAAGGGAAAACAGATCAATTCAACTTCATCAAAAGTAAAACTTGAGTACGTTGAAAGAAATGATCAAGAAAGTGAAAAGATGACTCACAAAAGGGGAGAACATGTTTACAGATCTTTACATATCTGATAAGGGTCTACTATTGAGAATATATAATACGTTCTCACCTCTCAACAATAAAATACAAATAGCACAATGAAAAATGGGCAATGCATTTGGATAGGCATTTCTCCACAAGAAACATGCCTGTCTGGTGCTGTGCTGTGCTGTCCCTGCCTGAGGCTGCAGTTCCTGTGCTGGCCATCAGGTGGCAGCCTCCTGTGTCAGTGGTGCCCACTGACCTTTGCTGGAGCAACTGGAAAAAGGAGGAGTCATGCAGAAGTCATGCTGACCCTCCGCCTGCCTCGGGACCCACTTGCACTTCCTATTACTAGTGTTCCTCTTCACCATCTGAGTGGAGCAAAGCCAGGAAAGAGAGATCCAAGATGCCCCTATTTGTTCATTCAGCAGCTACGTGCCAAGCCCTCACCCTGGGCCAGGAGCCCTGGTGGGCCCAAGGGTGGTGCTGAAATCTACCCAGTGTTCCCTGCCCACCAGGAGCTCAGTCTGGAGGCAGATGGACAAAAGCACAAAATCAGACACACGTGAAAGAGAAGAGCATGAACTGGAATGAAAATAAAGAGTGTCCTGCAGGGAGGGCTGGGGTCTCACTGGGTAGGAGGGTCTGAAAGGCCTGACTGAGGTGACATTTGCTGTGACTAGAATGACAGGAGGACCCAGCGCTGCACTCACCTGTGATCAGCATGCCAGGGAGAAGGCACTGGTGGTGTGGAGACACCCAGGCAGAAGTGAGTTTGGCCAGAGGAGGTTAGAGAGGTGGGCACTGTGGCTGCAGAGAGCCTGGAGGGGAGAGGAGGGAGAAGGGCAGGCCAGACCCGGGAACTAGGAGATGGTGTGGGGTGTCTCCTCCTCTCTGACAACACTGTTCCCCACCCTGCATATTTAAACCGCAAATATTCGCTCTCTCTCCATCTCTGTGGACCAGGAATCCTGCACAACTGAGCTGGAGCCTCTGCTCATCGCGTCTTCCAGGTTGGGGCTGTGGCCTCCACTGAGGCTGGGCTAGGATGAGATGTGTTGTCAAGCTAACTCTTGTGGGCTCGGTCAGGAGCAGCTTCACTGAGAGCCCGGCTCCTTTCTGTTTGTTGGCCAGGGCACTCCCTTGGTTTCTTCTGTGTGGGCCTCTGCATAAGGGAGCTCAGGACATCCATGTATTTCCCCAGGTCCAGGGGTCAGACAGACTGAGAGAGGGGAGCAATGGGAGAGTGTCGAGGGAACATAAGAGAGTGAGTGAGAGAGAATGACAGCCTCGGTGGTGGAATCTGGGAAGGGTCGTCCTGTCACTCGTGCTGGGTCTGTTGGTCAGAAGCCAATACCTAAGCTGTCATTGGTCCACAGGGACGTATAGAACAAGCAGGGAGATCATCCTTGCAAGGGCATGTTGACCTTGACTCGATTGTCCTGGTGATGAAAGGTTCCCTTCCTACCTGGCATCATCCTACGTTGAGCTCAGATCCTCTTCCTTGGTAGCGTTGCTCGTTGGGGCCCTGGTGTGCTCTCCCAGGTACCCTGGGCTCCTGTCCCCTCCAGGAGTGAGAGGTACATTGAGGGGGCTTATGACAGAGTAAGCAGGGACCACTCTACCCTCCCAGCTCATTTGCTTCCTTCCCCAGGTGGGCCAACTCCTCAGGAGCCTCTCCTCACTGCTCACCATCTTCTCTGCTCTGAGAGCACCTCGTTTCAACCTCTGAAGAAGACCTGGGGAGAAGTTTGTACGTGGGAAGGACTCTCTCCATGGGAGCCCCAGAGTGGACAGGGACCTTTGACAGGGCTGGGCATTGTCCCCTCATTCAACTTTGACTTCCTGGGAGGCAGCAACCCCTGGGGGCAGGGCCTAGGCTGGTGGCAGGTCTCTAAGCATCCCAACAATGCCCATCTTCCTGGTCTCTCCTGATTCGGCACAGGCCTGCACAAGCACACAACATTTCAGAGCCCCTGGGGTCATGTGCAGCCCATCAAGGCCGCTGTGTCTGTCTCATTGTGTGGTTGTCCGTCTCGCCTTCCTGGCTGATTCGCTGCTGTTTTCTAGATCCAACCTCAGGCGGCTGCAAAGTTGACTTGCCACGTCAGCTTGCCACTGAGATGGCTACTGTTTCCAGAAATGCTTAGGGGCCGGGCTTTGTCCACCCATGCCGACATCAAGTGGGCAACCTCTGACAGTGAAGCCACCCCCCTTCAGGCTTGCGTGGCTCACAGGGCCGTCACTCTGAGGTGGTGGGGATGGGACCTGCCCCGAACAAAATCACCATGAATCTCACTGTTCTTCCCTCAGCTTCAAATGCTCCTCAGTTGGTTGTATGTCTTTGGTCTCTTCCCAGAGGTTGTTTCTGACAACGCATCCGGTGTGATCATGGCTTCCGGGAAGAGGATTGGCTGAAGTCCTCACTCCACCATTCGATGTGTCCTGCCGCCCCACGCCGATCACTTTCTGAAGGCGCATCCTTTCAGAAATCTGAGGACCCAAGATTGTGAGTCTGTGTCCTGGAGGGATTTTGAGAATAGCTGGTGGGATGGCAGTATTGCAAAGCATAAAGTCTTGTTTCCAGACAGCTGTCTGGAATCTTCAGCACCTTGCTGTTTTGGAGTCAAAGCCCTGAGATTTTTAAAAAGCCAGCAATGTTAGAACATGGGCAGGACAAACAAAAGTCTCTGGACTCCAACAGCAACTAAAATATTCTGAATTTCTAATAACCTGAGATGAGTGGAAAAGAATTGGGAGTGTGGAGTGGAGGGGCAGTTTGAGCCAACTACGCATCTGGGAGGAGAAATGCCATGCAGAGCAGCCTTTCTGGGTGCATAAGTGTGGGACATGTGTGCAGATCCCTCTTTCAGACATTGCTGCTGCTGCCCTTCAGTTCCCTCAGCCCACTTGAGTCCCTGCAGTCCCTGGGAGCCAGTCTGCAGCAGGCCGACAGTGTCCCCCTGGAGCACCTGCATCCACTCTCTGCCTGAGGGCTCTCTCCTGCACCGGGAGCTTCCTCTCCTGCAAGCCTGTGCCAGCCTGTAGCACAGAAGCCTTCACGACCCCGGAGTAAACCCTCCACCCACGGGGACAGAGCCAGTACGGGTGGGATCTCATCTCACAACAGGACTAGGTTGGATGCTCACCTCAGTGCTCCCTCGTCAGGCCCCGCACTGGCTCTCCTCCTCCATGTTCCCTTCCCCTTGGCCTCCCTCGGGCCTCCTCCATCACCTGCAAACAAACCACTTGCCATACATCCTTGTCTGCTTTGGGCTAAAACCCTGCCGAGGCTCCACGCTGGCTGTGACTTGGAGCAGGTCGTCCAGCCTTCTGGACTTGAGCTTCCTCACCTGTAAGATGGGGACTAAAGGCCTGCCTCCCGGAGTCGTCAGAGGAGACACAGCATGGGAAGATGCAAACCACTGCAAAGAAGGATGCCAGGTGATCACCCAGTGAAAACACCAACCTTGCCAAAGAAACAGGAGCTCGTGAGGCTGAGGGAGGAACGCGGGCAGCCTCTCCAAACAACGTGGAGAGTCACTGACGAGTGTGGACGTGCAGGGTAGGCCCCCCAACAGTGGAAGAGCCATTCGACAAGGAGGGTGACAGGGCAGAGGCTTCCAAGGAGAAAGATTTAAGTGTTGGAGGACCACAGAGGCCTTAGGAAAATCGTGAGGCCCTGGAACAGGTTACTGAAATGCTATTATTGGCTGGAAAAATGTGTTACAAATACACAGTCCACTCTGGATTACTTCTCATTGGTTGTAGGAATGAGTGCACACTTGTGATTAGAACCCACATTTTGTTAAATATAGGATATATTTATTTTTCTTAACTTTTAATTATTTTTTTCTCGATGACGTGCCAAGCATGGGTTTTCTCCATTCTTCTCTTTGCATGGGTGGCCTCTACTTTCAGAAGTGGATTCCTGGTGGTCATTACCCCCGCTAATCCGAGGGACAGCTCTCTTTCAGGTCACACAGTGGATGTGAGCTCCAGGTGGGCAGGGACCACGTCGGGTCATACTCACTGGTGAAGTTACAGTGCTCAGCCCATGGCAGGGACCAGAGCGTATTGGCTGAATGAGTGAAACAATGAACGAATGCATGAATGAGTACATGAGTGCAGGAGTGAGTGAGTGAAGGAATGAATGAAGGAATGACTGGGTGAATGAAGCAATAAGTGAATAAACCACAGAAGCTGGATCCACACAAGAGGAGCCTTTATCTGTGGCGGGCTCACAGGAGGTCACAGCACAAGCCCTGGACGGTGGCATGGAGCATGTCCAGCTGTCCTTCCAGCGCTGAGCCTCCGTCACCCTCAACACAGTGTGGTTCTGGATATTCTTCAGCTCCTCCTCAAAAATTGCTGAATGTTCCCGGGAGCAGGGCAGCTGGAAGGGAACCTGAGGAGGGACTTCCCAGACACTGTGCCCTGGAGGACCACTGTGACAGCCTGGCAGGGGGCTCTTAACACGCTCCAGGCACCAGGCTAGAGATGCTCAAGCCATTCCTCAGGGAAGTCTCCCAACAGCCTATCGGGAGGCCAAGTTATTTCCTCATTGTACAGAAGGGGAAACTGAGGCTGAGAGCCTCACCTGCATCAGCAGCTGGAAAGAGGCTGAGCAGGGACTAGGACCCCTATTTCTCTGACTTTGGATCATTCCAAACCACTGTCCTGCACTGCGGCCTCCTTGGGCTCAGGGGTCCTGGTCTCCCTGGGGCCTGCACCCTTCTGGCCTCCAGCCATCACTGAACTAAAGGGACAGGGCCACTCCGTCTGCCTGGGGCTGGGTATGGTGGCCAGGGAATGGCAACCGTGGGTGTTGTGGGCTCTCCCAGTACCAAGAACCAGCCTATCCCCCCGCAGAGTGAGGTCTCTCTGGGCATCAGGATCAAAATTTCTCAGAACTTTAGGGAAAAGTGATCCCTCCCTCAGCATGGGTTAGCCCTTCTCAGGCAGGCCCCATGGGGTCTAAGAGGCACTGGGTTCAAATCCTGGCTCTGCCACTCTGCAGGGCACAGAGGGGGCAAGTCTCTTTGAGCCTCAGTTTCCTCATTAGTGAAATGAAGACAATAATTTCTCCTCCCCCAAGGAGTTGTGGGGAGGCTTCAAGGAGATAGCTCAAGAGGAGAACAGAGGCCCCGGTAAGTGCTCATCACCGTGAGCTGTTCCTGCTGATGTCACCCCACTGAGAGCCCCCTGGGGCCCTTCGCTTCTGCCCACTCTGATCTCCCACCAGGCATGCCCTACTCGCTCTGACTCCGCTGTTCCTCTGGAATGCCTTTCTCCATCCCATCTCGTCCCACAGCAGTCAGCCAGGCAGGTGGGGATCCAGGACACAGCCCCATCTCTCGTCCCGTGATTCCTCTTCATTAGAGCTAGTAGTTGTTGAGATCTGAGAAGGTGCAGGGCACTCCAGGTGTAGCCTCAGCGAACTTGTCTGACACCACCATGAAAGGTCGGCTGCCACCCCACTTCACAGGTGAGGAAACCGAGGCTCCAATGGCAGTGCCTCTCCGAGGTCACCAGGGCTCTCTCGCTCGTCCCCACTGAGCAGGTCCCCTCCATCACAGAGGCTTAATCTGCTGGATATGTGGGCTGGGGCTGGCACAGTGCCTGAGGCAGCCATCACTCCTGTAAGACCCTGAGGTGTGCTTTGGGCACAATGATCTTCTCCAAAGCCTCCAGCCTTGTGCTCTGACCTTCTGGCACCTTCTATGACACCTCCACTGTGTCTTGTCAAAGTCACTTCTGCTCACACAAGCTCAAGTGGTTCCTGCTGCTGCAACTGAGAACTCCCCCTGGAGGGAGCATGTTCAAGGAGGTCCCTGTGACTCACTTCACTGCCCTAGATGTGCTTTCCCTACTGAGGATGGGGCTCTCTTCTTGGAGGGAGAGGGAGCAGGTAGGAGTGTGCAGACCCTCATCATCATCTGTCCTGGATGGCAGGCCAGGCTGCTCAGCTCAGGTGAGTTAGGGAGCAGGAGGGGCATGGGCAAGGACAAAGTGGAGTCAGGTGTGGTAGGGGCGGTGCCCGGGGTGAGGGGAGTGGTAGGGACAGAAGCAACAGGTGCGGGCCTTCCAGCTGGGCAGGTCACCCCAGGTACCTTTATCCCCTACATCCTAGCTCCTCCTCCTTCTCCCTCCCTCCCTCAGGTCTC
Source organism: Diceros bicornis minor (assembly GCF_020826845.1). Classification (NCBI taxonomy): domain Eukaryota; kingdom Metazoa; phylum Chordata; class Mammalia; order Perissodactyla; family Rhinocerotidae; genus Diceros; species Diceros bicornis. The sequence goes on along the minus strand of NW_026691120.1, from coordinate 192,553 downwards.
TGCTTCAGGGTATCTGGACTCCCTGTTCCCAAACAAGATCACAGGGTAGAAGGAGACCTTGGGTGTCAGAGACTGTGACCAACACCTTAACATCACGTTTACATTATGAACCGGAATCTCCACCTCTAGCGATCGGTCCTAAAGAAGTAGAGATTTATGGATGGAGGTGTTCCTTTCAGCACATTGATTGGAGTGAAAAATCAGAAATGATCCGTGTTGCCCAGCAGAGGCTCTTAGGAAATTCTGAGGCCGACACAGAGGAGGAATAGGATTGACTGGCCAGGGTCAAGCCCTGGGGAAATCAGGTTCCAGAAGAGCACACTCCCTGCAGTCCTTCCCACATGATGGACACAAGTGCACACCCACACACATTTGCACATAGACATACCCATGTGCATACAGATGCACAAAACTGAATGGGCACATGCACACACGTGCACACACACGTGCATACAAAGGCAAAGGACTGAAGCGGTGAACACTGCCTATTAAGGGTACTCAGTTTCCACTTAATTCTTAATTCCCTTAGAATTCATTCTTTTGCTATAATAAACGTTCATTGTCTTTGTAATAAAAACCTTTACAAAGAAAAACTAAATAATGTACTTCAGTCCAAAGATGAGTGATAAATGGATAACATTAACCATGTGATTTTAATCTTGTTAGAATTATAAGAGGAATAGAGGCACATTCTATCAAGTTGAAACATCACGCCGGCTCCTAAAGGAGAAGAGAAGCAAGTGGCAATTCCCATCCCCAGTGGTGAAGCCCATGGACGATTTGGTGTGTATTTCTCTGACTCTGTCTCTCTCTTTCTGTCTGTCTGTCTCTGTCTCTCTCTCACACACAGATTCATTTTCACAGATGCGTCTCTCCCGGCTGATATCACATATACGTGGTCTTACAGATGAGACGGATGGATCCCATCACCTCGCCATGGACAGCAGCGTTCCTTCCAATTGTTTGCTATTGCAACCAGTGCTGTGATGAATAGTCTGGAAAATGCATCTTTGAAAAGTTGGGCGGGGATTTCTGTGGGATGAAGTCCTGGGATCAGCACCGCCAGCACAGGCGTGCCCCTGGGGACAACGATGGGTCCTGCAGGCTGGTCTCCAGAGAGAAGTGTCCTTTCACACTTGTCTCTAGGGGTCTACTGGGGCCTCTGCTTCCTCACATTGTCACCAGGGCTTGTCATCACCACACTGGAACCCTGCCCATCTGATGGGGACCAGTGCCCTCTCCACAGTGTCTCCGTGTGCGCGTCTCCTCCTCGGGGAACTCGCGCATCTGTGACACATGCTGCCCCTGTGTAGCGCCTCTCATTGGCGTTGAATGTGTTTGCTCTTTATCTCTTTTTAAAACTCTGACTTTCGAGCGTTTGTTTAGACCACAAGGATGCGTAACCTTTCCCTGGCCTTGTGTTATGAGAAATGCATTCCAGTTTATGGTTTTTTTTTCCAGCTTTCAATCCTTTTCTTGTTTTTGTTTTTTCAGCACAAAGAGCAACGCGTTTCGTGTGTGGCTTCTGGCCCTGGTGTCCCACTTAGAACAACAGTCTGTACCCCAAGATTATGCACATATGTACCAAAAGGGCTTTCTTGGATACATCAAATCTAGACTCATCTGGGATTTTCCTATCAAATTAGAGAAATTCTATTTCAAATAAAAACAGAAAAGGAACACCTATCAGGCCGTGTGAAAATGAGTGGGCAGACACAAATGGCCACCTATGGCATGATTTCACTTATAGGAAACATCCAGAACAGATTTAAAAAATAAAAAAACCGTGACAGAAAACAGATTAGGGGTTACCAGGACCTGAGGGAGAAATGGGGAGTGAGTGCTTTTAGAACAGGGTTTCCTTTTGGAGAATGAAACATTCTGAACCCAGACAGTGGTGATGGATGCACAGCATTGTGAATGTACTTGATGCTCATGAGGTGTACAATTTAAAATGAAAAACAATAAATTGTTAAAAGATGAAAGTTAAATTTATTTTAAATATTCAAGATATAGACAATAAAAACAAAGCAATGAAAGGGACCAGGAAGGAAACAAATACAATAAACAGGGTAGGGAAGGAAATTTGTGGTAAGGGAGCAGGTGGAACAGGTGGGACTGGAGGTGCTAATGAGGGAAGTTCCCGAGCAAGCTCCCCCAGGCCAAAGTGATTGGCCTCAGCTGCCTCCCTGTCTCCTGCAGGCGCCTGTGCAGGGGATGGCTCTCATTGCACGGAGGCTGGGGCCTCAGCTGCATCAATGTTTCCTGCAGGTGCCTGTGCAGGGGATGGCTCTTCCTGCACAGAGGCTGGGGTCTCATCTGCCTCCTGGTCTCCTGCAGGAGACTGTGCAGGGGATGGCTCTCCCTGCACAGAGTCTGGAGCCTCAGCTGCCTCCTGTTTTCCTGCAGGTGCCTGTGCAGGGGACGGCTCTTCCTGCACAGAGGCTGGGGTCTCAGCTGCCTCCTGGTCTCCTGCAGGAGACTGTGCAGGGGATGGCTCTCCCTGCACGGAGGTTGGAGCCTCAGCTGCCTCCTGTTTTCCTGCAGGAGCCTGTGCAGGGGATGGCTCTCCCTGCACGGAGGCTGCGGCCTCAGCTGCCTCTCGTGCTCCTCCAGAAGCCTGTGCAGGGCGTGGGTCTCCCTGCACAGAGGCTTGGGCCTCAGCTACCTCCTGGTCTCCTGCAGGAGACTGTGCAGGGGATGGCTCTCCCTGCTCGGAGGCTGGGGTCTCAGTTGCCTCCTGGTCTCCTGCAGGAGCCTGTGCAGGGGATGGCTCTCCCTGCATGGAGGCTGAGGCCTCAGCTGCCTCCTCGTCTCCTGCAGGAGGCTGTGCAGGGGATGGTTCTCCCTGCACAGAGGTTTGGGCCTCTTCTGTCTCCTGGTATCCTACAGGAGCCTGGGTAGGGGATGGCGCTCCCTGCACGGACGCTGGGGCCTCAGCTGCCTCCTGGTCTGCTGCAGGACATGGTGGATATAATTTTTCTCCCGGGATTGAAGTTGGGTCCTCTGGTGGCTCTGAAGGTTTTATCACTGTCACTGCAGACCCTCTCACGGTAGCTGCTGATTCAGTCCTCTGGGACACGGGCGCCTCCATCGGGGAGATGGATGGAATATCCCCTTCCACCAGCTCCACGCTGTCTCCTGTCTGGAGCTCTGCAAAGACAGTGACTTGCTCCGTCCCAGAGGCATCAGAGCCTTGCCCAGCTGTCCTTGCTGCTGCTTCTGCCCTCTGGACCTAATTCTCCCAGATCAGGCACACACCTGTGTCTGCACAGTATTCCACCCCTGAGGAAAGACCTACACCTCAGGGGCTTGGGATAAACCTCAGGCAGAAGGGCGCCACCCCCGCACTCCACGTCCCACCCAGCCGGCCTTGACCTGGGCTTTGAACCTGACCGACACCCCCAGGCTTCTAACACCTCACCGACTGCTCCTGCTCCTGCTCCTGCTCACGATGGTCTACCCACATGAACCCGCCCTTCCAGGCACACATGGGGAGGGGATGTAGGGCTGCCCAGATGGGACCACAGTGGTAGCCTGGTTTGGAATGGCCTGCCTTGGGCCTCCTGGTGTTACCTTTCCGTCCCTCCGGGTAAACGGCCAGAGCTGTCTGCTGTGAGAGGGGCACCAGCATCTGCATCGGTGTTTGGGGGCTTTCCTGGGGCTTCGGCCCCTGGTCATTGGGAAGCAGCAACTAAACATGTTGTTCCTTCTAGACAAGTGCTAGACAAGTGAGCTCGCTTGGGGGCTGTGTTTAGGATGTTGGCGCCTAGTTACCAGGGTTCCAAGTTCTGTTGGGCTCTGTGAGGTCACTTCCTGGGATACCCTTACCTAAGCTTCCTCCTCACACAAGACCTTCCTAAGGGCCCCCCGGGCTGCTGACTGCTCACTCTCCATCTCCATACCCTGTCCAGACACAGTCACACTGACACTGTCCACCCCACAGCCTCTGGGGAGGTCTGGACGCAACCGGGGCCTCAGCTTTGAGGACACAGAGTTGAATTCAGTCCCGCTCCTGCTTCTTGCCAGTGATGTCACCCTGGACAACCCTGCGCCTCTCAGGGCCTCCCCTCTCAGGGTCTCTCCTGTGTTCATGTCCCTCTCTGTGTAGTGGGGGTCATTCTAGCATCTACTTCCTAGGGATGTCATCAGGTGAATAGACCTAGAGATCCCTTCAGAGTCTGTGAATCCCGTGGGCTGCTCCCACACCTAGCTCCTGCACAGACTTGGCAGTGCAAGGATTACAGAAAGGGCTGGCTGTATCAGAGAATACAACGCAAAGAGTCTTGGGTCTGCTGGGGGTCTGGGAGAGGCACTTCCCCTCTTGCCTGTTTCCCAGTGTCCCTAGGGAGGGTTGAAATGAAATGACGTTCAGACATCATCTCCTTCTGGCTCGCAACACTCCAGGGCCTCCTGTTATGTTTAGACTCAGGTCCAAGTGCCTGAGTGGCGGTCATCTCAGCCTATGTGGTGGGCAGCCCCCTAATGGCTCCCAGCGTTCCCACTTCCTAGGCACACAACCTATGTAATCCCTGCTCCTCAATGAGAATGGACTTTGCGGCTGGCTTCTAACCAATAGAATAGGGCCAAGTGATGGGATGTCACTTCCACGGTCGGCTTAACGAAAGGTCTGTGACTTCTGCCAGGTTCTGTCTCTCCTGTGTTCATTCTATCTCTCTGTCTCTGTCTCTCTCTGTCTCTGTCTCCCTGTCTCTGTGTCTCTGGCTGTCTGTATCTCTCTTGGTCTCTCCCTGTTTCTCTGTCTCTCTCTTTGTCTCTGCTCTCTGTCTCCCTGTCTCTGTCTGTGTCTCCTCTCTTTGTCTCTCCTACCCATCTTTCTATCTCTGTGTGTCTCTGTCTCTCTTTCTCTCTCTCTTTCTGTCTCTCTGATCCACTATTCAGGAGAAGCCAGATCAGATATTATGAGCTTCCTTCCCCATGGCACCCCCTAATGCAAAGAACTGGCAGAGGGTCCAGACCCACAGACAGAAAAGGCCTGAAACCCCCCATCCAAACTGAATCCTACCACTGCCCCCATACTTGTGAATGATCTCCGAGATGGCTCCTGCCTCTATCGAGCTTGAGTTGAGAACACAGCCCAAGCCTCCTGCTAGACCTTGACGGGGAGCATCCCAGCTGACCTGAGCCTGGACCCTGGTAGAGACACTGTCAGGTGCTCAATAATAGTTCTCATAAGTGCTAAGTGAGGCTAATGCTGTCACCCAGCATAGACAGCTAGTACCTCCTTCCAAGTCTGGGTCTGGTCCTGCCATCCTATCTCCCTCACTTCTCTCCTCCCCAGCTCACTCTAGCCACACTGGCTCTTTTCTCACCTCCTCTCTCGTCAAATTCTCTTCTGCCTCCAAGTCTCTGAGCCTTTTAGCTTCCCCCCAGCACGCTGTTAGCAGACAGATGCAGGGCTGGTTCCTCTTGTCCCTCTGCTCAGGGCACAAATGTCCCCAGGGGGGCCTTTTACACCCACCTAGGGGCTCCAGGCCCTCCCTCCTACAACACCCTGCTTCATTGCCCTGTAGCACCTGCTCTTCTTTTTTGCATGGATTTGTTCATGATTTTGTCCCTTCCACCTCCAGGCTGTGAGCTCCTGGAGGACAGGGACCATGTGGGTGCTTTCAGCACTGCCCTCAGGACTAACATGGGCCATGCTCAGGGTGAGTGCTGGCGCCACAGTAGCTGACAGAATCATGAGAGCATCTCAGAGTCCCCTCCTGCCTCTGAGCAGCTCCCATTGTGGACGTGGATGCCAGTAATCAAAAGTGCCTGTTGCCTTGGACAGGGGAACACCCAGAACGAGCCCTGGGCGTCCCTTCCCTGCTACACTTGCTCCATTGAGCAGGAGTAGACCCAGGATACCCCTGGTGGTCAGATCTAGCCTTGCAGCCGCAGGCAGGAAATCAGAAAGCAAAACACACACATTTCTTTGTTTGGGGTCCTCAAGGTAGTGGTTCCACCAGGGCCGAGGGCGAAAAGGAGCAGGACTTGTGGGCTCCAGGAGGGACGTGAGGGACCTCAGAAGCCTCTCTTGCTCCCCACTTTCTTTACACTGGCGCTGGCATGTCCCGTTGATTCACAAGGCCTCCTCACCCCAGCCAGGGCAATGACTCCACCTCACTTTCAAAGGAGGACCCCAAGGCTCCGACACGGATGGCCTTGTCCCTGGTCCCCAGACAAGTCGATCAGTGTTCTGTCATGTTCTGCACTGCCCAGGGCCCCAGTCCCCAAGCTCTCAGCCCGCCCTCTGCTCAGCAAGACCTCGAGGGAATGGAATGCATTTTACAAGGACTCAGAGAACAGTGGGTCATGGATGGAGAACGAAGGTCAATAGACTCTTCTATAAGCCTGTGGGACCCTTAGAGTCACCCCATCTATGCACCCCAATTACAGAGGCCGAAGATCAGGCCTTCTCTCCTGTAGCCCCTCCCCCCTAGGGGGTCACATCCTAGTTCCCGGTGCCCAGAATGATGGACATAGGACACCAGACCTGGTTCTCTGCAGGCTGCTCTAGGGATGGCCCCAGCCCCTGCATCCCCTGTGCACCTTGGGGACCCCCTGCCCATAGTCTGGCATCTCTTCCCTTCATGCTATGGACCTGCGCATGTTGCTAGGGGACCGGATGCCCCTGCCCCATGGCAGAGCTGCCTCCAACCTCCTTCTTCCTTCCTCCTGTCACCTGCCCAGTGTGCACTTCCCTTCTGACACAGGGCTGGGCAGTCAGAGTGTGTGTGTATGCTTGTGTGTGTGAGTGTGTCCATGTGGGGATGCGTAGAGGAAAGGGCCCTACATGGTGGACTTTGGCAGGGGTCCGCCAGGATCTTACTGTTCTCATTCCCAAAGCAAACCCCTTGGAAGTGTTGAGGCTGGCCTAAGAGCTTGGAATGTTCTCTTCTCCTCTGGACTCTGCCCACCTCGTGGGCCCAGGGCCTGTCCCTGCTTCACCTGGCCTCAGTTTCCCAACTGTCCTGTGAGGGTTGGACATGGAGCAACATCAGCCCCGATGAGCATGGACATGACCCGAGATCTCTGCCCGCATGAGTGAGTCAGGGATACCCTCACGGTCTCACAGGCCTCTCTACTGTGGGGCAACCAGGCCTCCTGTCCATGGTCAGGCACACAGAGGGACCCTGCAGACAGCCCTTCTGGGTGACACAGCCAGCAGCACACACGTGTAACACAACGGTCCCCTGACATGGCTGCTTTCGTCTGTCCCCTCCCCCAGCCAACTGCTCGGTGACCCTCACATCCCCTACTTCCCGGGAACACACCACACAAGCCAGGTGGGCCACACGGTGCGCAGTTGTTAGGTTGGACATCTGGGGACGTGAGGGTCACTAAATATACACGGACCTCACTGTCCTGGTCCAAAGACTGCATCCCAGAGTCCAGCTCCATGCTTGGCTGGTCCTGCGGACACGAAGACAGTGGTGGACACAGACCCTGGACAAGGAAAAGACCAGGCCGCCCTTTTACCTCCCCTTCTACACCCCCTCCCTGCCACATGAGGTCCAGCCAGTCCCTGCCTGCAGCCCTGGCGGGTGTAGGAGGAGCTGAAGGGAGCCCAGCTGGGCAACTATTAGAGGGAGTTACTGTTATTAGGGAGCCCCCTGGGTGCTGAGTGATTGCATTCCATTTTACAGATGACCAGTGATCCCAGCATTCAAGGTCACTCTGCTCTAAGTGAACAAGTCCAGACGTTAACAGGGGATTAGAAATCCTTGATTTTCACCAGCATTGAGCCCAGCATTGACCATCGAGGCCTTGTCCTGCGTTGGGGCTCCCCCAGCCAGGCGACCTCCTGAGTCCAAGCACTTTGGGCACCTTCTTCTCCCTGCTTGAATCCCAATACAGCCTCCTGAGGTCAGAGTCACTGACCCCATTTTTCATGGAGGAAACTGAGGCTCTGAGAAGACACCGCATGACCTTGCCTGTCACAGGGCTGTGAGGTGACCCAGCTGTGGCTTTGACGCCAGGTTAATCGGACCCTAAAGGCTCTGCTAGCACAGGAGACTGAGGAGGTGGCCTGTGAGCCCAGCACAGAGGTGAGTCCATCCTGGATGGGGGCTCAGGGGAGCGGCACTGCAGGCTAGGAGCTCTGAATGGGACAGGGGATTGGCAGGGTCCTTGGGGAGGAAGGCTTTAGGGAGGGTGAGGTGCGGTGAGGGGTGCACTCTGGGGACGGTGTCTTGACCAGATCACACAGGGCCGTGACTCAGGCAAGGAGTCGGGCCTCAATACAGGTTGGTTGGACGTGAACGAGCAGTCTCACCAGAGCCTCTGGCGGTTAGATCCTAGATTTGGAGGGAGATTGGTGTGGGCACCTTATCCACCTCCACTCAAGCCCAGATCCCCAAGAACCAACAGGATGAGAAGGCTGCCTCCATTTCCTCCCATGTACAGTGGTCACTGTGGCAGTCGCCTACCTCCTCCCAGGGTTGGGCATGCTGCCTGGAGGGCCCAGAGAGGGCTTCTTGTCAAAGTAGCCATTCAGGACAGGTCTGTGCTCAGAGAGCTCTGAGTGATGGGACCAAGGGCAAGTCCCACCAGTGGGCTAAACAAGACGCTCCTGTCCACGTTGCTGTTGTTTATTCCGGGTGAACTGGGATGATGCAGCATCGCCCACCGTGTGGATGGAGAGGGCCAGCGAGAAGCTATGGTTGAAGAGCCTGAGACACAACGCTTGTGTGTGACCAAAGCTGCCTCGGGTGTGGTGGAGGCTGAGGAGGAAGAGGTGCTGCTGGAGGCCAAGATGAAAACAGAGACCATCGGAGTCCAGGGGGCGGTTGATTTCCATAACTGTGGGGGATGGCATGATCAGCAGATTTTTCTGGACCCGGAAGGAAACCCCAGGCTGGCATACAGCTCCTGGGCTTCTTGGTCCTTTTGTGGGTGTGGATGTGAAACACTGGTTCCGGGCAAGAAGGGACTGGGAATGGGCTGTCAGAGAGAATGAGTAGGGCAGTCACCTTCTTTTCCTTGAAATCAGGGGACTCTGGGTCAAAACTCATGTTGCTCTCCTCCTTCTTGGAGCTGGAGGAACCAGCCAAGTGCTCGCTGAGCATTGGACAGTGTCCCTGCCACTGAGGTCCTGTCCCCATCTGAGGTGTCCCAGCACTTGGTGTGGGAGCTGTCCCTGGTTCTGAAGCCTGTGTTGGGCCCTGGAGGCTTGGAGGCTGGATGGAAGGGCTGCATTTGCAGAGGTCACGCCCCCGGGGTGAGTGGGGACTCTGGGACACCTGAAGTCATAGATGCAAGTGACCCGCACCTGGGAAGGTGTGAGGGAGGTGCACAGAGGGCCGTGCCTCAGTGACAGGCAGGGCTTCATGTCCATGGGCAGCACTCCTTGGCAAAGGTCAGCTAGTCCTTTGGACCCTGGAAGGCAGAAGGCACCTAGTGCTGCCAGTGGTCCACGGAAGGCCAGGAGAGCCAACTGACTGGCAGGCATCAGACCTGCAGCACGAGAGGTTCAGGGTGAAACTGCTCCAGGGTAGCCTGGGCCAGCGGGTTGGACAGAAAAGATGACCACCTGGTTTTTGTCACTCTAGTCTGTATGTGCTCGTCTCCCCAGCTAGCCAGACCATGGGGAGGGTGGCCCTGTGGCTGAACAGCACCAGGGACTGAGGAGAAGGTGCCCTTGGCAATATCGAGTCCCTCCTCTTCATGTGAGGCCAGGTTAAGCTGGCTCCATGCCTGACCTCACCCCCTTGGCGACGGTGGGCTTCTTCAAGCCAATGTCATACTAGGCTTCGGGTTCATGGCACTGAACACATTGGCATCCTCAGGGGTCTTCAGCATTGGGGTGAGGGAACAAAGGAGAGTTGGCTATGCTCAGGACAGCCACACCAGGGACAGGGAAATGCACAGAGACAGGAAGCAGATCAGTGCTTGTCAGGGGGCGGGGGAGTGGATATGGGGTCATGGCTGCTTCAGGGGTACATGGGTTCTGGTTGGGCGAAGCAATGATCTGGAACTAAATAACAGTGACGGTACACAGCATAGAGAATGTAGTTAATGGCGGGCCCTGAATTGTACAACCTTAAGTGATGAAAACATTAAACTTTATTGAATCTAAATTTGAACACATAAGACATGAAAAATCATAAAACATAGAAAAGGGAAAAGACATCCTGCCCTCACAGGCAAGGTGAAGGACAGTTCTGGTGTGGAGCTGGAGCAGGCCGGGCCTTAGTTGTTGACGATGAGGGCGGTGCTGCAGCTACTCTAGCGCTGGAGCCACTGCTGTGGCTGATGCTAGAGATCCCACAAGCTCTGCCTGTGCAACTGTCCCAGGAGCTGGACCTGATCTGGGGCTGGAGCTCGGTCTGTCTCAGGTGATGGTGCCTGACCTGCTTCTAGAATTGGCTCCGGTTTTGAGACGGACTCTAGCTCTGTATTGTTGACAGATTTGGTGCGGGAGCTAGTGATGGAAATGGCTGCTGCTCTGGAGCTGGTCAAGTGTGGGAGCTGGAGGGAGCTCTCGTTCTGGAGCTGGCCGCAACTGAGCTCTAGAGCTGGCATCAGAGTTCTCACTAGTCCACAGCTGGAGCAGGACCTGGTGCTATGTGGCTCTAACTTTGTAGGTTGAGGTAACTCTGGCTCTGCTGCTGGTGACCGAGCCTTCTATAGCTCCACAGCTGGTAAACAACGTGTACTGACCTTTAGATGGGGTCAGTGACATCACCAACCCATCATGAGCTGTCCATCAGATGGTGGGAGTACTCCAGCAAATAGCATCTATTACATTAGTGTTATTTCATCTCAGTTCCAGTTACATATTTATTTTAAATATACTTAGAATGAGAATAGGATAACAGAAACCATTTACTCTTTGCTGAGAACACACCTTATTGATGTCGTTTTTTAGAAAATATTACACAGTGGAAGACACCATTCTCCTCCCTCTCTCTTTCCTCCCCAGAGGTAACTACTGTCTTGACGTTAATATATGTATTCTGTACACATTGTCTTTTGCAAAAAGACAACTGTCCCAAATTTGCTGAGGTTTTTGCTATAAGTGGCCATCAAAGATATGCATCCAAGTGGATACTGTTAAAAACTCTGTCCTGTCAAAGTAAAGACAACAGTCCAACAGTTAGTTGAGAAGGTACCTGCTTTGTAGATATGGTTTTTAAAAGAGAGGTTTGAAAATATCTCCATTATGTTACCACTGACCCTCCTTATTTGGAAGAGTTATGTTTTGTCAATTCTTCGCTGACACTGCATGAGCAAGAATGAACCAGTGCTCCCAGGGGAAGGACAAGGTGAGGTTTTTGCAGCCTCTGGTCGTTGACATGTTTGGGAACCTCTCAATGCACAACCTTGTCTTATGTGTGTCTCTTGAAAGACACCTTATTTCATATAGATTGTTGATTAATTAGTTGAACTCTAGGCCAACAGCACTATCTATAACTCATGCCTGAAGGACGCTCATCCAACACAACCATTTTCTATGAAATGCCCATCACAGGCTCATTGTGCTTACGAACACTACATAACACTTCAGCACTACGTTTGAGGGCCATTCTAAAGAGCAAAAGCACCAAGGAGAAGCACAAAAGGTGACAAACGTAGCATTCCATAGATTAGGGACATTTGTTGACATGAGAATTAAAACAAGAGTTTTAATACTGTAATAGCAAAAACTAGAAACAACCCAAATGTACACCAAAAGAAGAACGGTCAAAGGAGATGTCGTTTACTCATACTAACATGTAACAGTGAAAAAGAATGGCATAGTTCCAAGCAAATTGTTACAAAAGTATCTCCAATGTAGTTTTGAGTGAAAAGAGGAGGTTGCAGAACGAGGTCCATGCCTCACAGGAAGAGGTCTGCCTGAGGTTTGATCTCCAAGCAGCTCTATCAAGCCTAATGCCAACTGTTGTGGAAAAGGAAACAAAAATTCTGTTTCTGGAATGTGTTATTTGCCTAAAGAAAATTTTGCAAGCATGTGGCTGGTAGGTTCATCTAAAAGGACAGAGAGCTGAGACTTTGCTGAGCTTACAGAATAGGATTTACGAGTTCTTTCATTCTCTGATTCCTAAGGAATATTTTTAAGTAAATGTCGTCTTATGTGACAACATTTCACGTGAGACTCGCTTGCATTATAACCTGGTAATGAGGTTGTGGGGCTTAGCTAACCATTACCAAGGCAAAGTTTTGCTGGCTCTCCTCTCTACCAAAAGCAACCTAAAAGTTGGGCAGGACTATTTTGGGTTAGCTGGTGCTATTTGGGCTGGTTTGCAGCACACACACTCAAGAAGTCTCTCACCTCTGGGCCTCTGTACTTGAGGTAGCCTCTGCCTAGAACCTCTACCCAGGATGTGTAAATGACTCACTCTTCATTTCTTCATGCCTTGGCTCAAATGTCCTCTGAGAGGTGGACACCAAGACAGGATTAAACGGGCAAGGTTTTTATGAGGGGAAATGCTTCTGTAACAGAAAATGGGGTGGGGGAGCCTGGCAAAGTGGGAGAGCCATCAGGCCATGATGAAAGTCTGACTCTAAATGAGGGGGAGATAGAGGGAAGGATGGGTCCAAGTGTCCTACACTGCTGTATAGTCTAAGGAAGGCTTAGGAATGCCACTGGGGAGTCCTTGAGCACAAGCAGGTCAGCAGAGGAGTCCATGCCTCCCAGGAACAGGTCTGCCTGAGTGTCTATCCCTGCCTCACTCACTGATTCGGAGCAGTCCAAGGGAAGCACGACCTCAGTGCAAACAGAGGAAAGATCTCATAGCTCAGCAGACTACTGACTTCATAGCTTTGTTTAATTACGTTTGCTGCAGGTGGAGGCCTTCGAGGAGCAGTCTCCTGGATACCATATCTTATCAGTCAGTTTTCCCTGATCACTCTCTGCAAAACAGCCCCACAGAACAGTAAAACATCAACCACATTTCACCAGGAAACAGTAAAAACACATTTCAGACTAGATACAAGGCACATTCCAGGACAACAAAGTAATCTGAACTGGTGTTGGGAGTAGATTAAAACTGGATTACTGCTAGGGATCAAACAATATCAAGAGAAAGAGAGAGAAGGAAGCAAGGGAGGGAAGACAGAGGGCGTTGGCCCTCAGCATTTGGGGCTAGTATTTGGCCATGCCCATCAGCGATCATAACCGGCTGCAAGACATCCTACAAACCATAAAGTCAAAACACCTCATTCATTTACAAAAATGTATTTCATGTATTGACTTTTGTTTTAACCCGTCCCCTCATTTCAGACAGGAGATCCAGAAAAGGGAGACAACTATTCAGTAGCAGAACCAGGACTAGAACCCAGGGCCCCAGACTCCTGGTCATTCATTCAGGAGGGCACCCCTTGTTCCTGGCTGCCTGTCAACCTGTAGGAGGACAACATTGGCGAGGACAACCTGAAGGAACTGAAGTTCTTGCCTTCACAGAAGTTCAAAGGAGGTGCTTGAGCTGGATCTTAGAGGATGACTAGGAGTTTGCCAGACATCTGAAGGGCATTGGAGGCAGTGCGTGCAAAGTAGGGAGGCCTGAAACAGCGCTGGGATCAGAAGGCACAAGTGGAGCCCTCTGCTCAAGTGGATGAAGCACTGAGGAGCAAGGTGAGCCGGGAATGAGGATGCACTGTGGAACACAGTGGGGAATGCCTGCAGGGGTTTTGGCAGAGAATGCCAATAGGAAGAGCTACCCTCTAGCTCACTGTGGCTGGAGCAGGGACTGAGTGGCCTAGTAGCTGATGGGGGCGGGGAACGCCCACGACAAGGCCAGGGAAGAGATGACGATGCACAGTGGCAAAGGGAGTACACAGGGCAGGGGAAGGACTTACCTGGAGATGCGCGGAGGGCGCCACCCCTCCAGCGTTTCCCAGGCTGATGCCAAGAAGCAAAGGGCCTCGCGACAGGAAAGCGCCCTGCGCCCACCCGAGCCGGGCAGATGCTCAGGAAACGTGTGCTGCGCGGGGAGGTGACGGCGCTCAGGCGGAGCTGGAGCTCGGAGGAAGGTCGCGCACCAGGTTGCAGGGCCAGGCCTGGGCCCCATCCACCACGTGTCAACGTGGCAGTGCAGACACCTAGGATGTCTCCTGACTCAAACCAGGAGTTCACCATGAGATTGCCTCTGAGTCGGTTAAGGGACGCTGCCCTGAAACGTCCTGACATGCAGAATTCAGAGAGCGGAGGAAGTACAACTGAGTAAACAGAAGTTACCAAGTACAGAAAGAATAGGCAGAGCGGGGGACAGAAATGGCTGAAAGTGAAGTTGATATCTTGGCAGGAGAAGATGCCTCTGAAGTGGGCTCCGGGATCCAGGGGGATCTGGTGAGCCAGTTGTCTTACAGACAATCTTTTGTAGGGTCCAGGTCAAGGGGCATCTGAATCCTTAAACTAAAGCCCTATTGCCAAGGCCACAGGAGCCTCTCTCTAGGCCACAGCAGAGGGGGACTGGAGCACTGTGGGCTCACAGTTCACCTCTCGTCTGTTTACATTCAGAGTGCAGTCCTTGGCTGCGTAGCAGTGTTTGTTGCTCTTCTTATAATTATCATTATTTCATGTCCTTATCTTCCTCGTGAGTTCCCTGTAAAACAAACCACGATCCACGGTGTCAGCACTTTGATTCCAGGTCACTGCTTCAAGGCCTGCAGTGGGAGCCTCGTGCTCATAACCTCCTGTTTTTATCCCAGTCTCTTTAGGGATGCATTGACCTCTTTCTTGTCTGCACTGAGGCACGGAATGGGGGCCCACACCCAACCCTGCATCTCCTCCTTTTAATATCTCATGCTCTGGAAACACTGCTTACTGTTCACTCGCTGGACTATACTCCCTGACATGAACAACGCACGGGAGAGAGGAGGTAGGAAACACTGATCTACGTAGGGCTCTGAGTTGACCATAACACAGAGTACAGTTGATCAGGGGCCAAGGTAGAGTTCCTTAACACAACAATCTGCCGAGATGAGGGTGTTCTAATGTCACACCACTTGAAAATAAAGCAAACACATAAAAGCATATGTAGTGGTCAAAGGGAAAGCACACAACTAAAAGAATTGATCCCATGAAATACACTATTCTATTTGTTTATGTATCCAATGACTGATGGGAAATAGCCAGGTGTAGAGATAGTAGAATTGATCAATGTCATAGAGAATTCTCTTAACAGTTGTTCATGCCTTGTGTTTTACATCATTGATTGGGGTAATATTTCCATCTTTTCCTTTCCTAGTGTCTCCACCTTTCTCAACTTTTCCAAGAGATATATTTACTTTATCCTCTAAAATTTTAGGGAAATTTAAAAATAGTTATGACACACTTTAAGTTGTTGATTTTGTATATGGGAGGAGCACTAGATTGCAAGTGAATTAGTGATCGTTAGAGTTTTAGTTTGGTAAAAGGTGGTAGTTGGAATTGATACCAGGATGTTTGTAACCCAGTTTTTACTTCATTATTTGATGTACTTTTCCAAATGCCAGAGCCGGTCATTCTGAAAGTAATAACTTGTCTCATTGTAAAATATGTGTCCTTGGAGAGGGTGATGCAGGTAAGTAGAAAATAGTTTAATGTAGTGACTTGTTTTTCTCCAATGGATCTGTTATAAACCCAACAGCCATATAGCATTCTTTTGTCCAAATGACCTGATGGCACTTTCTTAACTTTTCTTGTTGTGACTCTAGCAATCTAGGGTCACACCACATTTTCTCTCCTAGCCATGCTTTCAGTTGTAAGAGTGACATTGTCAATAGTACAATGAGCAATTGGCACACACTCTACTCTTATCTAAAAAAAAAAATATATATATATATATGTATATATATATCAACTGCAAACTTTAGTAACATAATTGTTAAGGAATGAACTATTTGCAGTGCCCTTAGCAACTGATGGCTACACATGATTGTGTAGCGACATCATGGTTCAAACCATGCTGTGCAACATGTGGCCCCTTTGAATTTTATTTTAAAGGAATGGGTTCAATGACTTTTTTCTTTTGGAAGAAGAAAGACTTGCATTTCCCTTCTTAGAAAATTGAGAACTGTTTTTTTGCCTTTATTTTTTTGTCTTCAGCTCTTCTTCCTACTGGTTACTAATTCACATGTCCAGTTACTTCAGATTCATGGTGCTACCTCCTCTGCCTTTTTCATGGCTGTCACTTTAATTTTTCCATCATCCCTTCTGTGAAGGAGGTTTCTCTCCACGCTCATCTAGCGAGGAAGGAACCGACCCTCCTTTCTGTGAACTTGGAGACAGAGGCCAAGGTGAAGCCTCGGTGCCGCTCCCCACCAGTGAGCTGCAGAAGGGCTGCAGAGTCCTGTGAATCTTTGGCTCCCCTCCTGGCTCCCTCCATAGTTGGCATTGTCTGCACGGAGGAGCCCAGCTCGTTACAATCGAATTGTTGAAGTCTCTAGAAGCCAGCTGAAGGATAAGACTGGCCAGAAAGGACGTCAGCAAGCGGTGTGCTCCAAAAGTTGGTGGCAGAAACATTCAGAAGAAGAAAACCTTTCCGTTTCTCTTGTTTTCTCTTTATCTTCTCTCCCTTCCTTTTCCTTTACTTAGATGGTACAAAGCCTGTCCACCCCCCATGGTAGTTGTTTTTCTCCTCAGAGCCCCAGTACAGAGCTGTATCTCTTAGTTGTAGGTCAACCCATGGGGGTTCTTTTCCTGGAGTCCCACGGCAGTTTATTCATATCTCTTTCATTCAATTATTTCTGTAGTGTAATTTATCTGTTTAGACATATCTGTCTTCCTTGCAGACCCCCAACATTTCAAGACCTTTGGGTACACAGTAGATACTTAAGGACTTGAGTGAATCAGTGAAGATTTTTTGTTGAATAAGATCTAAATAAATACAATACCTACTCAGCACATGAATGCAAGCACTTGAGAGAGAGTTTTGTGTCTGCTGAAGCAGGCTGTGGACCAGTTTAGGGGCTCAGTGCCAAAGTGACTCAATAGATTTAGACCAAATGAACGAGATAATTAACTTCAATTTTACAATTCATGGAGAACAGGAGCAGAATATCTAGGTGTGAATCAGGACTTGATCATTCTTGTTGCATCTTTGGAAAACCCAGTCCTTTTTCTTTCTATGGAAATTTGACTCATTCCAAGCAGCTGCCTTATTGGTATTTATGGGAAGATCAAATTGAAAAGAAAACCCAGAAAAGTATAACGGCTAGCCTTAGGGAATCTCTTAATAAAATGAAAGAACAAAAGTCGGAGTTAGAACAAAGATTGAAAGTCAAATTTACTGAAAATTCCCTGTCTCCTCCCTCCTACACTCCCTTATATCCCCAACTCCCTGTCCCTGACTCCCCAGAAGATCTTTTGGATTTTTGGACCCCTGGCTCAAATCCTCCCCCTCAAGACTTATCTCCTCAGCTACCTCCTCAGCCAGTTCCCTTAGGTCCCAGGACTCCAACTTCTCCGAAGGACATGCAGCTGCCTGTTTTAACTTCTCTCACTGTTGAAGACTTACAGGGGGCGCTTAGGCCTGACCTCCAAGCAAGGGGCATACAGGTTACTTGTGTAAATGGTGAAAACCAAGAAATAAATTTAGTAGAAACACCTAGGAAGGGCAAGAAGTTTCGTTTTGCTGTGTCTTACAACTCCTCTTACTTTCCAGGGCTCTGTAATCAGGCTCTGTCAGCTTCAGACATTCCTATGCAGTATCCATTGAGGATGTATCCTGGACCTCCGCTGCAGAGAGTTCATGTCTCCTGGACAGCAGCTGATCTTTTCAATTATAAAACTCTCCTGCCTCCATTGTCAGAAGACCCTACTAAATTTAGAGAAGAATTAGAAAGATTAGTGGCTATTCATAGCCCCACCCACCGAGACCTTGACTGGCTGCTAAGGGGCGTTCTTCCATCCCATGACTACACTGTAGTTATCAGACAGGCCAGAGGGCGCCCTAGGAAAAACCCCCCTCATAGAGGAAATAGATGGCCAGACCCTCTCCCAGGCCCTCCTGCAGATGACCAGGAAGTGGCACAGCTACAGGCTGATATTCAATGTTTAATAGGAGCGATTCTAGAGGCGTTTCCTCCTAAACTTAATCGGTCAAAAATTGAATTATGCACTCAGAACGAGGGGGAACATCATAAAGCTTTTGTTGAACGGTTTATTCAGACTTTCCAAAGACACACTGCATTGAATCTGGAAGCTCCAGAGCATAAGAATCTCCTAATTTCTGCTTTAGTTGGAAATTTTCTTCCTGATATAAAGAAACAAATTCAAAACAGTGTGGTTGGTTGGGCAGGGCAACCATTAAGTGTAATAATGGAGGTTGCTACACAATTCTTTGAAAATTGTCAGCAAGAAAGCAAAAAAAAAAAAAAAAAAAGAATTAAAGGAAGACAACTCTTCTTGCTTTGCAATTTGAATCTTTTGAAAAGCAAAAATTCAACCCTGAAATTAAACTAAAGCCCACTCAGAGGTCTCCCTATTTGCCTTCGGACAATTGTAGGTATTGCAAGAAACCAGGGCACTGGAAAAGGGCATGTGGCGCTCTTAAGAGAAGGGAAAGTTTAAAAAATGTTCCCGCTTGGCCGCAGCACCCCCAAAAGGCTCATTTTTCTCTACCTGAGGGACATTTCTCCCTCAAATGATGGGGTCAGCCGATCCTTAGTCGCACCGCTGAGCCTACAGTTAAACTTAAAATAGAGGATCGGAAACTGGATTTCTTAATTGACACTGGTGCGACATTCTCTCCTATCCGTTCAAAGGATTTATCTCTACCTGTTACCTCTGATTCTATCAAGCTGTTAGAGTCTCTGGACAGCCTATTTCATTGCCCATATCTAAGCCCACTCCAATATATTTAGACCCCCTTAACACTCATCATGCTTTTTTAGTTTCTGACTGTTCCCCAGCAAACCTCTTTGGCCGAGATTTGGTATGTAAATTCAATGCCACTATAAATTGTAATGAAAAAGGTGTTTTTATCTCCTTGCCTTCTGACCAAGCCCCAAGTCTCCTACTTTCCATGATGGAAACTTGTCTTGATGTAAATCCTTCTGAGGAAGATGAGTCTTTAAAGAATGTCCCAACCAGTCTTTGGGCTACACATGCAAATGAGGTAGGATTGTTGCTTAGTGCTGAGCCCGTGCACGTTACTTGGAAAAAAAATAAACCGTTTCCATCAGTAGCCCAATACTCGCTCTCCAGAGATGCCGAGCGAGGAATTCAACCCATAATAGACTCCCTTTTGTAACAGGGTGTACTAGCTTTTACTTCCTCGCCCTGTACCACTCCAATCTTGCCAGTAAAAAAGGAAGGCAAATTTGACTCAGACGGGAACCAAATCTATAGATTTGTACAAGACCTCAGAGCCATAAACTCTTTTGTAATTCCTCGGCATCCTGTGGTCCCTAATCCAGCTGTCATCCTGACCTCAATACCTGCTGATGCAGCCTGCTTTATAGTAGTTGACCTCTGCTCAGCTTTCTTTTCAATCCCATTACACACTGACTCACAATTTCTTTTCACATTTACATTTAAAGGGAGACAATTAACATGGACTCCAATACCTCAGGGATATTGTGAGTCCCCCTCAATATTTTCCCAGGTCCTTAAAGCTGACTTGGATTCTGTAGTCTTTACTCAAAGCTCCACTCTTGTTCAATATGTTGATGACCTTTTACTCTGTAATCCAACTAAGCAGGGGGCTCTTACAGATTCTCTCATTCTCCTGAAAGCCCTAGCTGAACGAGGCCATAAAGCCTCCAGGTCTAAACTTCAGTGGGTGCAAATGACTGTTACCTACTTAGGGCATGAGATATCTCAAGGCATTCAAAAGTTAACCCCCAAACGCATTGAGTCAATTTTATCCATCCGTCTCCCCAAAACAAAGAAACAGCTATGTAAATTTCTAGGAGCTGCTGGTTACTGCTGCCAATGGATTCCTAATTTTGCAGCCCTTGCTAAACCTCTGTATTCTCTTCTCCCAAATATCGCCCCAGAGCCTATTTCCTGGCCCTCAGAGGCATTAAACTCCTTTGAGGCCTTAAAAATAGCTTTGTCCATGCCTCCGGCTCTTGGCTTACCTAATTTTGACAAGCCTTTTCATCTATACTGTCATGAAAATAATGAAATTGCTACAGGCATTCTAGGGCAATCTTTTGCCTCTCAAATACGTCCTATAAGATATTTCTCATGGCAACTAGACCCTGTGGCATCAGGCATGCCCCCATGCTTACGTGCGGTGGCTGCAGCTGCCACCTTGATTGATAAGGCCAGTACTCTTACATTAGGCTCTGTCATTCACCTCTATGTCCCACATTCTGTGTCAGCTATTTTGCAAGTTCATAGGACACAACACCTCTCTACACGGCGACAGACCACCTATGAGCAGGCTCTTTTAATTAAACCTTCCATCATCTTACATCGTTGCAACACTTTATTTATTTATTTATTTATTTATTTATTTTTATGTATTTATTATTTTATTTATTTATTTTTTTGTTTATTGCAGTAACTTTGGTTTATAATATTGTAAAAATTTCAGGTGTACATCATTGTACTTCTATTTCTGCATAGATTACATCATGTTCACCACCAAAATACTAATTACAACCCATCACCACAAACATGTACCGAATTATCCCTTTCACCCTCCTCCCTCCTCCCTTCCCCTCTGCTAACCACCAATCCAATCTCTGTCCCTATGTGTTTGTTTATTGTTGTTATTATCTACTACTTAATTAAGGAAATCATACGGTATTTGACCTTCTCCCTCTGACTTATTTCACTTTGCATTATACCCTCAATGTCCATCCATGTTGTCACAAATGGCTGGATTTCATCGTTTCTTATGGTTGAGTAGTATTCCATTGTGTATATATACCACAGCTTCTTTATCCATGCGTCCCTTGATGGGCACTTAGGTTGCTTCCAAGTCTTGGCTATTGTGAATAACGCTGCAATGAACACAGGGGTGCATGTACCTTTGCAAATTTGTGTTTTCAAGTTCTTTGGATAAATACCCAAGAGAGGACTAGCTGGATCATATGGTAGTTCTATCCTTGCTTTTTTGAGGAATCTCCATACTGTTTTCCATAGTGGCTGCACCAGTTTGCACTCCCACCAGCAGTCTATGAGAGTTCCCATCTCTCCACATCCTCTCCAACACATGTTGTTTCCTGTCTTGTTAATTATAGCCATTCTGACGGGCGTGAGGTGATATCTCATTGTAGTTTTGATTTGCATTTCCCTGATAGTTAATGATGTTGAACATCTTTTCATGTGTCTGTTGGCCATCTGTATATCTTCTTTGGAGAAATGTCTGTTCAGGTCTTTTGCCCATTTTTTAATTGGGTTGTTAGTTTTTTTGTTGTTGAGATGCATGAGTTCTTTATATATTTTGGAGATTAAGCCCTTATCAGATGTATGGTTTGCAAATATCTTCTCCCAATTGTTAGATTGTCTTTTCGTTTTGTTGATGGTTTCCTTTGCTGTGCAGAAGCTTTTTAGTTTGATGTAGTCCCATTTGTTTATTTTTTCTATTGTTTCTCTTGCCCGGTCAGATGTGGTGTTTGAAAAGATGTTGCTAAGACCGATGTCGAAGAGCGTACTCGTTGCAACACTTTAAATCCAGCTACTTTACTGCCCCTTCCTGATGATGGAGAGCCCCATTCCATTCCACATGATTGCCTCGCAACTATAGAAATGGTCTCAAAGCCACGAGAGGATCTCTCAGACATCCCTTTAGACAATCCAGACTTACTTCTGTTTTGTGACGGCTCCTGTAAACGAAATTCCTGGGGAAGCATTATAACTGGTTATGCCATAGTTTCCCCACATGAAACTCTTCAAGCTTATTCTTTGCTCACCATACGATCAGCCCAAGCTGCTGAACTCATAGCTCCTACTAGGGCCTGTACATTAGCAAAAGAAAAAACTGCCACTATTTACAGAGACTGCAAATAGGCTTTTGGAGTCTTCCATGTTGTTGGCACAATTTGGAAATCCCGTAGATTCTTAACCTCTGCAAGAACTCCTATTGCTAATGGACACTTAATTACAGCCTTATTACAAGCTATTCACTTTCCTTCAAAAATTGCCATTGTTCATTTTTCAGCCCATACTAAGGAGACTGATGTCATATCTTTAGGGAATGACAGGGCTGACAGAGCTGCTAAACATGCAGCTCACTAGGGACTCCCTTATCCGTTTTCTACCCAATTTTTAAACCTGCCTTTATCCCTGACTGATGTTATTAACTATCAGACAAATGCCCCACAATCTGAAAAAGACAATTGGATACAAAAGGGTGCCAAACAATTATCAGATGGATTATACATTGGACCAAATGGACTTCCAGTAGCTCCTTTTCTCTTGACTTTTTGGCTTGCACTTATCTCCCACCAAATGGGACATATGTGCAAACGGGGGATAGCTAAAGAACTAAAAAACAATTGGTTTTGCCCTGGCAGCCATAAAATTTCTGACCAAATCACCTCCCAGTACACAACTTGCAAATCTTACCAAGTTCCTGGGAGAAATCGGTGTGATCCAGGAAGTCCTCCCAGGCCCACGCTTCCTTTTGCGACACTCCAAATGGATTTTATGGACTTGCCCTCAGCTTTAGGTTACTCTCACTGTTTGGTTATTGTCTGCATGTTTAGTAGATGGACTGAATGCTATCCGACGAGACATGCAGATGCCACAACAGTGGTAAAGAAATTAATAACTGAAGTTATTCCTCACTTTGGCATTCCTTTATAGATTGAATCAGACCAAGGAACTCATTTTACAGCAGAGATAAACCACTTGCTTGCAAAAACTCTGGGGTATTCATTAAAATTTCATACCCCATATCACCCTCAGTCATCAGGGCAAGTGGAACATAAAAATCTAGATATAAAAAGAACTCTAGGAAAAGTTTGTCAAGAAACTGAACTTAAGTGGCCAGAAGCTCTGCCCTTGGCCCTTATGAAGATTCAAAATACTCCAAATAAAAGGCATGGACTGACTCCTTTTGAAATAGTTTTTGGACGTCCGATGCCTACTGGCATCTCTAAACCTTCAATTCCTGGATTAAATGAATATTATGGGAACTTAAGTGAACAATTTGATGCTATGACTAGTTATATACAAAAATTAACTAGTATACTTGAAGCATATTGTCAACAGGTAAAAGAGGCGTGACCCCCACCTTTTGACAAGCCTTGCCATCCCTTTCGACCAGGAGACCGGGTGTACATCAAGGTCTTTAGAAGAAAACACGCACTGTCACCTCGCTGGGAAGGACCTTATGAAGTCATACTGATGACCTGCACTGCCATCAAAATAAAAAAAAAATCTGCCTGGATCCATGCAAGCCATACCAAAATAGACCCAGAACATCGCTCTCAAGACAACTGAGAGATAATCCCCACAGGTGACCTTAAACTAAGGATTTCGAGGGCCAAAACCCAGGCCCCAGAAGCAGCCGACATCACGAAGTAGACAGCTTTTCCCAAGATCATGGATCAAGAAAACCTACTTTGACCCATTTCCTCCCCCTTGCTTTAAAACTCAGGATATATATACACACTCACACACACAAACTATTAGACTATTAGTGGATATATATATATATATATATATATATTTTAATCTTTTATTAGAAAGCTGACTGGAGAGTGCTCGTCTCTATCTGTCCTTCTTCCCCTCTCTAAGTCTCTGCTATGGGCTCTTTTCCGATCTGTGTCTTGCTTTTACTAACCCTCTCCTTTTCAACAGGTCGGGCACAGACCAAACACCCCCTTATGCCAGTTTACCAAGCCCTAGCCACGCTAACTAATCAATCTGACTGTTGGTTATGTCAACAGCTAGATAGTGCAAAAGAACCTGAACTAGTCTTTGTTCCTGCTGATATGAACACCTGGTGGACTAAGTACGGAAAATGGATGAATAACAGAGTATGGTATCTGCAACAAGGGAAACTTCACTCTGCTTCGTCTCCTGGTGAGTCACTTGGGCCCCAGAAAGACTACTTAGAAGGTCAAGGACTGTCCCTTGCCCAAGTACAAGCAATAAGTGAAAGTTTTTCCCTCTGGATTGAAAGTAAACATGGCGCTGGACCTTTCCTGGGTGACATACCGAGACAATATTGCAGTCAAACTCTGTGGTTTGATTCCGCAGGTGGCATCTTCAGAACTCTCAAGGGAATTGTAAGTGACTCTATCACTACTCCCTCTGGCACAGACATTTGCCAAATCACCAAGTGCTCTGGATGGCTTACGAGCCACCCATGTGCAACTTGGGGTATCGCAGCTATCCACATGTTTAAGCTGCCCAATGCCACAGACTATATATGGGTGGATCAAAAATCTGGACTCACCTGGTCAGGTGACAAGACCAGGCTTTATAGCTGCCAAAATCAGACTGCAGGCCTCCTGTACCAGCTATTCTGCAATCTGTTCTGTTCTCGCAGACTGACAGGAGCTCATGGGAAATGGAGATGTTTAGGTAGTAACAGTGCAAGTGGCACAGATCATGAAATAGTCCAGATCCTGGGAACTACAGACTCAATTCTAAACTTGTCTTTAAACTACACTGGTCTTTTCATTTTATGCGGCAACAAAGTGTATAAAGGATTCCCACCTAATTGGTCAGGACGATGCGGACTTGGATACCTGGCTCCTTCTGTCACCAAACACTCCACCTGAAATGCCAGCCAAATTACAAATTTGGGTTCGTTTGTTCATAAGATTGTGCCACATAAACATGTCAGTTGAGAAATCGTGGAAAATCCACTTGTATATCACTACTCCAAGTTCTTTTCAACCTTGAGAGTCCTATTCCCCAGCTTTGGATATTATGAGTTGGAAAGGGCAATCTTAAATCTCTCTATGGTAACGGAGCAAGAGTTCAACACCACCATGCAAACCTTGAACATACTCCAGTCAGAGATTAACAGCCTAGCATCTGTGGTGCACCAAAATTGACGTGCTCTGGATGTACTCACTGCCCAGCAAGGAGGAGCATGTGCAATCATTGGAGAAACATGTTTCTTTTATGTGAATCAAACAGGTCAAGTAATATCTAACTTAAATCTATTAAAAGAGAAGATTGACATTTTTCATCAGATAAACGAAACTCACACATTTTATTGGACTGACTTATTTCCAGGATTGGGGGACTGGTTTAATGGAGTGTGGGGAAATGTGCTCAAATTTGTTCTTTTCTGCTTGTTCATCCTCATTGTAATCTGCGTTCTTTTCTCTCTTTGCAGACTTCTTATCACTCGGATACTAACACGATTTCTCTCTCCACAGTTACCAGCTCAGCTTTAATATGTGAAACTTCTAGGGAAGTTTCAGAGGAGGGAACTGATGGTGCTCAGGGCAAGCTACCCCAGGAAGCACTGCACTGGTATGTGGATTATTTCCAGCTGAAGACAATAAGGACTCAGACAACTCAGGAAGAATATTTGAGTTTCACCTCCCAAACTGCCTAAAGAATTTAAAACAAAATATCTGTTTCAGGAAGGAGTTATCATCATGACTGCTATAAAGATAATGTAGGATAGAGGTTGCAATAGAAAAGGCACCAACAAGCCCATCTTATCGGAAGATCTGTCTCTCTGGCCACAGGCTCTGGATGGCCCTGGAAGGAGTTACCAGACAATCATTTACAAGGGAAGTCTCCATTTGTAAAGGTATCTCCCTCTCTGTATTGGGAAGAGGAGGGACGACCTCATTTCTAGAGACTTATCAATGTAGAAGGTGAGGCCTTAAAACTGCATAATAAATCTTACCCTTGTTTACAGTGCTTTAGTGATAATCTCCTGTAACTAACACTCCCACCCCCAACATCCTCCTTGTCTTTGGTTGGACATGGCATTTAAGATGAGAATCTGCTATTGTGTTGAGAAAGGCAGTGTCCCTGCTTTCTCCCATGTATACATGTTATTAAACCTGGTATTATTTTCTCTTGCTACCCTGTCGTGTTAATTATTTGGCCAGTCATAAGAACCTTAAGGAAAAGGGCAGAGGGAGATTCTCCCTCTTCCCCTGACAGTGGTGATGCAGGTGGGCTCTCAAGGTTACGCCTATATTGTGGAAGCAAGCAATCAAGTATTTAATGGAAGCATTTCTATGTAAACGAAAGAAAAACAAGGTTAATGGTTGGAGCAAGTTGTAAAGCAGTTTCTGAGTATAGGAGACAGCTAGTTAAGAAGATTTTTAGATGTCAGCGTCAAAGCATCTTTTACAGTTTAAAATGTCTCTGATGATGTCACCGGGTAATCTCTTAAGTTTATATCAAGCCAATCAGCTTTAGTTTGTAAGGCTTCAAGAAAAAGGACAGGTTCAGTTTTTAGTGATTCCAAATGAAAATGATGGAAAAAATGAAAAACGTTAGTTTGGACATCTGTAGCCAGATATTTTAGGAGACTAGAAGAAATCAGGATCCAGTCCAGTCAACAGATATAAAACAAAAACCTTAGCAGATAATTAAGAAAACTAGGATCTAATATCCGCAAATGTAAACTATAGTTTTTACTGAAATATAATGATTCTTTCTAAGATCACCCTCATTTTTATCAAAGATAGACAAATTACAACTAGTTTACAAAATAAGCCTAGTTCCAATAGTGTTGGTACAATTATTTACATAAGTACAGCAAGAATAGCAATTGATCACATAGGCTCTTTTAAATCTGCTTTGCTGGAACTTTTTATAAGGAATCTCAGATTGAACTTTAAAGGCCTCTCCAGGCCAGAAAAGCCAAGCCAAGGATTTTGTCATCAGACTTTGCCTGTAATACCTACAGATTTGGGTGAATTCCTTTCTTCCTAGGTTCCCCCAAAATATTTCGAGGTTCCTTGTGTTTGCCAGATAAGTGACATTCTTTACTTATCCTGGTAAGTGCTGCTTGGAACATAAGGTACCAGGCCAGTATTTCCACGTGGCTTTATTCCATAAAGTCCAATCTTCATTCCTCAAAAGCTGTATGGTTATATCACAAATATGATGTTCCAGTCAAAGCCTTGGTAATATAACCAGTGTTTCCAATTGTGTTCTGTTATAAGGAGAACAGATTCTTATTGAACTTATGCAAATAACTATATTGCCATGAAAACAACAATACTCCAAATTCGAGGGATCAGATAGAGAGAAAAAGATAAATATTTCAATTTTACTTACAAAAATATCATTTACCAAATTGTTATAAGTCATAGCTAGCTCAGAAGAAAAGAGAAAAAGTTTTCATTAACTCTGAAAAAACAAAACATTAAAAATTCAGCAATACTTCAAATGAAAAATCATAAAAATTATAATTATCCTTATCAGTTCATTCAGTCCTGTGTAATCCATTCTTGATCCCAGTCTTTCTGTTAGCAGCTTCGTGAAGTTGTCAGTCTTTCCATCAGATTTCTGTAATTTCTTACCAAGTTCAGTTTTATGATCAGAAAGTTTGTCAGAAACTTGTACTCCAGTGTAAATGTCAGAGTCCTTTCCATGAATTTTTCTGAAGTTGAAATATTTTGCAAAAGCATTAGAGCAAAGAAATAAGTCTGTAAACAACAAGACCTCAAAATGGCAATTGACAGAGAAATTTGGTTAATTTTGTGACATACAACACTTTAAAATAATAATAACCAGAATTATGACTGATAATCAGGACAGATCAGAATTTCAGTAATGTTATACAATTTTAAAACACCTATGTCAATAACATTTGCCCACATAATAACACCTAAACAGACTTATCATCACTTGTCTGACAATGCTTTCCATGTAATTTAACATACTGAATAAGCCTAATAAATTTAGTATCTTTCCCCTTATAGGAAGAGAGCAAATTTCTTTGAGAAGTTCCAGGGCCCTTTGAAAATTCTCAAAGAAAAAAAGTAAAAAATGACTTTATTTAAGATATGAATTTTGGGGAGCTTGTCAAAAATAGAAAACGTTAAAGCAAAGAGAGCATTAACAGTCCAAAAACCTTAATAGAGAGACCACAGTCTTTTGAACACAGGAAATTATTTTAACAGTTTTTTTTTTTCTGTCTTTTAGGTAGACTTACCCAAAGGTAAAGAAAAATCTTTTATAACCTCTTTATCAAGTTCAAGAAAATTATCCTTTTAAGAGAAAGAAGACCAAATTATAATTTTGTACCAGCTTCCTTCTGATATTAAAATTCATTTAATTTATTAAATTCATTTCAATCTTAGCCAACTTGACCATACAAAAACTCCTTTTCCAGAATTCCTCTACCACAAACCAGAATTTGTCCCATGTCTTTCTTTTCCCTCCTAGTACTTGAAGACAATTTTATCTTTCTTAATCAATCAAATAAAGTATTTCCATTCTTTGTTCCTTCTTTATACATCTTACTTTCCTTGTACACAGACATATTTTTTCTTAATATTTAGTAGCTTTAATCACATATACTAATTAGAAATTTTAACTCTTAGAAACCCCAATTTGTAAGTAAAAACTAAGTAAATCATTATAAACTTTCTTTACATTAGTATATTGTGGCTTGGAAAATTTATAAACACTTCATATCCTCTAGAAATATGTTACTTTATAGTACAATCTTTTAATAAAACACATGTTTACCAATAGACCCAAAACACCTTTTAGTTTTCCTGTAATGAAAAGGCAAACGTAACAAAAGTAAGTTTAGTAATCAATGTCTAATATCTTATCTTATTTGGAAATGATGATACTCAGTGAATTTTTATCACAAAATTTAGCAAAACTCTAAAGTTTTAAGTCATCAAAAAGATTTTGGAAGCTGTAACCACCATAACACATAATTATTATTTATAGTTCACCCAACATTCATCTTTTTCACAACTATTTAGTTACTTGTTCCCAATAATTATTTTGATTGCCTATAAGACTTCATAAGACATTAGATAAAATTAGCCATCATTTAAATTACTATTTTTGTTAACCAGTTCTGTAATAGAAATAACATCAGTTTTTTGTACAAAAGTTTATGTAAATTTCATCACCTCTTATACCTTTAAACATAGTTATCATTAAGATTTTTATCAATAGGTGTTGGTCTTCTAATTTTGGACAAGGGAAGCATTCCCAGTCAGACATTTTAAAACATACACAGGCAAAGTTGATGTAACCTCTTTATATAAAATTAGCTCAAACATTCCAACCTTTATAATCTTATCAACACTTACACTTTTACATGTTCTCAATTCAATTGTAACCTGAGTCAAGGTCTTAAGGCTATTTAAATTTTTCCCTTCCTTTTTCTGGCCTTTTTTAAGGTACCAATTAAACAATTGTGTGAGAGCTCTCAAAACATATTTTTTTCCCCCAATTTAGAAGTTTTCCAATTCAAAGGATCTGTCGTCGGGCCATTGACGAGTAAGATCTTCATTTGTATATTTATTCCAATAGTGACTCGATCCAATAAGCCTTTTTAAGGAAAGACCCGGAGGTAACTTTCCCATGCTTAGAATAAATCTTTACCATGGACGCAAGAGGCGTCCCTGGTGAGGGCACAGATGATGTAGCCCCCATGATCCACAGAATTCACTCCCAAAGATATTCAGAGAAAGTAAAGACCTTCATTGCACAGGCGGTAAGGATGGTGTAGTGAAAACAGTGTCTCTGGTCTCCCACAATAGTGTGGGATGCCTCCAGTCACAGACCCGCTAATCTGTGACACCGGGCAGGCAATACTGGAATGGGATTTTTCCAGCACTAACAAGCAACGAAGGTTAAGACGACAAAAACCCTTATGGACTGGGCCCTTTATGACAAACTCCCCTGAGAGCTTGGCACAGCTGGACAAAGAGACAGTTCAGAACCCCAGTCTACTCAACTGGCCACCAAAGGGCACCCCGGTAAATGCACCTTCCATATGGTGGAGACCAAGGAGAATATTCTCACTGGTCACAAAGCCAAGTTTTCTCAGGACACAGAACAAGACTGAAGGAAAAACCTCATCCGGTTTTTTTCTTCTGTGCACAATGACAGCTTTAGCCACGCCTTAGGACTCTTGGAGTCAGAATAATACCTGGGGGGAGAGGTGCCACGGGGTTGGGGACTGTGTGCTTTACAGAGTACCTCGTCGGTGCATGGACATTTTCTTGCAGTCGCGGGGGACCTGTGTCATCTACCCCGTTCCATGACTCAATTTATCCTGTCACGGGAGTCTTCTGAAAGTGGCGAGAGCCCTAATGGCTCTTAACTGCTCGACCCGTGCCCACCAAATTTGAGGCCTTTTTGGCTTTCCAGATGCCCTTGGCAGTGGCCTTCACTTCACGTGCATATTAACCCACAGCAAAGTTTGTCTAAATAGACACCAGTCTTGTGAGACCCACAAACTCACCAGTCTGTGGGGCAGGCCCGGACAGTAGGCTCATAGGGCCTATGCCTACGTCCTACCCTAGGGTATTTCCTTCTTATGACACACGATACGAAAGACAGAGACAAAAGAGAAAAACAGAGACTATCTCTGGGAGGAAAAGGGATCAAGATCAAAACCAAGAGTACTCTACCAAATGTACCAGCGTCACTAAAAGCACAAGAAACTAGTTTCCCAAATATTTTCTCCTGCCAATTTAAATTTCGAAAGCGA
The DNA here is from genome assembly GCF_020826845.1 of Diceros bicornis minor. NCBI lineage: Eukaryota > Metazoa > Chordata > Mammalia > Perissodactyla > Rhinocerotidae > Diceros > Diceros bicornis. Next base: position 162,035 of record NW_026691120.1, on the reverse strand, counting down.
ATAAATTTCTCACCACTTCCTTCCACCGGACTCCACAGGTAGAGATTCCGGGAGGCTGACGTGGTAAGAAGTCTTACATTTTGCCGGCTTTCGTCAGGAGTCCCCGTATTTCATCCCCTGCAGTAATCCAGGGAGAAGGCATTTCTTCCAGCCAGAGAACGCAACTTGTCAGCCAGTGTAGCCCCACATTGGGCGCAAAAACTGTTGAGGGAGTAAGAGAATCTCCCTCTTCCTTTTTCTTAAGTTTCTCATGGATGGCCAAATAATTAACAAGACAGGTTAGCAGGAGAAAATAATACCAAGTTTAATAACATGTATACATGGGAGAAACTCAGAAATGAACAACTCATCCCTCTGTCTAAGCTGCCCGCTTAAGTATTGTAGCTAAAGAAGAGGAAGGTGTTGGGGGTGGGTAGTGGTCTAGGACCACAGAGGGCAAGAAGACAACTCACATGGAGATAGACATGCAAATTTTTGCCTGACAACTCTTCTCAGGGTCATCTATAGATAATGTGGTCAGAGAGAGATAGAGTTTTTGATAAAAGGGGCTTGGTGCCTTTCCTATTGTAACCTCTAGCCTATGTTATCTTTACAACCATCACGATAATAACTCCTTCCTGAAACAGATTTTTTGTTTTAAATTCTTTAGGCAGTTTGGGAGGGGAAATTCAAATATTCTTCCTGAGTTCTCTGAGTCCTTATTTTCTTCAGCTCGAAACAATACACACACCAGGGTGGTGCCCAATGGAGTAGCTTGCCCAGAGCACCATCACCTCCATTTATAAGGATGCACCCATTATATAGATTCTGTACAAAATTGCAAAGATCACTTTTTCCTTTTCAAAATTTATTTGTTTTAACATATAATAGTGAGAACCTTAGTGTTGGGTAAACTGCTGCACAATTACTGGAAATGCTGAGAGTCTTTTTGAAAAGTGTAGAAGTCTAAAGATAATGAAAAGTACATTTCTCCAATGTCAAGTCCCTTGATGATCTCATAGGCATCTGTCTAGTTGTACCCGGAAGAGATGGAAGATTGAACACCAGGACAGCACACAAGGAAACAGGCTGCCAACTTGAGGGCTTCCCATGGACCACAGAGTGCCTAGCAGACTCTTAGAGATTAAATCTGGGCTTTATCCATGGGTTGGCCCTGAGAGAAACATTTTGCTTAAATGACCAGAGAATAGACAACGTATTTTGTTGATAATAATTCTTACCATGTAAATTTCTTTATAAATCTCTGAATAAAATAAAAAAGTATAATCCTCATAGAAACCAACTCTTACTAACAAGCCCCACAGCCTTCTCTAGAGAGCTCAACAGAAAATGTCTCCACTGACTGTGAATTGCTCTTCTCTGAAAGCCAGCCAGCACTTCACTGATAGCCCTGGATAAGGAAGGCCAGATACAATTATTTGAAGATATTTAGCTGAATTCACAACCAAAAATCCTACCTCCAGTTGGCTCCTCTGTGAGAATGGATGGCCGGCCTTGTTTCACAGCCTGAGCTCTTGAGATTTCATATGAGATAAATTGCTCTGTTCTCCAGGGATGGAAAAGCTGGACTGTGACATCGATTCAGGGCTGAGATTTTGCAGGTAAAGATAGGGTCATAGAGGGGAATAAAGATTTCAGCAAATTGGTTTGTTGTTCTCTACAGTGGAAATAATTTAAGAAGCAGATAGTCTCTCACTCCAACTTCTCTTCCCTGTTCTCTATCTGTCATATCACTGTAAAAATTCTCTCTATGAAAATTTCAGCCTTTTTTCTTTGTAGTGTGTTTATTATCATCTTTATGAATTCGTTGACTTCACCACCTTCTTGGCACCACAAAGCTAGCCTTTGAGATATTGTTATAGATTCAGTTTTGCAACTTCATCCCCTTATCTCTATTTCCTTCGTCATTTCGTAGTTTTAGTTCTTATTGTATCTTATGCTTGAAAACATTTGAAGCTTACAGTGTGTAACAGTTCCTTATTTTCTCAAATTTTTATTATCTAAGTGCCCTCAACTATCAGTCTTTTTTAGAAAAGAAGTGAAATACATAACAGAACAGTACACTGTAATAAATTGATCACTTATAAAATTAAGTTCAACCTGAAATCCCTCCCCACTTAACAGAGACCATCTTTTATAATTAACAATGCTTTAGTCTGGGCAGGGTCAGTTTATCAATGATTTTTGGATGTTTTAAACCACATGAGATATATACAGTGTAAGGTAAAATCGTTAATCTTGCAGAAGTTGTAGAATTTCCTGATGCTTAAGGGAGTTGGTGGTGGAGAACCTGAATCATATGAAAAGCAGTTGATTAATTAGCACCTGAGTTTGTTAATTTGGTAAGGATGATGATGAGACATACATGTTGAAAAGATAACTGCATATCAGAGTATTGTCAGAGGCCACTGGGAAAATTCATAATATTCTCAAATACTACAAAAAATGACCATTTTTTCATAAAAGATGTCATACATGATGGCATCATATACTTCTGTAAGAAAACTTGCAATGAAGAAAATTAACACTTGAGTCATTTTAATTCTAACAATTTGTTCATGCTTACGAGTAGGTTAAAAAACTTTTTAGAAACAAAGTGATAAGTGATGTACTTGCTAAATTTTTAAATTTTTTTAGTAAAAAACTTTTTCATATTTTTAAAAAATATTTATTTGTATTTATTTTATGCTGAGTTTATTCCTGGGCCCAAAGACCTTTTTTTATAATTAACTAACACCAATAATTTTCAAGCTCTTTCAAAAAGATTAACAGGAGAAAATACCTCTAAAGTCATCCTTGGGATTAGCACTACCCTGATATCAAAGCCAAAGACACTAAGACAAAAGAAAACTATAGGTCAATATCTTTGATGAATATTGATATAAAAATCCTCCATAAAATAGTAATAAACTAAATTCATCAACAAATTAAAAGGATTATACAGCATTTTTAAGTGGCATTTATTCCTGGAATACAAGGATGTTTCAATATATGGAAATGAATTAATGTAATAAACCACATTAACAGAATGAGGGAAGAAAACATGATCATCTCAATGGATGCAGAAAAAGCATTTAACAAAACTCAACATGCTTTCATTCTAAAACCACTAAAAAAACACTCAAAGTAAAAGGAAACTACTTCAACATAATAAAAGCCATATATAGAAATCCAAAGAGAACATCATTTTCAAGGGTGAAAGACTGAAAGCTTTTTCTCTAAGATCAGGAACAAGAGAAGAAGGCTCATTTTCACCACTTCTATTCAACATGGTATTAGAAGATATAGCCAAAGCAATTAGGCAAGAAAAAGAAAGAAATAGCATCCAAATTGGAAAAGAAGAAGTAATATTACATTTGTTTACAAATAGTATCTTATATGTTGAAACCCCTAAAACTCCCACCAAAAAATTGTTAGAACTAGTAAATTCTGCAGAGTAGTGGGACACAAAATCAACATGCAAAAACTAGTTGTTCTTCTATACATTAATAATAAGTAATCTGAAAAAGAAATTTTAAAACTTTACATTTTTATTTACAATAGCAACAAAAAGAGTAAAATACTTAAGAATCAACTTACTCAAAGAGGTAAAAATTCCAATGATGGTTTTGCAAAAATAGAAAAATCTATCCTAAAATTCATATGGACTCTCAAGGGACACAGAATAGCCAAAACAGTCTAGAAAAAGAAGAACAAAGTTAGAGAACTCACACTTCCTGATTTCAAAACTTACTATAAAGTAATCAAAACAGTGTGGTACTGGCATAAATACACACACTATACTAATGAAATAGCACAGAGACCCCAGAAATAAAACTTTGCATATAAGGTCCAATGATTTTTGACAAAGGTACAAAGATCATTCATTGGAGAAAAGATCAGTTTTTCAACATATGTTGTTGGGAAAACTGGATACCCACATGCAAAAGAATGAGGTTGGACCCTTACTTTACACATTATACAAAAATTAACTCAAAATGGATCAAAGATATAAATGTTAGAGTTGAAGATATAAAATCCTTAGAAGAAAACACATGATAAAAGCTGTATGTCATTGGGTCCAAATGCCATTGCAAAAAGGATTTCTTTAATATGACACCAAAGACATAAGTAACAAAAAAATAACAAATTGGACTTCATAAAAATGAAGAAGTTTTCTGTATCACAAGATACTATCAACAGAGTAAAAAGGCAAACCGTGGAATGGTTGAAAATATTTGCAAATCACAAATCTGATAAGGGATTAATATCTAGAATAAATAAAGAACTTCTACAACTCAACAATAAAAAAAAACCCCTCAATTTAAAAATGCACAAAATACATGAATAGAAATTTCTCCAAAGAAAATATAAAATGAACAGGAAACACAAGGAAAGATGCTCAACATCACTAAGTATCAGGAAAATGTGAAATAAAAGCACAATGAGCTACCTTTTCACACCCATTAGGATAGTTACTATCACAAAATCAGAACATAAGTGTTGGCAAGGATGTTGAGAAATTGGAACCCTTGTGCTCTGATGGTGAGAATATAAAACTGTGGAAAACAGTATGGCAGTTCCTTCAAAAATTAAAAATAGAATTACTATATGATCTAAAAATTCCACTTATGTGTTCTGAAATAATAAAAAACATATTAATGTGCCTCTGCGTACAGTTCTTGGCACAGAGCTCCTAAAGTCTTTGTAATTTCCCCAGTGATAAGAACACTAAGAGAATCTTTTGTTCTATTGGGGCAACTCTGGGTGGGCTCCAGGATGGCTCCTGGATGGGGGTTGGTCACCAGAAAGACCAAGCCCTGATTAGAAGCTTCGAATTTTTAGCCCTACCCCTTATCCTTCAGAGAAAGGAGAGGGGCTGGAAACTGAGTTAATAATTGATCATGCCTATGTGAGAGAGCCTCCATAAAAATCCCAATAGAAGGCGGTTCAGAGAGCTTCCAGGTTGGCAATGACAAGGACTGCTTGGAGAGTGGTGCACCTGGAGATGGCATGAAAGCTTTGTGTACTATCTCCATACCTTCCGCTATGCACCACTTCCAACAGGCTCTTCTTGAATTATAACCTTTTATAATAAACTGGTGATCTAGTAAATGTTTCTCTGAGTTTTGTGAGTCACTCTAGCAAATTAATCAAAACCAAGGAGGAGGTTGTGGGAACCTCTGATTTATAGCCAGTAAGTCAGAAGTACAAGTAACAACTTAGGCTTGTAACTGGCATCTGAAGTAAAGGTGAGGTTAGGTGGCTGTGCAGAATTATAGGACGGAGCCATCAACCTGTAAAATCTGATGTATCTCTGGGTTGTCAGCATCAAATTGAGTTGAATTATCTGGCAACCAGGTGGCGTTCCAAGAATTGCTTCTTGGAGGTGTGGGGAACCCTGTTATATGTGAAAAAGTGAATCTGAGAACACCATTTATGGGTATACACCCAAAAGAACTGAACACAGAGGTATAAAGACATATATGTACACCCATGTTCTTAACAGCATTATTCAAAATAGCTGGAAGATGGCATCAAGCCATGTGTCCATCAGTTGATGAATTGACAAAAAAATGTGGTGCATACACATAGTGGAATACTATTCACCCTTAAAAAGGAAGGAATTCTGACACATGTTATGACATGGATGAACCTTGCGGACTTTATGTTAAGTGAAATAAAGCCAGTCACAAAAGAAAAAATACTGTATGATTCCACTCATATAAGGTAATTAGAGTAGTCAAATTTATAGGAATAGAAAGGAGAATGGTGGTTCCCAGGGGCAAGAGGGAGGGATAACAGGGAGTTGTTTAACGGGCACAAAGTTTCAGCGCAATGTGAAAATAGTTCTGTGGATGGTTGGAGGTTATGGCTACACAATTATGTGAAGGTGTTGAATGTCGCTGAAGTGTACACCTAAAAATGGTTACAATTTTATGTTCAACATATTTTATGACCTTTAAAAAATTAATTATTTTCAACAAATGAACAAACACTAGCTACATGCAATAGCATGGATGAATATCATAACCATAATGCTGCATAAAAGAAATTATATGCAAAAGGCTATATATTTTATAATTCCATTTATATAAAATTCAAGAAAGAAACAAAACCGAGTTCTGGTTTCTACTAATGGTGGAGTAGCTTGTTGAACTAACACTCTCACAGATAACAATGATAAAATCTGCACAAAATATTATATATATTTATACAGACTCGTGTAGTTATATATAAAACACATATAATAAATGTGTATATGTGTGTAAGTTTAAATCACTTCCACAAGCAAGCTGAACTGAGAGGGAATCTTCCCTTAAATGATGGAAATTGCACCAGGAGATATTTACAAGCTTGAATCTGTTGCGTCAAAGCATTCCAAAATCTGTACATGCCTAGACAGGGGAAAAACTACAGTCTTACTTGTAAAGTTACAGGATGTATTTTTGGGCTGGCAGAGTAGCTGGAAAGTTAGGGGAGAAATTCTGGAAGGGAGGGAGACACAAAGAGGAAAATCGCAAAATATATATGTAAGTCTCTCCCCCACACACACCAAATTGGCAGATCTTTGAACAACACATATACAGGGTAGGCCCCAGAAGGCCTAGTGTAAAAACAGCAGTTGGAAGATGAAAGAACTGACTGAGGATTTCAGCTATGCCCACTATAAAGGAGCTAGGATTGGAATTTCAGTCCAGCCAAGTTGATTCCCTGCTAGAAAAATAACAACACTCTTCAAAGAAATACAATAGAATCCGGAGCCTCTATACCTATCTTTCATGATTTCCAGTACACAATTTAAAAGAAGCATGAGATTTGAAGAAACAGGAAAATGTAATCCATATGTGACCAAAAGCAGGCAGTAGAAACTCTCCCCAATGTGTTGTAATTAGCAGTCAACAATACGAAAAAAGCTATTATAAAGATGATCAGGGTAGTAAAGAAAAATATTCAAATAATGAATGAACAGATGTGGGAACTCAGCAGAGAAGTGGAAATTACACAAAAGAACCAAATAGGAAGATGAAATAAAATAAATACTTTTGAGTTTACCAGTAGACTAGATACAGTAGAAAAAACATGAAGATACAGCAATAGAAATTATCCAGTCTGAAGAAAAGAGTGTAAAAATTTTGAAGAAAAATGAAGAGAGCCTTATGACCTGTGAGATGGTTGAGTCCCAAGCAGAGAGGAGAAGGACAGAAAAATTAAATGAGGCAGAAAGGCAAATCAATAAGTAATAGCATAAAACTTCTAAAATTTGGTGGAAAATCTAAAATTTTAGATCCAAGAAAGTCAGCAAACCCACAAAATAAAACATAAAATAAAAGCATACTTAGGTAAATGATAGTCAAGCTACTAAAATCCGAAGATAAAAAGTAACTCTTGAAAGCAGTCAGGGAAATACATATATACAGGGGAAGACATTACATACAGGGAGAAATAAAGTGAATGATGGATGATATATTATCAAAAACAAAAGAGACAACTCAACAACAAAATGACATCTTTCAAGTGCAGAAAGAAAACCCAAAAGTCAACACAAGATTCTATATTTAGCAGAACTCACTTTCAAAAATGAAGCAGAAGCCATAATAAGATACTGCACGCCTATTAGGTGCCTGAAATTAAAAAATAAAATTGAAAATACCACATGAGGAGGTGGGTGAGGAGTAGGAGCAATTAGAACTGGGAATGCAACATGATAGTTGCATTCAGAAAACAGTTGAGCAGGTTCTTATAAAGCTAAACGTACACTTATTATATGACTGAGATATCCCACTCCTAGGTATTTACTGAAGAAAATTGAAAACTAGTGTTTAAACAAAAATCTTTGTGGGAATCTTTATAGACATTTTATTCATAATTGCCAAAAGCTGGACATAAACTAAATGTCCTTCATCAGGTGAATGGAGAAAGAAACTGTGATGCATCAGTACATTACACTACTACTTGGCAATCAAAAGGATAAACTCTTTTTTTGTGTGTGTGAGAAAAATAAGCCCTGAGCTAACATCCATTGCCAATCCTCCTCCTTTTTCCCCCCCAAAACCCTAATAGATAGTTGTATGTCATAATTGCACACCCTTCTAGTTGCTTTATGTGAGACACGGCCTCAGCATGGCCAGAGAAGCAGTGTGTAAGTGCGTGCCCTGTATCCGAACCTGGGCAGCCAGTAGGGGAGGGCACGCACTCAACAGCTAGGCCACGGGGCCGGTCCCAGGATAAACTCTTGATTCACGCAACAAAATGGATGAATCTTTGATGCATTTCTCTAAGTAAAGGAAGTCAGATTCAAAAAGCTGTATAATATATGATTCCATTTATATGACTTTCTAGAAAAGGCAGAATTACAGGGATGGAAAATGATCAGTAGTTGCCAAGGGATGGAGTAGGGGAAGGGGTTGAATACAAAGGGATAGCATGAGAGAACTTTGGGGGTGAAAAACAGCTCAGTATGGTACTCTGTGTATGGATGCATGACCATAAAGTCAAAACCCATAGAACTGTACACCACAAAGAGTGAATTTTACTCTGCAAATTTTAAAAATCAATCAGGATGCTGGGGAACTCAGATGGAATGCAGTGACAAATGAATCTCACTGTATTACAAACATGTGACCTAACCATACAGAAGGGGTGGGGATGAAAGGTCCTGACCTAAGTTACTTTGGAAGACAGTGATTTGACGGGATACTGTTGAACTAAAGTACTGGACACAAACACTCTACTCTAGGTGGTAAATTTGTTTTTCATAAGGGTATGGATTAGCAATTCTGAAACTAGTTGACACATTAGCAAATATATTGTAGCTAACTGGAGTTAAGTTTCTCACTGTTGGTGAAAGAAGTTACAAATAAACAAAAGGAGAATGCTAGAATAAACTCTATGCTGCTGGATTGGATTTCGAAGTATCAGTATGAATCCATGTCTCTTTTAATATATCTATCCAAATAGATAAATAGACTGATATATAGATGGATAGATTGATAGACAGATGTGTCTACCTGAGTTTATATTCATACATACATTTCCAAGCTCTGCTGAGAAGGTCTAGAAGCAGTGACACTCTAGTATTAATGAGCACACCTAGCTCCCAGATCTTGTTTTCTAAATATCATTCTCCAATAAAATAAAGCAGATTTTCTTGGAGAAATGGCTAATTCTATGGCTGGAGATGGAAAATACAAGATGAGCCTGGATCATCTTGTAGTGCCAGAAAGTATGAAAGTACTTTCAAAAAAAAAAACACACAGAAAATGATGGGACGTGTCAAAAGGAATTAATATGAAAGACTTTCCAATGACTCAAGCTGGAAAACTGTGAGCAACAAAATAAATAATGGTAGCATTGGATAATTACTCAGAGAATAAAATAAATATCCACGAGGCTATACTGATATAAAAAAGATTAAATAAGAAAGGAAGGGAAGGAAGAAAGAAAAAAGGGGGAAAAAAGAATGAGAGAATGAGAGAAAGAAAGGAAGAAGGAAGGGGGGAGAAATCTTGCTCACAGAATTCCAAATAATAAAAGCGCTAGATAGCATGAAATAGAAAATTGTCACTTTAACACTACAGTAATAATTACTGTTGGAAAGAATGATTGATGAATGCAAAAACTGTGGATGAAACTTAAAGAAGAAACAGTACACTTGTAGAGTCTCAAAGTATTTCCTTTCCAAACACTTAACTTATTTCTCTTATTTCTTTTTTTATGATTTTATTTATTTATTTATTTATTTATTTTCCCCCCAAAGCCCCAGTAGATAGTTGTATGTCATAGCTGCATATCCTTCTAGTTGCTGTATGTGGGACACGGCCTCAGCATGGTTGGAGAAGTGGTGCATCGGTGTGCGCCAGGGATCCGAACCCAGGCCGCAAGCAGTGGAGCGCATGTACTTAACCGCTAAGCCACGGGGCCGGCACCTCTTATTTCTTTAAAATACCTATGACTATCTAAAGCAAAAATTATAACACTGTATTGTGGGATTTATAACATGAGTAGATGTAAAATTTATGACAGCAATAGCACAAAGGACAGACAGAGGTAAATGGAACTGTTCTGTAACAAGGCTTCCATATTTTACATTGATTAAACTGGTGAACTATTAAGTCTAGGTAGGATGTGATATCTTAAAGATGCATATTGTAATCTGGACCACCAAGTAAGAATGCAAAGGTGTGTAACTTAAATGCTAATAAAGGAATTAAACAGCATGCCAAAACACGTTTTTACAAGACTGTTCACAGGAGATGACCTGCATGTCCCCAGGAGGAAGATGAGCGCACTTTGGGACATCCACAGAGCAGAACGCCCTCAGCTGTGCTGAGGAGCAAACGCTGACACACACATGCTGAGAGAGACTCATCAACCTCGTGCTGAGGGAGGCAAGCTGGACAGAAAACAACACACATGAGATGATTTCAGCCAAGATGAACCTATGCTGAATAAACCAGAACAGGAGTTGCATCGAGGGAAGGAAAACATTGCCTGGGAAGGAACAGGAAGGAGTTTTCTGGGGGTGATGGAAATATTCTATTCTTAAAGGGATGAAAATTATATGGGCATGTTTATTTGCCAAAACTGTACAGTTGAGAGTTGTGCCTTTCAGTGTGCATACATCTTACTCACCACACACGCACAGAGGCTTAAAAGAAAAATAAAGTGAGGTGGGAATGGGATGGAGTGCGGATGAAACAAAAATGGCAGATGATTAGTAGTTGTTGAAACTGGGTGACGGGCCTACTGTGCTATTTTGTATATTATTTAAGTTGTTCTGTAATAAAACACTTCTATAAGAAGACAAACTTGACTGACAGTGTTTGCTGGTAAGATATCAGTTACCTTTGGGGCGGAAATAGGGAGAAAAGGATTGTCGGGGGCCTTAATAAAGCTGGTGCTAGTTCTTTGTCACACAAGTGTGTTCACTTTGTAATAATTCTTTGTGGTTTACGTGGATGACTTCTGCATATATTTCTGTACACATGTTATACATCAATAAACATTTTAAATCCTGCATATTTGCACAAAGATACTAACTCAATATCTCAGAATAACAGCAGTCTTTTGTTTTAAAGTGGAACACATTCACTCATTACAACATTAAATGGATTTTAATACTCCCAAGTATCTATTAATGCCCTCATCCTTGCATGGTCCCCTGGGTCTTTCCATTTTTGCCTCAGTTTTGTAAGTGGCATGGATTTGAGATTTTATGATGTCATCTTTCTCCAGCAAGGTCCACCCCCACCACGATGCTTACCAAGGCCTCGACACCTAGCACAGTGCCGTGTTCACAGCTTGCACTCAAGACCTGTGGGACTGGGTTGGAAGGAACAAAATGAAGAGCACACGATGTTCGTAACTTATGTCTAGGTGCCATATTGTGACTTAGGAAATTGGTAGAGTTTTTCGATAGATTTGCTATGCCTTCTAAATTTTCCTATTTAAAACAATGGGAAATAGGGTCTCAGAGTTCTTTCTCAGAGAAAGTCTGACATTTCAGGCACAGATTACTGACAATTATTAATGGCATATGACTTTCCCACCTCACCTTAGTGTTAAGTTTTTAATTCCTTACATTGGAAATGACCTAACTTTGCTTCTTCCAAATCTTGTAGTAATACTGATGCCCCAGAAAGTCAGGCCACGGATATTCTGCTGTTGTGCATTCTTCCTGGAAAGAAGTGGAGCTGTGCATCCACCAGTCTAAGAAGCGTGTGGTGCTGTAGTATTTGGAGTCAATCAGAAAAGCTAAATGGAAAAACGACTTCAGAGAATTATCACCATAACCCTCCACAGCAACAAATTATTTTGTTTAATTATTTTGTGATTCTGCGGGTATATTTAAACAGGGATATTAAAACTAGTTCCCAAGGAGCCAGCCCTATAGTAGAGCAGAAATTGCATATTACCTTCCTGCACAAACTTGCCTAACACTGTGGGAAGGACCAATGGGAAGTTTCGGTGTTGTTGCCTATGTTAACGAGGCCAAGAGGTCCACACTGGGATAAGGAAGTCCAGTGAACCAGCCTGTGTGCAGCTTGGGAGTAGGGGCATGCATGTGTTCCTCTGAAGTGGCTTAGGGGTCACTTACCAGTGCACCTGAGTTTCCTGTCTATATAATGCAGGAATTTGGGCTGTCCAATGTGATGTTTTCTCCTTTTTATGACATGGCTCAGGGCAGTCCTTCTAAGACTCCTGATCAGGTATGGGCCCTTCAGGCAGATTGGGTCCAAAGGGAGGATCTCTGCAGCGACCCTGACCACGGGTTCCAGAGGGAGGATGATGGCAGCCTGGTGAGATAGGGGGGATGGTAGGACAGGTTACATTGAAAGGGCAAATTCCAGGATCCCAGGCACCCGATATTTCCATTTTAGATCTTGAATTTACATTTCAAATACTGGCCAGGGGGCTTCCACCAGGGCTGCAAGCAACCTCAGCAATAGCCAGGCTGGTGAGCCCCACCCCTACCTGAGTACCGGCCTCAAGGGATGCAGCCCAACCACACTGCGCATACTCTGGGGGGTGGGCAGGGCATGGAGATTGGGCGTGGTATAGAGAACAGGTGGGCAAGAGGGTGGGATGGAGAAACTGAGGGGTGGGGCCCAGGGGCCGAAGGACAAGGCAAGAGTTGGGGCCACAAGCTGTGCATGTTGGGAGCTTTTCTCTCTTAACCGCTCCCAGCTGGCAACCTGGAGGGCTGCAGGACTAGAACGCCCAGGATGCTCTGGGTACAGGGCGGTGCCTGGCCCTGGAGGGAGGAGCAGGGCGGTGTGAGCTTGGCCGAGGGCCAAACCATTGACTCAGGACTCAGGTCCTGCACCCGCTCCATGTGGAATGATTCCCAGAGGGATGTGACTGGACGAAAGGGACCAGGGAGTTAGGAGGGTGTGGCAGCTGCATGGGAAGCCGCAGGCCTGCAGCGTGCAATTGCTTTTGTCCAAAATTGAAGCCCAGACTGGCGCCTCTTCCCCACCGCCTCCCTCCTTTGCTTGATTCCTCCTCCCCCCTGTGTACCTGTGGGTCCTTCCACAGCCTCCTACCTAATCCAGGGCCAGGTGCTTCTCTAAACTGCTTATGGGAACTGGTTAGACATCCCAGAAACTTTCCACTTTGCCTGCTGCCCTCTGCCTTCTCCAGCCAAAGTGCCATCATTTCATCCGCTTTGGGGAGAAATTCGCCCTTGTGGTCCCTCTTGGAAGCACAACTTTGGAGTTTTGCAAGGTGGTAACATTAGCTGTTGCTTGCCTTTTTCACAGATGTAGAAGTTAAGTCATCCGTGAGGTTAATCATTGGTTTCCCAGGATCTGCTAAGGGCAGAGGAGAACAACACAATTCCCAAGCAAGTAACTAGTAGGCCGTTTTCACCAACCCATTCCAATGCAGAGGCCTCCAAAACAGCATCGTTAGGATGAGAATAGCTTAAGCATTTTGCCCTTCAGATTGATCACCTAATCTCAGCTCAGGCCTGAGCGTCCAGTCTCTCAGGGACATAAGTGATGACTCTGATCCCTCAGGAAGAGACCGGTGGTCCAGCTTTGGGCGAGTGATGTTCATGGTAGACAGCACCTGGGCGGCATTTGAAACCCGTCAGCTTTAACAGCTCTGCTTTGGATTCCGGCAAGGTTCCAGGATAAACATGCCCAGGGATAGTCAGATGTAACGTATTCTTTAAAAATTGATTACAGCAGTGAAAGGGACAGAGCATAAAATACCCTGATTATTTGCAAAAGATGAAATGCAAGCAAGACCTTCTTGTTAATTTTTTTATGCTCATTCTCTTGGCTGTATTGTACGCTTGAATGCAGAAAAAAAAATTTGAATTGAAAAGTTATCTTTTCCTGAGATTGGTAAATTAACTTAAAAGTCTTATTGAAACTTGTGGAGGAATGGTTAGCAGCTTTCACGATTTATGTCTTCCCTAAAACTTTGGGTGTTGATCTCCATGAAAAAAAGTCCTTGTTTATATTACACATCCCAGTAGGTTACATTTCCAATTCCTGAATGTGGGATATTATCTAACAACTGAATAAGTTGGTCATGGAAACTGGACCCTGTCACTATGTGAAGAATTTGCCTCGTTATGAATTAATGACATGAATTCTTTAACATTTTTTTTAAAGGACGGACGAGAAACTCTGCAGTGTCTCTGAATGTGGCAAGACAGGGAATTCTCATTGGACCACATCCTCGGGTTCTTCTCTCGTGTTCAATAGACCCGGGTGATAGTCCGTGTTGTCAGGTGCAACGCCGCTCCCCCAGCCCCCAGTGTTCCATCCTACTCTGGCCTGTGACCTCTTCAGGGGGTTCTGATGACACTCGTCCACAAGGGTTGGAAGGAGACATTGTAACATGAGGATATTCATCATCTTGAAACAAGGATTAATGGAGAGGAAAGTCTCAGGGTCTGTGTGCTCTGATGCAACTGCTGTTAGGGTGTGGCTGCTGTGACCACTGTGCTCCCAGCAGTCCTCACAATGGCTGTCTCAACGTTTGATCTCCTGGTGCAACCACAGAAGCTGTTGACAGAGCTGAGCGCTCGTGGTTCAGTGTCTTCCGTCAGATTTTGTGGCTCTGACCCTCCTATGCTCGCCCCCTTCCCATTCCTATCTGCTGAGTTGATTGCTTTGTAGTTGTTTCCTAGGAGCCACTGTGTGTAACTGGATTTCACAGTGTCTTTAGGGACCCACCCTCACTACACGAGTCACTGTACAACAGCGACTTATCCTGGTGTAGCCCATGTTCATCGTCTCCAGTGGAGCTGTGAAGAACCCTGCTTTCTCGGAGCTCCTCTCACTCTCATGCTGCTGGGGCTGCTTACGAAGTTGAGCATCCCGTCTTTGGTCTCATTAACATTATTCTTTTCATCGATTATTTTGAAGTCAGACATGACTTTGTTAATAATGTGACACTGGCTGTCACAGAAACTTTTATGTATCTTCCCCAACAGCTCTGTGAAGTAGACCTGTGATCCACACATTACAGGGGGGACACTGAAGCTCAGAGAGATGGAGTAGCTTCCTTCACTTCACAGTTTCTTGGTACATTTTGTGTCTCCACCTGGAGCTCCGCCTCTCAGGTGTGTGCACTTAGCTGGTGTTCCACTTTATGCCTCTCTGCCAGCCTCCCCAAAGGCACACGCCCCATCCTGAGTCTATTGTCTGCTTGATGGCAGTCACCCTGCAAAAACAGGCTCCGTGCAGGGAGTGGACTAGCGGGCATGGTCCTCCGGCTTACCCTGGGCATGTTCTAGGCTCCAGCGTGAGCTGGAGCAGTGGAAGATACTGACCGTCACTCACCTGGAAGGTTTGTTATGGAGAAATACTCCACTGACTTTCTGCAGGTGTCCTGTCTTCTTTGTCTTCATTGCTCCTCTGCGCTTTCTCCTACAGTCCATGCTGTGCAGTAACATAGAAAACAGAGACTGGTGCACATAATACTGTTGCCATGCACCAAACGATCACATCACTCATTTTTCTAATTATGAAACAAGTACACACTGTAAAAAAGTCAAATTGCACTGATCTATGTAGAGTAAAGTGAAACATTCCCCTTTCATCCCCTTCCCTGAAAACTCACTCTCCTACTCAGAAGGAACTATTGTTAAGAGGTTGTGGCTTATTCTTCTGGAAATTTCCTATGAATTTGTAAATATACAAAGTTTTTTTTTAAACATAAATTACATAACTACATCGTTTTGCATTTTGTTGTTTCCCAAACCATATATCATAGACCTCTCTCCTTATCAGTGCACATCATTCTAACTTACCTTTTTAGAAGTTTTAGAGGTATTCCAAAGAATAGGTGTACCATGATCCGTTTATATCTTCTTTGATAGCAAAGGGATTACATCCAGTTTCACTATTATACATAATGCTGCTATAAGATCCTTGTGTGGAATTTATTACACTGCTTTCAACTGCTCGATTTGCTTTGTTTCCTTTTAGTCAGAGACTATGATATATTTGTAACAATTTTATGGTAATTATTTTATAGGGAAATTAATTTTATCACTGAATAACGACATGTGTGGGGAAGCTGCACTTCAAGGTCATCCATCTCAGTATTCAGGAGAAAAATCATGAAACTTAGAAGGTATTATGCTTGCTCCATCATATTCTAACAAGTCATATTAACAATTTAAAGTTGAATCTTTGAACAGCCTCTACTTTTTCTGTTCAAATGAAGGATAACTTTTTCTTGTCTTGAAAACTTCTGACTCCAGGGGCTCTCAGTTGTGCTTCAGAGAGTGTAAGATATTGGTGTTGTATCTATTTCTCTTCAGCTATAGGCTGCGTCTTCTAAAGATCATAGAATTGAACATGGTCCAATCGATATACATGATTTGGTTCAAAAATTCAAAGTAATGAACCCAGGATAGGAATCTATAACTTTGGTTCTTAATAAAGAATTTCCTTTGATATCCCTAAGTCCCTGTCATTACTTGTAAAAACTCACCTATGGGTGAAGAGATGTGGTTCTGCTGGTAATGTCTGGCTGAACATCCATAGTTGATCCTGCCACATCTGTAGATAGATTAGACTTGACCTCTTGATGACCTCTGCCCTTGGTCTTTGAGCTGAGAAAAATAAGAATTTAAAAAAGTTACTGTTATTAGCACTCAATGCTAGAAAAGCCCATTAAAGAGTGAGTTTGGTTTGGTAAACCAAAGGGAGTATAAGCAGAACAAAGTCTTTAATATCTATAAAATTTCAAAAAATTCTAATTTTTAAAAATATAACTCTAGTTTTGCCACAGTGCAAACTGTGTATATATGAATGAAGTATCCCTCTGTACATTTCTTAAGTTGTTTCCATTGATTTGATGGATTTATCTTCTAACCCAGATTCCAAGTGTGAAAGAACATCTTGGTCCTTCAAAGAAAAGAAACCATTGAAATTTAATTTTCTTTTAGCTCGGCATCCCACAGGTTTGAGGAATAAATGATCATGTAATGATACAATGATTTTGAAATCTAATTGTTAATTAGGGGGGTGTAAGGGATGATTGAATGGTGGTTCATCCCCATGGTCAGGGGTATTGTACACATGGACGTGTAAACACGATTCAGGAAGCTGCTTCAGCTCCGTGACATCCCTAAGAACCACAGTGCAGGAGGATCTAGGTACACAGCCGTCTGCCTCGATCTCCTGGGTTACATGTAGATCCAGGAGTCTTGACAGTGGCTTCAGAGCAGCTAACTTTTATCTATTTCTCCCCTTCCTTATCTCCAGTTTATCTCAAACAGTCCTGACTACCATATTTTAAAGTAAGACCAATTGTAGTTATCTACATGAGTTTCTTGTTCATTATTGCAGAGTAATAATCAAGGATACCATTAAATATCATTTAATTGACCTTATTAAATTTGTTGTACCTTATAATTGATTAGAACACTGCGTTTAGTTCGGCGTTTGATATTCACCAAGCGTGTTAATCTGCTTACAACTGCTATGTGCCTCATTCCTCTTAGAAGTGTATCTTTGGCCCATCACAAGATTTTATGACTCAAATCATCATAGATTAAGATAATGTACTGTCTTTTGGATGATAGGGAGGCATATGGGTCCATTTTGGAAATATGCCCATCTGTCTTTGCTCCCTGTGGGAAGTTTCTGGTCACTAGGTCTCCAGGAAATCATTCTTTCAGATCCAACCCATAACAGTTTCATCATTTGCTCTAATAAGACAATTTCAATTTAATAAATAAAACCAAAAGCATCCCTTATGTATGAATAAAGTTAGTGAACTTTACAGAGAAAAGAGCATATTTGCACAATCTCAATAAAGCAAACAGAAGAACTGAATGATGATCAAGTCTCATTCAAGCTTATCTTTGAAAGTCAGTAAGACTAGGTTATCTTTTCAAGGATGTGTGTAGAGCTGTCAGCCTTGGAAGATAGAAATAGTGGCCTCCTCTGGAGCAAAGGTGGCTTCCACAAGCCCTAGGTCTGTAATAGTTTGGTGCCTCTCCTAATTGGGGTAGAAATAAAGGAGATTAGAGTGACTTATTAAAGTTTTTGTTGCATGAAGTCTTCTATGAAGACCATCCATGCATATTGTTCTGGATAGCTCTCTGTTCCTAAGACTACTAGTTACTTTAAGGGCTTGTCAGGAACTGTGAAAGGTCTGATATTTTACCTTTCCTGCAAGCTAATAAGGTAGCCTACAAAGGTTTTACAGATGCTGGCAAAAGACATGAGACCCATGGGTCAGAGATAAAGGACTTAATGACACAACAATAGCAGTGGCCAGAGTATCAGCATTTGCACCGGTTCACTAAATCTCACTTCCTACAGGGTGATACACAGTGGGCCAGGGGACATGGAGAGGGTTGCAAGATCTCAGAGCCTAAGGAACTCAAATCTTTGATAACGGGCAAGATGTCTGCTAACCTTTGCCCTGGGGGGGGGGTGTTATTTTTATTATACTGGGCAGTAAGCAAGCCTGCTCTTTGCTCCAGAGGAGGCCACTATTTCTATCTTCCAAGGCTGACAGCTCTACACACATCCTTGAAAAGATAACCTGGTCTTACTGACTTTCAAAGATAAGCTTGAATGAGACTTGATCATCATTCAGTTCTTCTGTTTCCTTTATTGAGATTGTGCAAATATGCTCTTTTCTCTGTAAAGTTCACTAATTTTATTCATACATAAGGGATGCTGTTGGTTTTATTTATTAAGTTGAAATTGTCTTATTAGAGCAAATGATGAAACTGTTATGGGTTGGATCTGAAAGTATGATTTCCAGGAAAAATGTGAAAGAAGATTAGTGCGCACAGAACTTTGCCACAAGGAGCTGATAGCAACTTAAATGATTTTAATTTGAATACTGTTTTATACAACTTTCTTCCATTTACTTCATCCTCTCTGCTTCCTTTAACTCTCATATGGGAATGGGGCACTTTCAGGGATTCACTGAACTCATTTACAATATTCAAATGGTTTTGTCTGTTGTGGTTTTTTTAATTGAGGTAAAGTTGACATACAACATTATATCAGTTTCATGGGTACAACGTAATGATTCAATGTTTGAGTATATATTGAAATGATCACCACAATAAGTCCAGTTAACATTCGTCCATACATAGTTACAAATATTTTTCTCTTGTGATGAGGACATGGCATATTTCAAGGTGCAGAAGAATCAAAGATGGTGTCATACTTTTCTATATACAGCTTGATGAATTTGGACATATGTATACACCCTTGAGACTGTCATCACCATCAAGACCACAAACATATTCATCACCTTCCAAAGTTTTCTCTCACCTCCTTTATTACTATCACTCTGTGGTAAGAACTCTTAGTATCTACTCAAGTAGCAAATGTGACGTATGCAATAGAGTTTTGTTAGCTGAAGACACTACGCCATATCCTACATGTCCAGAACTTATTTATCTTGATAACTGAAACTTTGTATCCTTTGATAATCAGCTCCCCATTTCCCCATCCATCCAGCCCCTGACAACCACCATTCTAACCTCTGCTTGACAATTTTACATTCCACATATAAGTATTTGCCTTTCTCTGTCTGCCTTATTTCACTTAGCATAATATCTTCTAGGTCCCTCATGTTGTCAAAAATGGCAGGAATGGCTTCTTTTTTCAAGGCTGACGAATATTCCATTTCTTTATCCATTAATCCATCAATGACGTTTAGGTTACTTCCATATCTTCACTATTGTGAATTAGCTGCAATGAACATTAGAGTACAGGTATCTCTTTGAGACCTTGATTTCAATTCCTCTGGGTATACACCAGAAGTGGGATTGCTGGATCATAGGCTAGTTTTCTTTTGTGGAGGAACCTCCATACTGTTTTCCATAATGGCTGTACTAGTTTACATTCCCACAAGGTTTCCTTTTCTCCACATCTTCACCAATATTTGTCATCTTTAGTTTTTTTGATAAACGCCGTCTTAACAAGTGTGAAGTGATACCTCATTGTGGTTTTGATTTACATTCCCTGATGATTAACGGTGCCAAACACCTTTTCATACATCTATTGGCCACTTGTATGTCTTCATTGGAAAAAGTCTATTGTGGTCTGTTGCTCATATTTTAAATTGATTTGTCTTTTTGTTATTGAGCCAACAGAAAAAAAAGAGAACAAAATTTCCAGGGGTTATGGGTGATTCCCAGTTGATGCAGACGGTTTTGTGTTTACAGTGGTACCAAAAGGTCATGTTTCGTGCTTTTTCTTCAGCTTGTTGTAAGACCAGCAGTAGCTGTGGCATGGCAGATAATCGGGATCTTCTGGGTTTGGAGGTTTACAAAATAGATGAGTGGTAAGGAATTTTTTATATTTCCAAGGAAATTACTGTGATCGTAGTCCATGGAATCCAGGATTAGATAGGTGTAGGAGGAAATTAAGGTGAGGATTGGTGATCTGGCATTACTTCTGATCTTGAGTGACAGGTATCTACTGTATGAGTGTTTGAATAAAAATATTAGAGATCAGGAATTTGTTGTGGGTGAATATGTTTTCTGAATTGTTTACTTTTGAACATAACCACTAGGATTATGTGAACAGCTGGGAGATTGGAGGAAGTCGTTAACAGAGGGTGGTTGACAATATCACTATTGATTTAACCTCTATGAACACCAAGTGGTCAATGGATTAAGCAAATGAGTAGATAGAAAACACAGAAATGGTAAGATTTGGGTTTTAGTAAAGAACTGGGGACTGACTGTCCTGAGTGGGAGTGACAGGACTTGTGCGGTTGAGAGTGACAAGGACAAGAAGAGAATAGAATCACACTCAAACAAGGAGAGGGTGTTAACAGGATGGAGGGGGAGAAATGATCTGGAGTACTCTTGAATTTTGACCTTGAGCTTTCTGTTCTTGATGCAAATCTGCCTGATGACATCCCAGGACACAGGTCAGAGCTGTCCCCAGAGGATGGGGGGGGGTGGAAGTACAAAACAACCAGGATAATTGTCCTAAAAAGGCAGGCTTCTTTTATCATTTGACCCACTTTCATGATTGGTTTTTGTAGAGTAAGAGGAAAAGAAGGATGATAAGAAGGATGACAGACACGTCTTCGCAGAGGAAGCAGCATAACTGTGAAAACCAGTCCAAACCAAAGCCTGGTTTAAACATCTCCATCCCTTTGAGGATGTCCAGTGACATATTCAAGAGGACGGTGACTAGAATCCCATCACATCCTGGCAATGACGGGTCTCTGGGAGGATTCCTTGGACCAGCCCCACCAAGTCTGCTGGGCCCAGAGACCGCAAGGACTCCAGACCTGCAACAGTGCGGGACAACTCGTAAGTCCTTTCAATCTCGCCAAAGCATTGCAAAAACTTGCACCTAGTCACACAGGTGAATCCCTGCCAGGTGTGCTCGCAGGTGGTCTGCATTCCAGGTCCCTTGAGCCCTCCTACTTGTCTTCAGATTTGGCAGAGATGATTCCAGGAGCTGATATGGGCATTCCACAGCTCGACTGCCAACAATTTCTGACGACTGAGGAACGTATCAGGAAGGAGGAAAGGGCAGTGAAGAGCACAGGAGCGAGACTGGTGATAGCACTGATGGCCGACAGACTTGCTAGCGAGGCAGAGAAAGTGAGGGGCCAAGAAGGCCGTCCTGACAGCAGATGAAATGGAGCAGGCACCTCAGTGAGGTCTCATGGCTGCATCCCTAATGTTTCCGTGCTTTGAGCTCTTGAACTTTTAAAATATACCAATACTTTTCTTTTATTAAACTCTGCTGCGTGACATAGAAAATATAGATAGCGGTTTTTTTCTGAGGTGAGAGGTTGAGTTTCAGGTGAGGAGAGAAAGATCTTCCTTTTTCATGCTGTTTTCTCATTTTCCTTTACTATGTACAATATTTATTTGTACTTTAAAGTCAGCAGCCAGTTATGAACGTCACGGGATGATTCAGCTTTTCCCATCACAGTCACAGTAAAACCTACATAAAGTGGATTATTCTTTTTGTGTAATATTCCAATAGACTCCAAAATATTATTTCAAATCACTTTTGTGTCTATGTTCTCAAATTAGATATTTACTTCTAGGTCTCCATTTTTCTGTTCTCTGTTGCATGCCAATTCAGAGTTGCATCTAAGGAAATACCAGATTTCCCACAGTTTTTTAGATCCATATGTGTTGGAAATGTGATTCATGGAAATGGACAGGGCAGTTAGGGGATCGTGTTATTACCAAAAGAGATCTTTTCAGCATCAATAATGTTGAAAGAAACCACTGCTTGTTGGGATTTAATTGTCTATTTGAGGGATCAAGCTTTCACTGTTGGCACTTCTCTTTCTCTTTGGAGGGAAAGTACAGCCTTCCCAGTGTTTCCATTACCAAATCACTTTCCTGGGTGGCTGTGCCATGTCAGGAAGGTCTTGAGATGACGGGAACCAGGGTTCATCCTCAAATTCTGGCTGTTCTGACAAGGCTTCCCTGGCAGAGTGCAGCCTGTGTGTCTGGGTGACACTTGCAGCCATCAGAAAGGAGAGGATACCACACAAGTGCCAAGCGATTCATCTGTCCCTTGTCTTAAAGGGTGTTCCTAAGGGATGAGGTTCAAAATGCCACTTGGTAACCATTTGAAATCTCCTAGTCATGGGGTGGGTTCTCTGTGTGAGCTCAGAACAGTGTCTGTTCACCACCAGATGGGAAGCATTTCAGTATTTTAATTGGTAAGGCTGTGTTCACGCACGTCCATGGACCATCAGTTCTGTGGCATTCCCTGCTGGAGCCCCCCACACCCCTGTCATACCTCATCTTTCAAAGCTTCAAACAGTCTTCACACCCCAGGAGGTTGGGGTAATGTAACCACAGCACAGGATTGGGGGAAAAAACACAACCACCCAGGGGTGACACTGTTTAAGTGCTCGGGCCCAATTTCCGCATTTGGACGAGTTGTTAACACCAACACTTAGTGTGTAAACTGGATGATTGTCCAAGATCATGGACCTCAGAACGACACGGGCTCAGATGTCACCTTGGACAGCAAGGGACAGTGTGGGGTCACTCACTGGCTAGGATTATACTCCCTTATATTGTCAAAGTAGAGCTCACCGGGGATCCTCTGGCCAAGCCAGAAAAGAGGCTTGGGACCTTCTAGGGAATTTCTGCCCTAAAGGGAATTGCTTAAGGAAGGCAGGGGTGTTGAAAATCCTAGTTGACAGGGAACAGTCATGTTTATGGAACGAGGCCCAGCAGTAGCCTTAAAAGCCGTATCACAAATCTTTCCGCCTGGATACAAAACAAGCAATAAAAGGAATTCAGAGTCTTGGACAAGGATCACAGCAGGATTCAAATCCGGGTCAGGGGTGAACAGGGAGCCCTTAGAGGGGCCTCAGGAGAGAGGTCCTTCCTGCCTTTAGTCCATTTGCAAATGAGCTTCCTTGGGCCTTGTCCTCTCCAAGTGCACGTTTTGATCTTTTTACATTGTTTTCCCCACTTAGAGCTGATGCAATTCCAGAGATTGAACTAGAAAACTACAAGTTCCTAAAATTTAGTCAAAAGAAATCTCAAAAAGAGAAGCATTAAACGTTCCCTGTTCCTCAAGAATGTAGAAGGCAGCCCCTGCCTGTGGCACGACATGGTCCTGGGTAGTGCTGTTTTAAAGACACCCACATTTCAGTGGTTGTTGCTCTGCCTGTGAAAGTACCTTCAGCCTTTAAATCCCAAGAGAACGGGCAGGGGGACACGTCTGCTCCTGGAGGAGCTGAATGATATTGAAATGAACTGGTCTTCGGATTTAGGGGGATTTGGGGGTGTCCCCACTAGCCAGGGAAGGGGCTGGCCCTTCTCCCTTCTCCCACGTACAATAAGCTGATGACCCGGAAGAGTTCGTGATTCAAGGAGAAATGTGAGATTCAGTGTCTCACTTACATGCCTACAGAAAGCGAGAGAACCACACCACAACTCCCAGACCGTAAAGGGAAAAAGGACTTTAATATAATATTCAAATATGACATTTATTGTTTCCAACAAATAACTTCTGTGCCTCCCCAGTGGGTGAATAGTTGCTGGGGTAGAGATGTCAGGGAGCTGAGGTGGGTGTGTCCCCTCTCTCTTGGGCGTCATGGGTCACAGGAATCAGCTTACAATGCTTCCCTTCCTGTCAGGTGGGAGGAGCTGGCCCGGTGCATGGAAAACCTCCCAGCTGTGTCCCCGCTGCAGAGGATGAGGCTGTGATCAGCCACTGGTACGGGGCTCAGTGTTGGGGCCTGGGGACTGAGTAGAAGAGTCGGGTTATGTTGGTGGCCTGGAAGAATCATGGCCCCCACCCTGTCCCCACTGCACTGGGTGCTCCAGACACTGTGCTCAGTGTTGTCAGCCACCAGTACCCCATTTGTCCCTGCCACGCGAGCGATCATTTAGTATCACCTATTTCACAGAGAGGGAAATGGAGTCTCAGGAAGCTGAAGAGAGTCACCCCAGTCACAGGACTGCTCAGTAGTGGAGCTGGGATCCCATTGCCAGCTGTTCGACTACCCAATGCCATGCTTACCCCGAAGCGTTACTGAACCCCTAGGAGTCAGTCACCCCGGCCCAGACACTCACTCATCCCTGGCCTTGATGATGGCGGGTTCTTCTTGGCCTTGAGTATTCTGTTGGCCAACTAGGTCTGGGGGTCCAGCTGGCAGGACAGGCTGTAGCTCCAGGACAGAGAGGCTCCTGTGAACCTAAGACAAACCACACCTCACGTGTCCACCCACTGCCTGCCCAGTAGCTGGAGTCTGAGTGTCCCACAGGTCGCCATGCAATAAGGCCTGGGGCTGAGTGGGGGTCCACGGAGACAGGATCTCTGGACTGGCCAACAGGGAGAGTCCACCCCTGCCCTCACCCAACTCCTGCCCGGCCTCAACTATCATTCTCGTTGAGCACCTCCATGTCCTGGAACCAGGCCCCAAATCGCTCCTTGGGCTCTAGGTTGTAATTCTTTGTGGCCACCTGGAGCAGCAGGATCTCCCTCATGACTGGGTATTCCTGGGACCAGAAGGAAGGAGAGGCTGTAGTTAGGGCCTGGGTGAGGGATTCTGCATGGGTCTTGTCGGGTGTCAGGGGTGGGGTGGGGACCAGTCCTGGGAATCCTCCTTCCCTCCAGTTCCTACCAGGTTTTACCTGTTCTCAGAATGGGAATAAGCAGCGCCTCCTCCAGGACTTTTTCCTTGATGCCATCCTCCCCTCAACCCACCTGCCAACTGGATGTGTCTCCCACTTCTCTGTTATCAAACTCTTCCACTCAATGTAAGATACAGGGGGTGGAGCCAGGGACTGTTCTGCCCAGAGGGTCTCTGAATTCCTCCTCCTTCCCCTCCCCTGAAGGGGGTGTGGCAGCTGTTCACTTCAGTCCTCTTCTCAGGTTTATCTCATTCTCCTGGAAGGCACAGAGCCAGAGTCCATCAGACAGAGCCCCTTAGACTGACTAGCCCCCTAGGCCCACCCCTTCTCAAGTTGCACTACTGCCAGGTCCCCAGAGGGGGCCGGGCATGCAGAGAAAACAGGACTTGGACCTAGGCCTGGCTCTGGGCTCCAGAGAAGGAGGACATGGGGGAGAGGCTAAGGGACCTGGAAGCACAACCCTCTCTGATGACAGACTTGGAGGCTGAGGCCTCAGGCAGAGGGGACTGCTCAGCCACTTATGTGCTGCCTGACTTGGAGGGGCCCGAATCCTCTCTCCCTCCATGGGCAGCATGGGAGGGAGAGGCTGAGTCCAGCTCAGATAAAACTTCACGCAGCTGTGCCGTCAGGCAGTTCTGAGCTTCCCCAGCCTGGGGATTCGGAATGGGTGTCTCAGGTGGAACCTCTGTTCTCTCATCCCTAAGATGTGCCTGATGCCCCAGCTCCCAGAGGCGGCTGTGAGACTCTCATGAGAGATGTGCCAAGTGCTGAGAGCTCAGAGCTCAGTTCAGGGGCTCCCACATCCCAAAGCTCAGGATCCTGGTCCTCAATGCCTGGTCCTCAGGTGCACCCACCTCGAGATTATCACCCATCAGCAGGTGCAGCATCACCAGGTGACCAAGGGAAGTGACAATATAGGGGATGACACTCTGTGACATCAGAGTGTGGGTGGGATGAGCCCTTGCTCGCAAGTCGGCCCCCTGCAGACACTCCCCTGAAAAGTCCTCAACCTCAGCCTCCTGGCGCACCCCAGGGTTCCCACGGGGAGCAGCCTAGGACCCTTAGCAGCCTCCCCTCAATTCCTCCTCCCTTCACACCCTAAGAACACCACACTCTTCCTCCTCACCTCCCAGGGCTGGCTTCTCGCAAATCACAGGGTATGCGGTCCCTGGCCCTCCCCACAACAATCATCCTGCACCAGATCTCCCAAGCCCTTCTCCTGGTCACTTCTACTGGGGGATTCAGGCACTGTGGCAGCAAGAGGAAGGGCCATCCTCTCTTGATTTGAGGCCTCCAACTGGGAGGGCAGAGCCCCTCCCCCACAGGCACACTCACCTGCTGCTGCTGCTTCTCCTGCACTCTATGGGGGCTGATCTGTGGGGGGGCAAACGTGGAGGACCCCTCCTGCCAGGGTAGAGGAGAGTGTCAACGGGCCATACTCCCCTCACCCCATTTCTCTCCAGCACCACTGACCTCCAAACCCGGACAGCTGACTCGAGTCAACTGGTACCAATGCCAATACATCCTCCAAGGTTTTGTGATTCTAGAACAAGCCCAGCTCCAACTTGCACTCTGGGTGTGAGCTTGGGCTTTCGGTCTGGCCTCCCAGAGCCTCTTTTCTCATATGGAAGGTGTGAGAACTCCAGCTACCTCACAAGTACTCCTGAGGACTCAGTGTCACATGACTGTCATCATTGTGCTCTCCCTCACCCCTCCAGGCGGAGCAGGGAGAAAGCTCCCACAGTCCTTTCCTCACTCTTAACTCATCATCACCGTGGGAGGCCTGCACCACACAATCACCATCCCTCCCTTCCCTGATGAGGAGACAGAGGTTCAAACAGGGGCAGTGAGTTGCTCAGGGGCCCAAAGAGGAGAGGCCGCTTGCTCCTCCCAGCCAGATGCCCTGTTCCCACATCCTAACTTAACCCTCAGCCCCACCACTGACAACAGTCCTGTCCTCTGAGCTCTCACATCTTGGTCCTGGGCCGAGCAGTGGAGAGGACGGGGTGTCTTGGGAGTCTGGTTGCATGGCTCCTGCCTGCCCCAGTCTCGTGGAGTGTCTGGCCCCCAGGCTGGGCCAGAGGCCATGCCAAAGCCTTCTCCTCCCCAAGGAACCCCTCAGGACATTCCCCTGCCCTGAACTCTTTCTTTATCCACTCAGGAACTGAACCCCCAATGTGCCACCTCTGATCCACAGGGAAGGTGGTGACAGGACGCTTTGCTTCCTCATTTACGTGAAGCTCCTAACGTCCTTTCAGCAGGATCCACTAAGAATCCATGAGTTGCCTAGACGCTTCTCATAAGCCCCTGGGGGCATATGTCATTGCCAATCAGGCACTCAGATGAGACTCTTGTGGTTGACTCGAGTGACTGCTCTAGGCGTCCGGGGGGGTCCCCAAAAGCACACACATCTGTCTCTGGTCCAGCCATTCAGGCCCAAGGATGAGCAGCAAGTTTGTCCACCTGGACCATGGGAATCCTCTGCCATGCATGTCCCTGGGAAAGGCTGGGTGCCCTCCCCTTGGAGACATGGTGAAGACAGAAGGAGCAGCAGGGGCCTGGCTTCCTGAGGACAGGTTTAGGCTGAGGGCTAAACCCACCGCAACAGCTTGGAAGAAGCTACATCCAGCAGGATGGACGTGCATGGAAACCAGAGACCTGCTGATGGCACCAGATCAGCAACTCCTCCTGGAACAGCACAACCAACACCACTGTGTCCCACGACCAGGGCCTCCTGCTCAAAAATGGCACCCTGCTGCTCATTAGCTGAACAGATCCCTCTGCTTGTTAACCTGGACAAGATAGACTGGAATGTTTCAGAGAAAGTTCAAGTGAGAAACTATCAAAAGCACAGCCTGCCCAGTACCCCTGCCCCCTCCCCCCTCCTCTCTTTCCAGACCCACAGCTTCCACTCTATCTTGGTCATCAGTTCTCTGCTTAAGGACTCATCTTGGCTATAGACCTCCTTAAGTTTTTCAGAGTTTTACCCGAGGGGAGAGGAAAAAGGGAAGGATAAATTTAGGGATAATGTGAGGGGTCTGAGTGCAAATCCCTTTTCTTTGACAACCCAAGAGATTCAACCTGCCTGGAGGAGTGTTCTCACTGGGCTCCTCTGAGCACTAAGGTCTCATGGTATTGGGAGGGGACTCTCCTGTTGGTCACTGGGGTCTCCACTCCCCAGCTCTACAGAGCAGCTCTGTTTTGACCACTATGAGTTTCAACTGGCCATAGAGTTCTGTTGCTATAAACACTTGAAAATCTCCATTGTGGCTCAACCTAATAGCTGACATTTAGGGAAACCGAGTCCTGAAGCAGAACTTGTTCACTAAGGACACCAGGAGACTTAGAGACCCAACTGCCCACTCCCAGGCCCTGTCCCCAGCATTTGCTGCCTCCCAGGAGTTCTCTGCTGACTGAGGCGCCAATGGCAGACATACAGGAGATCTCCCATCCATCCTGGTCCTCCTATGGAGAGAGGCCTACCTCTCTTCCCTGCGTGTGTTCTTCAGGTGGCTTGTGGATGTTTTTTGCAGAGCAGAGATGAAAGTGCGGGGCGAGGAGAAGTTCTTCCAGATCTCGCACTCCTGGGGAAGGGAAGAGAATGATGTGTGAGGTTGGGCACTGGAGCCCCGCTTGCTCTCGCTTCAGTCCCCTTCTATTTACATATCCCCTTCTGGATGAGACAGATGCTCAGGGAGCCCCAGAAGGACATTTAGGACCCAGAAAGTAACACTCACAAGGAGGAGGAGTTTAGCTCAACCCAGGGAAGGAGCCAAGTAGGAAGTGAGCATCCTCCCACTGGGACCTGGAGTCAAATTCAGTGGGGCCCCTGGCAGGAAGGGCCTAGGGACCTGCAGGAGCTTAGTCCACACACTTCAATCCTGGGAGCTGATAAAGGTGGAGAGGCAATTCCAAAGTCTCCAGAGAGTCGCTCTACTGGGCCTCCCACAGCACACCTGGGCCACCTGGACCCAGAGCTCTACCACCCTCGCCCTGTCCTGGGCTGTCATTCTCGCATCCCCGAGGCAGGTGGTGATGACGAAGCTGGCCACCCTTCTGAACTGGTCGATGGTGGCCTGGATGGTGGGTGTCTAGTGCTCACTGCCAGGCTTATTCTTCTTGTGCCAGGTGGATCTCAGGCACTGAGAGGGCACCACCTTCCAGAAGAGCTCCTGGGGGACAAGGGGAGTGTCATCCAGCCCTGCCACAGGCCACCTCTGTGTCCACAGCCACTAAAGTCCCCCACAGTTGTCACAGTTTAGAGCTGGAGCTCAGGAAGCTCAGGATGTGGCCTGAGCCTTGTGAGAGTCCCTGTGTTTTCTTCTCTGTCCACCGAGGGTACCCAACACAGGATGACCCAGGACCCACTCGCGGCAGGGAAGGGAGAGGGGCATTTGCACCCAGCCCGTCCTGGCTAACTCCAAGCTCCAGATGGTGGCTCAACTCTGCTCATGCCAAGGGGGTATCTGCCACCACCCTGATCTCCGTTCTGGTCTCACTCCCCATTCTGATGCACATTCCCCCGTGGCAGCTACAACCACTGGCCTTGTCTGTCTCCCTTGTAGTGAAGCACACATCAAGTGTCAAGTCCTGAGGCTGTTGAGCCTCCTGAGGAGACGGCTGGACCACCATAGACCTGGCTGCACACAGTGAGTTCCCCTCCACCACTGATGGGCCAGGCCCTGTCAAGCTTTCCATCTCTTCAACCTCATGGAGCCGGCACAGCCACTCTGTGCAGCAGGTCCTGTTAGTGTCCACCTCTATGGTCTGCAAGTGGACAGCAAAGGCTTGGGGGTTCCGGAAGTTGCCCAGGGCATATGGTTGGTAAGGGGTGGAGCTGGGATTTGGGCCCAGATCATCGGAGTTTGGATCAGGTCTGGGGCAACGATGGCAGAGGGAAGGCCTGCTCCACCCTGCACTGAAATCCCAGCTTTTCACCACATCCCTCACGGTCAACTGCTCCACCACCAGCTTAGGAGAGAAGGCAATGAGGTTGGGCTTCTTCTCACGCTCCTTAACAGCCACAGGTGGAGATGGACTTCCCATTAGAAATGATGGTGCAAGTGACTCCAGCTCAGCAGCTCTCACTCCTACTGGAGTCGATGTCGGCCCTTGCTCCAGCTCCAACACTGCTGATGGAGGGGACGCTGGCGTCAGCTCTAGTAGTGGTGATGTGAACGGAGCTGGAGCCAGCTCTACCTCCACCACTGCCCACTGCTCTGCTTCTGCCACTGGCTGGAGGTCTGCAGCTGGCGCTACAGTGGGATAAAGAGAAAGATTCACTCACATAGCTGACTTTCCATGTGTCCTTATAAACACAGGAAAGATCCCACTTCCCTTCCAGGAATATCCAGCCTGCAGTCCCCCTTACCCTCTGCCTCTGCCTCAGTGGCCTCCAGAAGCTCACACCGGGCAAGGGTAAGAGGGTCATGGCAGCTCAGCTCCGAAACAGGCAAGGTTACCTGCATGTACATCCCCTTTAGCTTGAAAAAGGGACAGCCCCATTCTGGTCACTCCCTAGTTCTGGTCCAACCTGGTCATTTCAAGGTCCTGAGTGTGGAGACCCTCTGCTCCTGTTCTCATCTCAGAGCAACACTGGGTGGTGTTTGTGGCCTCAGGCACCTTCCTCTTGCCTAGTGAGTTGGTGAAATTGAAACGACTGGGCAGCTCCTTGATGACTTTCTTACTGGAGTTCTGCAAAGACTGCTCTGGAGCTGGGCCTGAAGGAATCAGGGATTGCCTGCACATTGCCACTGGGGTCATCCTCCAAGAGAAAGTCTGCTCCTCAGTTCAGGCACAGAGGGACATCCCTGCAAACAACTGTGGTCAGGCAGGAAAAGAGATGAAACCTCTATGGCTCAATAACATAAAAGTAGAGGAGATCACCTTCCCATGCTGCCAGCCATGACCTGGGCTATGAACATGACAGGCCCACCATGCTTCCGACACCTAACAACCAGCTCCTGCCCAGGAATGGCCTGCCCCTCATACCCTGCCTTCTGTACACACAAACACACACAGACACACACACACACAAGATGAGGGACAGGGGTGTGGGGCTGATCAGGTGGGATCACAGTTGTGTCCTGGCCTACACTAGCCTTTCCTGGGTTGCCCCGTGTTACCCTTCTCTGCCTCCTGCCAGATGCCCAGATGCATCGGGGATGAGGGCTGAGGCAACGTCAGCAATGACCAAAAAGTTTCTCTTTCTGGGTTTTTTTGTGCCTAGATCCTCCAAAATTTGGGATACAACAACAAAATATTTTTTCCTGTTGACTGCCTCCAGTCAAGTGAGCTGGATGGGGGGCTGTGGGTGCCTGGATACCAGAGTTCTAAGATCTTTTGAGGTCTATGACCAAGGAAGTGAGGTCTTTTTTCAAGATTCCTTTACCTAGGCCCCTTTCCTCAATCAGACTTGTCCAGAGCTGCCCCCTGTGCCCTGGCTGCTAACCCTCCTCCCCCATGTCATCTCCTGAACTGTACACAAGGAGCCTACACAGCCCTAGCCACAGCTCCCTGGAAACCTAAGTCGGGTCGTAGCTTTGAGGAGACAGAGATGAATGCAGACTTCCTTTTTCTTACCAGTTCTTCATCCTGAGAATGTCCCTGTACCTCTCAGGTCCTCCCCAGTCTCTAAACCTGCACCATGGGGATCAGGCTAAAATCTACTTCTTAGGGATGTCACCCGGTGTATATGACATAATATCTATTACCCCTGTGGGCTGGTGTCACATGTACCTAAGGCACAATCTTAGAGATGGAAGAATAACAAGAAGGGCTGACAGATAGCACAGAACACCACTCAAAACAAGCCTTGGTTCTAGCAATGTGATATTGGAACAGTCGCTTCCAACTTGGCCTCATTTTCAGGTCAGCATCATGAGGGGGTTGAAACTAATGGAAATTTACATACTGCCATCCTGCAACATAAAACCATTCAATTGTTTCCTGTTTAATGGAGAATGCGACTCTAGTGCCTCGTCTTGTCCTATGAGGTGGGCAGCCTCCGCAATGGTACCCAGTAAGCTCCACCCATGGTATAGTCATCCCAGTGGAACCACTAAGTAGTTAGTAACTGGCTTCTTAACATAATAGCAGCAAAAGTGATGGGATGTCTTGTCTAAATTTTAACTAAAAAAGTCTCCCACTTCATCTTACTCCCTCTTTCATGTTCCATCCCTCTCTCTCTCACTCTGTCGAATCCCTGTAACTGAGGAATCAAATACCAGTGTTTTCGGGCTGCCCAATGTGGACGACTAGAGAGGAGAGAAGCACGAGATCGCCCAGGACAACAGACAGAAAGAAACTCAGGCTTTCAGTCCAAACTGTACCCTAAAAGCTGAGAGTGAACTTCGGGGCCAGTCCTCTCCCAGTTGAGCCTCAGTTGCAGGCCACACAGGGTGGTGATGAGGTAAGAGGGAGGAAAGGAATGTGGGAGCTTTCTGCCTGCTCCACCTGGAATGGTGAGGGCGAGAACAATGTCATGTGACACTGAGTCCTCAGGAGAACCTGTGAGGTAGCTGGAGTTCTCACACATTCCAGATGAGGAAATAAGCTCAGGGAGTCCTGGCCCAAAGCCCAAGTTCACACCCAGAGTGAGAGTTGGAGCTGGGCTTGTTCTAGAATCATAACATCTTGGAGGATGGAGTGCTATTGGTACCAGTTGCCTGGAGTCAGATGTCCAGGGTCAGAGGCCAGTGGTGCTGGAAAGAAATGGGGTGAGGGGACTATGGCCTTGCTGACACTCTCCTCGACCCTGGCAGGAGGGGCCCTCCACGTTTGCACCCCCCCCCCGCAGATCAGCCCCCATAGAGTGCATGAGAAGCAACAGCAGCAGTTGAGTGTTCCTGTAGGGGAGGGGTTCTGCCTTCCCAGATGCAGGCCTCAAATCAAGAGAGGACAGCCCTTCCTCTTGCTGCCACAGTGCCTGAATCGCCCAGTAGAAGTGACCAGGAGGAGGGCCTAGAAGAGCTGGTACAGGATGGGTTGTTGTGGGGAGGACCAGGGACCGCATACCCTGTGATTTGCCAGAAGCCAGCCCTGAGAGGTGAGGAGGAGGAGTGTGGTGTTCTTGAGGTGTGAAGGGAGGAGGAATTGAGGGGAGGCTGCTAAGGGTCCTAGGCTGCTCCCCGTGGGAACCCTGGTGTGGGCCAGGAGGCTGAGGGTGAGGACTTTTCAGGGGAGTGTTTGCAGGGGCCCAACTTGAGAGCAAGGGCTCATCCCACCCACACTCTGATGTCACAGAGTGTCATCCACTATATTGTCACTTTCCTTGGTCACCTGGTGATGCTGCACCTGCTGATGGGTGATAATCTCGAGGTGGGTGCACCTGAGGACCAGGCAGGGAGGATCATGAGCCATGGGCTGCAGTAGCCCCCGAAGTGAGCTCTGAACTCTCAGCACTTGGCACATCTCTCATGAGAGCCTCACAGCCGCCCCTTGGAGCTGGGACATCAGGCACATCTTAGGGATGAGAGAACAGAGGTTCCACCTGAGACACCCATTCCGATTCCCCAGGCTGGGGAAGCTCAGAGCTGCCTGACGGCACAGCTGCAGGAGGTTTTATCTGAGCTGGACTCAGCCTTTCTCTCCCATGCTGCCCATGGAGGGAGAGAGGATTCGGGACCCTCCAAGTCAGGCAGCACATAAGTGGCTGAGAAGTCCCCTCTGCCTGAGGCCTTAGCCTCCAAGTCTGTCATCAGAGAGGGTTGTGCTGCCAGGTCCTTTAGCCTCTCCCCTATGTCCTCCTCCTCTGGAGCCTAGAGCCAGTCCTAGGTCCAAGTCCTGTTTTCTCTGCATGCCCGGCCCCCTCTGGGGACCTGGCAGTAGTGCAACTTGAGAAGGGGTGGGCCTAGGGGGCTAGTCAGTCTAGGGGGCTCTGTCTGATGGACTCTGGCTCTGTGCCTTCCAGGAGAATGAGATCAACCTGAGAAGAGGACTGAAGTGAAGAGCTTCCACACCCCCTTTAGGGGAGGGGAAGGAGGAGGAATTCAGAGACCCTCTGGGCAGAACAGTCCCTGGCTCCACCCCCTGTATCTTACATTGAGTGGAAGAGTTTGATAACAGAGAAGTGGGAGACCCATCCAATTGGCCGTGGGTTGAGGGGATGGTGGCATCAAGGAAAATATCCTGGAGGAGAGGCTGATTATTCCCATTCTGAGAACAGGTAGAGCCTGGATGGAACTGGAGGGAAGGACATTTCCCAGGACAGGTCCCCTGCCCCACTCCTCACCCCCCACAATGTCCATGCAGCATCCCCCACTCAGTCCCTATCTACAGCCTCTCTTTCCCTCTGGTCCCAGGAATACCCAGTCATGAGGGAGATCCTGCTGCTCCAGGTGGCCACAAAGAATTACAACGTACGGCCCGAGGAGCGATTTGGGGCCTGGCTCCAGGACATGGAGCTGCTCAACGAGAATGATAGTTGAGGCCGGGCAGGAGTTGGGTGAGAGCAGGGGTGGACTCTCCATGTTGGCCAGTCCACAGAGCCTGTCTCTGTGGCCCCCCACTCAGCCCCAAGCCTTATTGCATGGCGCCCTCTGGGACACCCAGACTCCAGCTGCTGGGCAGGCAGTGGGGGGACACCTTAGGTGTGGCTCCTCTTAAGCTCACAGGTGCCTCTCTGTCCTGGAGCTACAACCTGTCCTGCCAGCTGGACACCCAGACCTAGTTGGCCAGAAAAATACTTAAGGCCAAGAAGAACCCGCCATCATCAAGGTCAGGGGTGAGTGAGTGTCTGGGCTGTGGTGACTGACTCCTATTGGTTCAGTAAAACTTCGGGTTAAACGTGCCCTTAGGGAGTCGGACAACTGGCCCTGGGATCCCAGCTCCATTAATGAGCAGTCCTGTGACTGGGGTGACTCTCTTCAGCTTCCTGAGACTCCGTTTCCTCCTCTGTGAAATAGGTGATACTAAATGATCGCTCGCGTGGCAGTGACAAATGGGGTACTGGTGGCTGACAGCACTGAGCACAGAGTCTGGAGCACTCAGTGCAGTGGGGACAGGGTGGGGGCCATGATTCTGAGGGAGGCCCCCCAGGATAACCCGACTCTTCTACTCAGTCCCCAGGCCCCAACACCAACCCCCGTACCAGTGGCCTATCACAGCTCCATCCTCAGCAGCGGGGACATAGCTAGGAGGCTTGGGCTGCACTGGGCCAGCTCTTACCTCTTGACGGGAAGGGGAGCATTGTAAGCTGATCTCTGAGGTCCCCTTAAACCCAAGAGAGAGGGGACGACCCCACCCCAGCTCCCTGATGTCTATACCCCAGGACCAATTCACACATTGTGGAGGGACAGTAGTTATTTGTTGTAAACAATAAATGCCATATTTGAATATTATTTTAAAGTCCTGTTCCCTTTACAGCCTGGGAGTTGTGGTGTGGTTCTCTCGCTTTCTGTAGGCATGTAAGTGAGACACTGAATCTCACATTTCTCCTTGAATCACGAACTCTTCTGGGTCATCAGCTTATTGTATGTGGGAGAAGAGAGAAGGGCCAGCCCTTCGCTGGCTAGTGGGAACACACCCAAGTCCCCCTAATTCCGAAGAACAGTTCATTTCAGTATCATTCAGCTCCTCCAGGAGCAGACATGGCCTCCCGCCCATTCTCGTGGGATTTTAAGGTTGAAGGTACTTTCACAGGCATAACAACAACCACTGAAATGTGGGTGTCTTTAAAACAGCACTACCCAGGACCATGTCGTGCCAAAGGCAGGAGCTGCCTTTCTACATTCTTGAGGAACAGGGAACGATTTCTGCTTCTCTTTTTGAGATTTCTTTTGACTAAATTTTAGGAACTTGTAGTTTTCTAGTTCAATCTCTGGAATTGCATCAGCTCTAAGTGGGGAAAACAATGTAAAAAGATCAAAACGTGCACTTGGAGAGGACAAGGCCCAAGGAAGCTCATTAGCAAATGGACTACAGGCAGGCAGGACCTAGCGCCTGAGGCCCCACTAGGGGCTCCGTGTTCACCCCTGACCCGGATTTGAATCCTGCTGTGATCCTTGTCCAAGACTCTGAATTCCTTTCCTTGCTTGTTTTGTATCCAGGCGGAAAGATTTGTGACGCAGCTTTTAAGGCTACTGCTGGGCCTCGTTCCATAAACAAGACTGCTCACTGTGAACTAGGATTTTCAACACCCCTGCCTTCCTTAAGCAATTCCCTTTAGGGAAAACATTCCCCAGAAGGCCCCAAGCCTCCTCCCTCGCTTGTCCTGATGGACCCCTGGTGAGCTCTACTTTGCCAGTATAAGCGACCATAATCCTGGCCAGTGAGTGACCTCACATGTCCCTTGCTGTCCAAGGTGACTTCTGAGCCCGTGTCATTCTGAGGTCCATGGTCTTGGACAATCCTCCAGTTTACACACTATGTGCTGGTATTACCAACTCGTCCAAATGTGGCAATTGGGCCCAAGCCCATAAACTGTGTCGCCCCTCGGTGGTTGTGTTCTTGTCCCCAGTCCTGTGCTGTGGTTACATTACCACCACCTGTTGGGGTGTGAACACTGTTTGAAGATTTGAAAGATGAAGCATGACAGGGGTGTGGGGGGCTCCAGCAGGGAATGCCACTGAACTGATGGTCCATGGACATGCATGAACACAGCCTTACCAATTAAAATACTGCAATGCTTCCTATCTGATGGTGAACAGACACTGCTCTGAGCTAGCACCGAGAACCCACCCCATGACTAGGAGCTTTCAAAGGGATACCCAGTGGCATTTTGAACCTCATCCCTTGGGAGCACCCTGTAAGACAAGGACCAGATGAATCGCTTCGCATTTGTGAATTGTCCCCTCCTTTCTGATGGCTGCAAGTTTCACCCAGACACACAGGCTGCACTCTGCCAGGGAAGCCTTCTCAGGACAACCAGAAGCTGAAAATGAATCCTGGTTCCCGGCATCCCAAGCCATTCCTGACACGGCACAGCCACCCAGGAATGTGATTTGGTAATGGAAAGACTGGGAAGGCTGTACTTTCCCTCCAAGGAGAAAGAGAACTACCAATAGTGAAAGCTTGATCCCTCAAATAGACAATTAAATCCCAACAAGCAGTGGTTTCTTTCAGCATTACTGATGCTGAAAAGATCTCTTTTGATAATAGCACGATTCCCCAACTGCCATGTCCATTTCCATGAATCAAATTTCCAACACATATGGATCTAAAAAACTGAGGGAAATCTGGTATTTCCTTAGATGCAACTCTGAATTAGCATGCAACAGAGAACTGGAAAATGGAGCCCTAGAAGTAAATATCTAATTTGAGAACATAGACATAAAAGTGCGTTTGAAATAATATTTTGGAATCTATTGGAATTATAGAAAAAGAAGAAACCACTTTTAGTAGCTTTTACTGTGACTATGAGGGGAAAAACTGAATCACCCCGTGACGTTGATAATTCGCTGCTGACTTTAAAGTACAAATAAATAATATACATAGTAAAGGAAAATGAGAGAACAGCATGAAAAAGGAAGATCTTTCTCTCCTCACCTGAAACTCAACCTCTCACGTCAGAAAGAAACTGTTGTCTATATTTTCTGTCTCGAAGCAGAGTTTAATAAAAGAAAATATCGATATATTTTAAAGTTTCAAGAGCTCAAAGCAAGGAAACATTAGGGACGCTGCCAAGAGACCTCACTGAGGTTCCTGTTCCATTTCATCTGCTGTCAGGACGGCCTTCTTAGGCCCTCACTTTCTCTGCCTCACTAGCAAGTCTGTCCGCCATCAGTGCTAACACCTTTCTCGCTCCTGTGCTCTTCACTGCCCTTTAATCCTTCCTGATACCTCCACAGTGGAGCAGTGGAATGCACAGATCAGTTCCTGGAATCATCTCTGCCAAATCTGAAGTCTAGCAGGAGTTAGCATGGGACCTGGAATGCAGACCACCTGCGAGCACACCTGGCAGGGATTCACCTGTGTGACTAGGTGCAAGTTTTTGCAACGTTTTGGCAAGATTTAAAGGACTTACGAGTTGTCCTACACTGCTGCAGGCCTGGAGTCCTTGCAGTCTCTCGGGCCAGCAGATCTGGTGGGGCTGGTCCAAGTTGTCCTCTCAGAGACCAGTCATTGCCAGGATGGGATGGGATTCTAGTAACTGGCCTCTTGAATATGTCACTGGACATCCTTAAAAGAATGGAAATGCTTAAACCTGGCTTTGGTTTGGACTGGTTCCCACAGTTACGCTGCTTCTTCTGTGAAGACGTGACTTATCATTCTTCTTTTCCTCTTACCCTATGAAAACAAATCATGAAACTGGATCAAATGATAAAGGAGGCCTGCCTTTTTAGGACAATTATCCTGGATGTTTTGTACTTCCACCCTCCCTCTATCATCTGGGGATAGATCTGACCTGTTTCCTAGGATGTCATCAGGCAGATTTGCATCAAGAACAGAAAGCTCAAGGTCAAACTCAAGGCTCCTCCAGATCATTTCCCCCTCCATTCTGTTAACATGCCCTCCTTTTTTGAGTGTAATTCTATTCTCTTCTTTTCCTTGTCACTCTCAACCGCACAAGTCCTGGCACTCCCTCTCAGGACAGTCAGTCCCCAGTAATTTACTAAACCCCAAATCTTACCATTTCTGTGTTTTCTGTCTACTCATTTGCTTAATCCATTGACCACTTGGTGTTCATAGAGATTAAATCAATAGTGATGTTATCAACCACCCCCTGTTAGCAACTTACTCCCATATCCCAGATGTTCACATAATCCAAATTGTTATGTTCAAAAGTAAATAATTCAGAAAACATATTCACTCACCACAAATTCCTGATCTTTAATATTTTTATTCAAACATTCATACAGTAGATACCTGTCCCTCAAGATCAGTAGTAATGCCAGATCAACGATACTCACCTTAATTTTCTCCTACACCTATCAATCCTGGATTCCATGGACTATGATCACAATAATTTCCTTGGAAAAATAAATAATTCCATACCACTCATTTATTTTGTAAACCTACAAACCCAGAAGATCCCGATTATCTGCCATGCCGCAGCGCCTGCTGATCTTATGACAAGCTGAAGAAAAAGCACGAAACATGATCTTTTTGTACCACTGTAAATACAAAGCCATCTGCATCAACTGGGAAGCACCCATAATGCCTGGAAATTTTGTTCTCTTGTTTTGTTTGGCTCAAAAACAAAAAGAAAAATCAATTTAAAAAATGGTCAAGGCACCAGAGTAAAATTTTTCCAGTGAAGACATACAGGTGACCAACAGGTGTATGAAAAGGTGTTCAGCATCACAAATCAGGGAATGCAAATCAAAACCACAATGAGCTATCATTTCACACCTGTTATGATGGCGATTATCAAAAAAACTAAAGATGACAAATGTTGGTGAGGATGTGGAAAAAAGGAAACCTCGTGGGAATGTAAACTAATACAACCATTATGGAAAACAGTATGGAGGTTCCTCCAAAAATGAAAACTAGCCTATGATCCAGCAATCCCACTTCTGGTATACACCCACAGGAATTGAAATCAGGGTCTCAAAGAGATACCTGCCCTCTAATGTTCATTGCAGCAAATTCACAATAGCCAAGATGTGGAAGTAACCTAAACGTCACTGATGGATGAATGGATAAAGAAATGGAATATTCATCAACATTGAAAAAAGAAGGAATTGCTGCTATTTTTGACAACATGACTGCACCTAGAAGACATTGTGCTAAGTGAAATAAGGCAGACAGAGAAAGACAAATATTTCCTTATTTGTGGAATCTAGAATAGTCAAACTCACACAAGCAGAGGTTAGAATGGTGGTTGCCAGGGGCTGGGGAGATGGAGAAATGGGGAGCTGATGTTCAAAGATACAAAGTTTCAGTTATCAAGATAAATAAGTTCTGGAAATCTAGGATAAGGCATAGTGCCTACAGCTAACAAGACTGTATTGCTTGCATTACATTTGCTAATAGAGTAGATATTAAGAGCTCTTGCCAGAGAATAATAGTAATAAAGGAGGTGAGAGAAAACTTTGGGAGATGATGGATATGTTTGTGGCCTTGATGGTGGTGACAGTCTCAAGGGTGTATGCTTATGTCCAAATTCATCAAGCTGTATATGGAAATGTATAACATCATCGTTGATTCTTCTGCACCTTGAAATATGCCATGTCCTCATCACAAGAGAAAAAATTTGTAACTCTATATGGGGACGGATGTTAACTGGAATTATTGTGGTGATCATTTCAACATATATACAAACATTGAATCATTATGTCATACCGCTGAAACTAATTTAATGTTGTATGTCAACTTTATCTCAATTAAAAAAACACAACTGACAAAACCATTTGAATACTGTATATGAGTTTAGTGAATCCCTGAAACTGCCCCATTCCCATATGGGAATTACAGGAAGCAGAGAGGATGATGTAAGATGGAAGAAAGTTGTACAAAAGAGTATTCAAATTAAAATCATTTAAGTTGCTATCAGCTCCTTGTGGCAAAGTTCTGCAAGCACCGATCTACTTTCACATTTTTCCTGGAAAAACATACTTTCACATCCAACCCATAATAGTTTCATCATTTTCTCTAATAAGAAAATTTCAACTTAATAAATAAAAAGAAAAGCATCTGTTATGTATGAATAAAGTTAGTGAACTTTACAGATAAAAGAGCATATTTGCACAATCCCAATAAAGGAAACAGAAGAACTGAATGACGATCAAGTCTCATTAAAGCTTATCTTTGAAAGCCAGTAAAACCAGGCTGTCTTTTCAAGGATGTGTGTAGAGCTGTCAGCCTTGGAAGATAGAAATAGTGGCCTCCTCTGGAGCAAAGGGCAGGCTTGCTTACTGCCCAGTATAATAAAAATAACACCCCCCCAGGGCAAAGGTTAGCAGACATCCTGCCCGTTATCAAAGATTTGAGTTCCTTAGGCTCTGAGATCTTGCAACCCTCTGCATGTCACCTGGCCCACTGTGTATCACCCTGTAGGAAGTGAGATTTAGTGAACCGGTGCAAATGCTGATACTCTGGCCACTGCTATTGTTGTGTCATTAAGTCCTTTGTCTCTGACGCATGGGACTCGTGACTTTTGCCAGCATCTGCAAGACCAATGTAGGCTAACTTATTGGTTTGCAGGTAAGGTAAAACATCAAACCTTTCACAGTTCCTGACAAGCCCTTAAAATAACTAGTAGTCTTAGGAACAGAGAGCTATCCAGAACAATATGCATGGATGGTCTTCATAGAAGACTTCATGCAACCAAAACTTTAATAAGTCTCTCTGATCTCTTTTATTTCTACCCCAAGTAGAAGGAGAGGCACCAAGCTATTACAGACCTAGGGCTTGTGCAAGCCACCTGGAGACCTAGTGACCAGAAACTTCCCATGGGGTGCAAAGACAGATGGGCATATTTCCAAAATGGACCCATGTTCCTCCCGGTCATCAAAAAGACCGTGCATATCTTAGCTTATGATGACTTGAGTCATTAAAATCTTGTGATGGGCCAAAGATACACTTCTAAGTGGAGTGAGGTACATGGCAGTTGTAAGCAGATTAACACACTTGGTGCATATCAAACTCTGAACTAACTTTAGTGTTCTAATCAATTAAAAAGTACAACAAATTTAATTAGGTAGATTAAATGATATTTAATGGTATCCCTGATTATTAA
This sequence comes from Diceros bicornis minor, assembly GCF_020826845.1. NCBI lineage: Eukaryota > Metazoa > Chordata > Mammalia > Perissodactyla > Rhinocerotidae > Diceros > Diceros bicornis. The sequence continues at coordinate 120,336 of NW_026691120.1, read as the reverse complement.
TCTGCAATAACGAACAAGAAGCTCATGTAAATAACTATAATTGGTCTTACTTTAAAACATGATAGTCAGGACTGTTTGAGATAAGCTGGAGAGAAGGAAGGGGAGAAATAGACAAAAGTTAGCTGCTCTGAAGCCACTGTCAAGACCTCTGGATCTACATGTAACCCAAGAGATCGAGGCAGATGGCTATGCCCCTATATCCTCCTGCACTTTGGTTCTCAGGGATGTCACGGAGCTGAAGCAGGTTCCTGAATCGTGTTTACACGTCCATGTGTACAATACCCCTGACCATGGGGATGAGCCACCATTCAATCATCCCTTACACCCCTCTAATTAACAATTAGATTTCAGAATCATTGTATCATTAAAATGATAATTTATTCCTCAAACCTGTAGGATGCCGAGCTAAAAGAAAATCAAATATCAATGGCTTCTTTTCTTTGAAAGACCAAGATGTTCTTTCACACTTGGAATCCTGATTAGAGGATAAATCCATCAAATCAATGGAAACAACTTAAGAAATGGACAGAGGGATATTTCATACATATATATATATATTTTGAATTGTTGCAAAAATAGAGTTACATTTAAAAAAATTAGAACTTTTTGAAATTTCATAGATATTAAAGACTTTGTTCTGCATGTACTCCCTTTGGTTTACCAAATCAAACTCACTCTTTAATGGGCATTTCTAGCATTCAGTGTTAGTAACAACAGTTTTTTTAAATTCTTATTTTTCCCAGGTCAAAGAACAAGGGCAGAGGTCGTAGAGAGGTCAAGTCTAATCTACCTAGGGATGTGGCAGCCTTAACTATGGATGTTCAAGCCACACATTGCCAGCAGAACCACATCTCTTCATCCATAGGTGAGTTTTTACTAGTAATCACAGAGACTTGAGGATATCAAAGGAGATTCTTCATTAAGAACCAAAGTTACAGATTCCAATCTTGGGTTCATTACTTTGAATTTTTGACCCAAATCGCATATATCGATTGGACCATGTTCAATTCTATGACCTTTAGATGATGCAGCCTTCAGCTGAAGAGAAACAGCTACAACACCAACATCTTATCCTCTCTGAAGCCAAACTGAGAGCCCCTGGAGTTAGAAGGTTTCAAGACAAGAAAAAGTCATCCTTCTTCTGAACAAAGACTGTAGAGGCTATACAAACATTCAACTTTATTTATTTTGCTTTTTATTTTTGTTTTGTGAAGAAGATCTGCCCTGAGCTAACATATGACAATCCTCCTCTTTTTGCTGAGGAAGACTGGCCGTGGGCTAACATCCATGCCCATCTTCCTCCACTTTTTATGGGACGCCACCACAGCATGGCTTAACAAGCAGTGCGTCGGTGGGTGCCCGGGATCTGAACCTGCGAACCTCGGGCCGCCGCGAACCCCAGGCCGCCGCAGCGGAGCCCGCGCAATTAACCGCTTGCGCCACCCGGCCAGCCCAAACATTCAACTTTAAATTGTTAACGTGACTTGTTAGAATGTGATGCAGCTAGCATAATACCTTCTAAGTTTCATGATTTTTCTCCAGAATACTGAGATGGTTGACCTTGAAGTCAAGTTTCCCCATAAATGTCTTTATTCAGAGATAAAATTAATTTCCCTATAAAATAATTCCCATAAAATTGTTACAAATATATCATAGTCTGACTAAAAGGGAACAAAGAAAATTGAGCAGTTGAATAGCAGTGTAATAAATTCCATACAAGGATCTTACTGCAGCATTATGTATAATAGTGAAACTGGAAATAACCCCATCTGTATCAAAGAAGAACAAAACAGATTGTGGTATTCCTGTTCTTTGGAGTAGCTCCAAAACTTCTAAAAAGCTAAATTAGAGTGACGTACACTGATAAGGAGAGACGTCTATGATATATGTTTTGGGAAACAGCAAATTGCAAAACGATGTAGTTATGTAATTTATGTTAAAAAAAACTTTATGTGTATTTATAAATTCATTGGAAATGTCCAGAAGAATAAGCTGCAACCTCTTAACAATAGTTCCTTCTGAGTAGGGGAATGAGTTTGCAGGGAAGGGGATGGAAGGGGAAGGTTTCACTTTACTCTACATAGATCTGTATAATTTGACTTTTTTTACAAAGTATGTAATTCTTTCATAATTAGAAAAATGAGTGATGTGACCATTTGGTGCATGGCAACAGTATTATGTTCACCAGTCTCTGTACTGTATGTTACTGCACAGCATGGACTGTAGGAGAAAGCCCAGAGGAGCAATGAAGACAAAAAGACATGACACCTGCAAAAAGTCAGTGGAGTATTTCTACATAAGAAACCTTCCTGGCGAGTGACGGTCAGTATCTTCCACTGCTCCAGCTCTCGCCATGAACCTAGAACCTGCCCATCGTAGGCCGGATGACCACTCCCTGCTAGTTCACTCCCCACCCTGGGCCTGTTTGTGCAGAGTGACTGCCAACAATCAGACAATGGACTCAGGATGGGGCATGTGACTTTGGGAATGCTGGCAGAGAGGGACAAAGTGGAACACCAGCTAAGTGCACACACCTGAGAGACGGAGATCCAGGTGGAGGCTCAGAATGTACCAAGAAACTGTGTGAAGTGAACGAAGTTACTCGACCTCTCTGAGCCTCAGTGTCCCCCTCTGTAAAATGGGGATCACAGACCTACTTCACAGAGCTGTTGGGGAAGATACATAAAAGTGCCTGTGACAGCTAGTGTCCACATTATTAACAAAGTCATATCCGACTTCAAAATAATCAATGAAAAGAATAATTGTTAATGAGACCAAAGACAAGAGGCCCAGCTTCGTAACAGACCCAGCAGCATGAGAATGAGAGGAGCTCCAAGTAAGCAGGGCTCTTCACAGCTCCACTGGAGATGGTGAACACGGGCTACACCAGCATAAGTGGGTGTTGTGTAGTGACTCGTTTAGAGATCGTGGGTCCCTAAAGACAATGAAATACAGTTACATACAGTGGCTCCTAGGAGACAACTACAAAGAAACCAACGCAACAGATAGGAATGTGAAGGGGCTGAGCAGAAGAGGGTCAGAGCCACAAAATCTGATGGAAGACACTGAAGCACAAGCACCCAGCTCTGTCAACAGCTGCTGTGGTTGCGCCAGGAGATCAAACGTCTGAGGCAGCCATTGTGGGGACTGCTGGGAGCACAGTGGTCACTGCGGCCACACCCCAACAGCAGTGCATCGGAGCACACAGACCCCGAGACTTTCCTCTCCATTAATCCCGGTTTCAAGATGATGAATATCGTCATGTTACAATGTCTTTTTCCAACCTTTCTGGACGAGTGTCATCAGAACACCCTGAAGAGAGCACAGGCCAGAGTAGTATGGAACACTGGGGACTGAGGTGGCGGCGCTGCACCTGACTACACGGACTATCACCTGGGCCTATTGAACACGAGAGAAGAACCCAAGGATGTGGTCTAATGAGAATTCCCTGTCTTGTCACATTCAGAGACACTACAGTTTCTCATCCTTTCTCTACAAAAATGTTAAAGAATTCATGTGTCATTAATTCATAAAGAAACAAATTCTTGACAGAGTGACAGGGTCCAGTTTCCATGACCAGGTTTTTCACTTGCTTTGATAATATCCCACATTGAGGAATCGGAAAGTAACCTATCGGGGTGTGTAATATAAACAAGGACTTTTCTTCATGTAGATCGAAGCCAAGATTTTTAGGGATGACATAAATCATGAAAGCTGCTAACCATTCCTCCACAGGTTTCAATAAGACTTTTAACTTAATTTACTAATCTCAGGAAAAGAGAATTTGGCAATTCAAGTTTTTTGTTTCTGCATTCAAGTGTACGGAACAGGCAAGAGAATGACCAGAAAAAAATTAACAGGCAGGTCTTGCTTGCATTTTATCTTTGGCAAATAAGCAGGATATTTTATGCTTTGTTCTTTTCACTACTGTAATCAATTTTTAAAGAATACCATACATCTGACTATCCCTAGGCATGTTTATCTGGGAACCTTGCCGGAATCCAAAGCAGAGATGTTAAAGCTGATGGGTTTCAAATGCTGCCCAAGTGCTCTCTACCTTGAACATCCCTCTCCAAAAGCTGGACCACCGTTCTCTTCCTGAGGGATCTGAGTTGCCACCCATGTCCCTAAGAGACTGGTCAGCCACTCAGGCCTGAGCTGAGATTAGGTGATCAACCTAAAGGGCAAAATGCTTAAGCTATTCTCATCTTAAAGTTGCTGTTTTGGAGGCCTCTGCACTGGAATGGGTTGGTGAAAACGGCCTACTAGATACTTGCCTGGGAATTGGGGTTTTTATCCTCCGCTGTTAGCGGATCCCGGGGAAACCAATGATTAACCTCACAGATACCTCACCTTCCACATCTGCCAAAAAGGCAAGCAACAGCCAAAGTTACCACCCTGCAAAGCTCTTAAGTTGTGCTTGCAAGAGGGACCACAAGGGCGAATGTCTCCCAAAAGCTGATGAAATGATGGTACTTTGGCTGGAGAAGGCAGAGGGCAGCAGGCAAAGTGGAAAGTTTCTGGGATGTCAAACCAGTTCCCATAAGCAGTTTAGAGAAGCAGCTGGCCCTGGACTAGGTAGGAGGCTGTGGAAAGACCCACAGGCATGCAGGTAGGAGGAGGAATCAAGCAACGGAGGGAGGCGGTGGGGAAGAGGCGCGAGTGTGGCTTCAATTTTGGACAAAAGTAGTTGCACGCTGCACGCCCGCAGCTGCCCTTGCAGCCGCCACACCTTCGTAACACCGTGGTCCCTCTCGGCCCATCACATCCCTCTGGAACTCAGTCCACACAGAGCAGGTGTAGGACCAGAGTCCTAAGTCAACGGCGGTTTGGCCCTCGGCCAAGCTCACACAGCCCTGCTCCTCCCCCCAGGGCTAGGCATCATCCCGTGCCCAGAGCATCCTTTGAGTTGTAGTCCTGCAGCCATGCAGGCTGCCGGCTGGGAGCGGTTAAGAGACAAAAGCTCCCAACATGCACAGCTAGGGGCCCCAACTCCCGCCTTGTCCCTCTGCCCCTGGGCCCCGACCATCTGCTTTCATATCTCAAATGGAAATACCAGGTGCCTAGGATCCTGGAATTTGCCTTTTCAAGGCCATCTGCCCTACCATCCCCTCCATCCTTCTAGGCTGCCATGATCCTCCCTCTGGACCCCATGGTCAGGGTCGCTGCAGAGACCCTCCCTTTGGACCCTGCCAACCTGAAGGCCCCATACCTTGGCCAGGCGTCTTAGAAGGACTGCCCTGAGCCATGTCATTAAAAGCAGAAAACATCACAGTGGGCAGCCCCATTCCTGCATTATACAGACAGGAAAACCACGTGTACTGGTAAGTGACCCCTAAGCCATTCAGGGGCCCACACGCACGCCCCTTCTCTGAGGCTGCACACAGGCTTGTTCACTGGACTTCCTTATCCCAGTCTGGACCTCTTGACCTCATTGACACAGGCAACAGCACTGAAACTTCCCGTTCGTCCTTCCCACAATGTTAGGCAAGTTCGTCGAGGAATGTAATATGCAATTTCTGGTCTACTATAGGGCTGGCTCCTGGGAACCAGTTTTAATACGGCTTTTTAAGTATACCCTCAGAATCATAAAATAATGAAGCAAAATAAGTTTTTGCTGTGGGGGGTTATGGTGATAACTCTCTGAAGTCATTTTTCCATTTAGCTTCTCTGATTGACTCCAAATACTACAGCACCACACACTTCTCAGACTGGTGGATGCACAGCTCCACTTCTTTGCAGGGAGGACGCGCAACAGAAGAATATCCGTGGCCAGATTTTCTGGAGCTTCAGTATTACTACAAGATTTGGAAGAAGCAAAGTTAGGTCATTTCCAAGGTAAGGAATTAAAAACTTAACACTAAGATGAGGTGGGAAAGTCATATGCCATTAATAATTGTTAGTAACCTGTGCCTGAAATGTCAGACTTTCTCTGAGAAAGAGCTCTGAGATCCTATTTCTCATTGTTTTAAATAGGAAAAATTAGAAGTCATAGCAAATCTATTGAAAAACCCTACCAATTTCCTCAGTCACGTTATGGCACCTAGACATAAGTTATGAACATCATTGCTCCTCGTTTTCTTCCTCATTCAACCCAGTCCCACAAGTCTTGAGTTCATGCTGTGAACACGGCACTGTGCTAGGTGTTGAGGCCTTGGTGAGTATCATCGTGTGGGTGGGCCTTGCTGGAAAGTGATTGCATCATAAAATCTCAAAGCCATGCCACTTGCCAAATTGAGGCAAAAATGGAAAGATCCACGGTGCCGCACAAGGGTGAGGGCATTATTAGATACTTGGGAGTATGATAATCCATCTAATGGTGTCATGAGGAAACGTGTTCCACTTTAAAACAAAACACTGCTGTTAGTCTGAGACAATGAGTTAGTATCTTTGTGCATATATGCAGGATTTAAAATGTTTATTGATGTATAACATGTACAGAAATATATGCAGAAGTCATCTATGTAAACCTCAAAGAATTATTACAAAGTGAACACACTTGTGTGACTAAGAACTAGCACCAGCTTCACTCAGGCCCCAACAATCCCTTTCTCCCTCCTTCCTCCCCAATGATAACCAGTATCTTACCAGTGAACACTGTATATCAAGTTTGTCTTCTTACACAAGTGTTTTATTACAGAACAATTTAAACAATATACAAAATAATCAAAATAGCATAGTAGGCCCATCACCCAGCTTCAACAACTACTAATCATCTGTCATTTTTGTTTCATCCACACTCCATATCATTCCCACCTCACTTTATTATTCTTTTAGTCTTTTGTGTGTGGGGGTGGGGTAAGATGTATGCACACTGAAAGGCAGAAATAAGAACAGTATAGTTTTGGCAAATAAACATGCCCATATAACCTTCACCCCTTTAAGAATAGGATATTTCCATCAACCCCAGAAAACTCCTTCCTGTTCCTTCCCAGACAATTTTTTCCTACCCTTGAAGCAACCACTGTTCTGATTTTTTCAGCATAGGTTCGTCTTGGCTGAAATCATCACACGTGTATTGTTTTCTGTCCACCTTGCCTCCCTCGGCACGAGGTTGGTGAGGCTCACACAGCATGTGTGTGTCAGCGTTTGCTCCTCGGCACAGCTGAGGGCATTCTGCTCTGCGGATGCCCCACAGTGGGCTCATCTTCCTCCTGGGGACGTGCAGGTCATCTCCTGCGAAAATTCTTGTATAAACGCTTTTTGTATGCTGTTTAATTCCTTTATTAGCATTTAAGTGGCACACCTTTGCAGTTTTTAGTGGTTGGTCCAGATTACAATATGCATCTTTAACATATCACAGTCTACCTGGACTTAATAGTGCACCAGTTTATTCAATGTAAAATATGGAAGTCTTGCTACAGAACAGTTGCATTTACCTCTGTCTGTCCTTTGTGCTATTGTTGTCATACAATTTACATCTACCCATGTTATAAATCCCACAATACAGTGTTATAATTTTTGCTTTAAATAGTCATAAGTCTTTTAAAGAATTTAAGAGAAAAAAGTTAAGTATTTGGAGGGAGATGCTTTGAGGCTCTGCAAAGGTACTGTTTCTTCTTTAAGTTTCACCCACAGTTTTTGCATTCATCAGTCAGACTTGCCCACAGTAATTATTACTGTAGCATTCTAGTGGCAATTTTCTATTTCATGCTATCCAGCCACATTTATTATTTGGAATTGTGTGAGGAAGATTCCCCCCCTTCCTTCTTCCTTTCTTTCTCTCTTTCTTTTTTTCCCCTTTTTTTCTTTTTCTTTCTTTCTTCCTTTCTTATTTAATCTTTTTTATATCAGTATAGACTCATGGATATTTATTTTATTCTCTGGGTAATAATCCGATGCTACTGTTATTTATTTTGTTGCTTACAGTTTTCTATCTTGAGCCACTGGGATGTCTTTCAGATTGATTCCTTTTGACACATCTCATCATATTCTGTGTTTTTTTAAAGCACTTTCTTAATTTCTGGCACTACAAGATGCTCCAGGCTCACCTTGTATTTTCCATCTCCAGCCTTAGAATCAGCCATTTCTCCAAGAAAACCTGGTTCTTTTTATTGGAGAATTATATTTAGAAACCAAGATCAGGGAGCTAGGTATGCTCATTGATACTAGAGTGTCATTGCTTCTAGACACTCTCAGCAGAGCTTGGAAATGTATGTATGAATATAAAATCAGGTATACACACCTATCTATAGATCTTTCAATCTATCTAGCAATCTATCTTTCTATTTGGATAGATATATTAAAAGAGACATGGATTCATACTGATACTTCCAACTCCAATCCAGCACCACAGAATTTATTCTAGCCTTTTCCTTTTGTTTATTCGTCACTTCTTTCACCAACAGTGAGAAACTTAACTCCAGATATTTGCAATATTTACTAATGTGTCAACTAGTTTCAGAATTACTAATCCATACCCTTATGAAAACAAATTTACCACCTAGAGTACAGTGTTTGTGTCCAGTACTTTAATTCTACAGTATCCCATCAAAACACTGTCTTCCAATGTTACTTAGGTTAGGACCTTCCATCCTCAGCCCTTCAGTCTCGTTATGTCACATACTTGGAATACAGTGAGATTCATTTGTCACTGCATTCCATCTGAGTTCCTCAGCATCCTGATTGATTTGTAAAATTTGCAGAGTAAAATTCACCCTTTGTGATGTACAGTTTTACGTGTTTTGACAAATTTATGGTCGTGTATCCACCTCCACAGTACCATACCGAGCTGTTTTTTTCACCCCCAAAATTCTTTCATACTGTCTCTTTGTAGTCAACCCCTTCCCCCACTCCATCTCTTGGCAACCACTGATCATTTTCCATCCCTTTAATTCTGACTTTTCTAGAAAGTCATGTAAATGGAATCATAGTACATAGCCTTTTGAATCTGGCCTCCTTCACTTAGAGAAATGCATTCAAGATTCATCCATCTTGTTGTGTGAATCAAAAGTTTATCCTTTTTACTGCCAAGTAGTATTCTAATGTCCCAGTGCACCACAGTTTCTTTCTCCATTCACCTGATAAAGGACATTTAGTTTATTTCCAGCTTTTGACAATTATGAATAAAATGGCTATCAATATTCACACAAAGATTTTTGTTTAAACATTAGTTTTCAATTTGCTTCAGTAAATCCCTAGGAGTGGGATATCTGAGTCACATAATAAGTGTAGGTTTAACTTTATAAGAACCTGCTAAACTGTTTTCCGAATGCAACTATCATGTTACATTCCCAGTTCTAGTTGTTTCTAGTCCTCACCAGCACTGGGTATTTGCAATTTTATTGGCATTTGCAATTTTATTTTTTATTTTAGCCAACTAATAGGTGCCCGGTATCTTATTGTGGCTTCTGCTTCCTTTTTGAAAGTGAGTTCTGCTAAATATAGAATCCTGTGTTGACTTTTGGGTTTTCTTTCTGCACTTGAAAGATGTCATTTTGTTGTTGCTTTGTCTCTTTTGTTTTTGATAATATATCATTCATCATTCACATTATTTCTCCCTGTATGTAATGTCTTCCCCAGTATTTCCTTGACTGCTTTCAAGTTCTTCTTTTTACCTTTGGATTTTAGCAGCTTGACTATCATGTGCCTATGTATGGTTTTATTTTGTATTTTATTTTGTGAGGTTGCTGACTTTCTTCGATCTAAAATTTTAGATTTTCCACCAAATTTTGAAAGTTTTATGCTATTACTTGTTGATTTGCCTTTCTGCCTCATTTAATTTTTCTGTCTCTCCCCTCTCTGCTGGGGACTCAATCATCTCACAGGTAAGGCTCTCTTCATTTTTCTTCAAAATTTTTACATTCTTTTCTTCAGGTTGGATAATTTCTATTGATCTATCTTCATGTTTCTTCTACTATTTCTAATTTACTGGTAAACTCAAAAGTATTTTTTTATTTCATCTTCCTATTTCGTTCTTTTTTGTAATTTCCATTTCTCTGCTGAGTTTCAACATCTGTTCATTCATTATGAGAATATTTTTATTTACCACCATGATCATCTTTATAATCGTTGATTTCTTATCCTTGTCTGCTAATTGCAACACGTTTGGGATAGTTTCTAGTGCCTGCTTTGGGTCATATATGGATTACATTTTCCTATTTCTTCAAATCTCATGATTTTTTAAATTGTGTACTGGAAACCATGAGTCATAGTTATAGAGACTCTGGATTCTATTGTATTCCTTTGAAGAGTGTTGTTATTTTTTTAGCAGGGAGTTAACTTGGCTGGACTGAAATTCCAATCTTCTTTCCTTTACAGTGGGCATAGCTGAAATTCTCATTCAATTCTTTCATCTTCCAACTGCTGTTTTTACACTAGGCCCCTTGGGGCCTACCCTGCATGTGTGTTGTTCAAAGATCTGCAAATTTGATGTCTGTGTGAGGGAGAGTCACACACATATTTTGAGATGTTTCCTCTTTATGGTTCCCTCCCTTCCAAAATTTCTCCCCTAACTTTCCAGCTACTCTTCCAGCCCGAAAATACATCCTCTAACATTACAAGTAAGACTGTAGTTTTTCCCCTGTCTGGGCCAAGTACAGATTTTGGAATGCTTTGAGGAAAAAGACTCAGGCTTGCAAATATCTCCTGGTGCAATTCTCATCCTTCAAGGGAAGACTCCCTCTCAGTTCTGCTTGCTTTTGGAAGAGATTTATACATACACACCTATACACATTTATTGTACCTGTATTACATATAGATACATGATTCTATATAAATATATATAATATTTTATGCAGATTTTATCATTGTTATCTGTGAGAGTGTTAGTTCAACAAGCTACTCAACCATTACTGGAAGCGAGATCTCAGTTTTGTTTCTTTTTTGGATTTTATACAAATGGAATTATAAAATATATAGCTTTTTCAATATAATTTCTTTTATGCAGCATTATCGTTGCGATAGTCATCGATGTTGTTGCATGTAGCTATTGTTTGTTCATTTGTTGAAAATAATAGTTTCAATGGTCATAATATATTCATAACATAAAATTGACCATTTTAACCATTTTTAAGTGTGCAGTTCAGTGACATTCAATACATTCACATTATTGTGTAACCATAACCTCTAACCATCCACAGAACTATTTTCACCTTGGACTGAAACTCTGTGCCCATTATGCAACAACTCCCTGTTGTCCCTCCCTCTTGCACCAGTCTCCTTTCTGTTCCTATAAATTTGATTACTCTAAGTACCTTATATGAGTGGAATCACAATATTTTTCCTTTTGTGGCTGGCTTTATTTCACTTAACATAAAGTCCTCAAGGTTCATCCATGTCATAGCATGTGTCAGAATTCCTTCCTTTTTAAGGGTGAATCATATTCCACTGTCTGTATACACCACATTTTTTTTTTTTTGTCAATTCATCTATTGATGGATACCTGGCTTGCTTCTAGCTTTTGGTTATTTTGAATAATGCTGTTAACAACACGAGTGTACATATGTATTTCTACCTCTCTCTTCAATTCTTTTAGGTGTATACTCATAAATGGTGTTCTGAGATTCATTTTTTCACATGTGGGAGAGTTCTTCACACCTCCAACAAGCAACTCTTGGAATGCCAGCTGGTCATCAGATAATTCAACTAAATTTGATGCTGTCAACCCAGAGATACATCTGAATCCACAAGTTGAGGGCTCAGTCCTATAAGACTGCACACTCACCCCAACCTCACCTCAACTTCAGGTGCCAGTTACAAGCCCAGGTTGTTACCTGTACTTCTGACTGACTGCCTATAAACCAGAGGTTCCCACAACCTCCTCCTTGGGCTTGATTAATCTGCTAGAGTGGCCCACAAAACTCAGAGAAACATTTACTAGATCACTAGTTTATTATAAAAGGATATAACTCAAGAACAGCCTGATGGAAGTGGTGCATAGGGAAAGATATGTGAGAAGGGGCACAGAACTTTCATGCCATCTCCAGGTTCACCACTCTCCAAGCACTCCCTGTCATGGCCAACCTGGAAGCTCTATGAACTTCCTTCTATTGGGATTTTTATGAAGGCTCCCTCACTTAGGCATGATCAATTATTAACTCAGTTTCTAACCCCTCTCCCCTCTGTGATGGATAAGGGGTAGGGCTAAAAAATTCAACCTTTTAATCAGGGCTTGGGCTTTCTGGTTACCAGCCCCCATCCAGGAGCCATCCAGGAGCCCACACAGAGTTGCCTCAATAGAACAAATGATTCTCCTAGTGTTCTTATCACTTAGGAAATTACAAGTGTTTTAGGAGCTCTGTGTCAGGAATTGGAGGCAGAGACCAATAAATATATTTTCTATTATTTCAGAACCCATAAGTGGAATTGCTAGGTCATATGGTAATTCTATTTTTAATTTTTGAAGGAACTGTCATACTGTTTTCCACGGTTTTATGTTCTCACCATCAGAGCACAACGGTTCCAGTTTCTCAACATCCTTGCCAATCCTTGTTATTTTCTGATTTTGTGATAGTAACTATCCTAATGGGTGTGAAGAGGTATCTCATTGTGCTTTTATTTTGCATTTTCCTGATACTTAGTGATGTTGAGCATCTTTTCATGTGTGTACTGGCCATTTTATATCTTCTTTGGAGAAATGTCTATTCAAGTCCTTTTTGCATTTTTAAATTGTGGTTTTTTAATTGTTGGGTTGTAGGAGTTCTTTATATATTCTAGCTATTAATCCCTTATCAGATATGTGATTTGCAAATATTTTCAACTGTTCTGTGGGTGACCTTTTTACTCTGTTGATAGTATCTTGTGATACAGAAAACTTTTGCATTTTGATGAAGTCCGATTTGTTATTTTGTTGTTCTTGTTGCTTATGGCTTTGGTGTCAGATGAAAGAAATCATTGTTGGCAATGTCTTTTGGACCCAATGACATGCAGCTTTTACCCTGTGTTTTCTTCTAAAGATTTTATAGCTTCAACTCTAACATTTAGATCTTTGATTCATTTTGAGTTAATTTTTGTATGTGGTGTAGGGTAAGAGTCCAACCTCATTTTTATGCATGTGGGTATCCAGTTTTCCCAGCACCATATTTAGAAAAACTTATCCATTCTTCAATGAATGGTCTTTGCACCCTTGTCAGAATTCATTTGACCATATATGCAAAGGTTTATTTGAGGGCTTTCATGCTATTTCATTAGTATATTGTGTGTATTTATGCCAGTACCACACAGTTTTGTTTACTTTGTAGTATGTTTTGAAATCAGAAAGTGTGAGTTCTCTAACTTTGTTCTTCTTTTTCTAGATTGTTTTGGCTATTCAGAGTCCCTTGAGAGTTCATATGAATTTTAGGATATATTTTTCTATTTTTGCAAAAAACATCATTGGAATTTTTAGCTCCTTGTGTAAGTTGGTTCTTAAGTATTTTACTCTTTTTGATGCTACTGTAAATAAAAATGTAAAGTTTTTAAATTTCTTTTTCAGATTACTTATTGTTAATGTATAGAAGAACAACTAATTTTTGCATATTTATTTTGTGTCCCACTACTCTGCAGAATTTATTAGTTCTAAGAATTTATTTGTGGAATTTTTAAGGGTTTCAACATATAAGATATTATTTGTGAAAAAATACAATGTTATATCTTCCTTTCCAGTTTGGATGCTATGTCTTTCTTTTTCTTGCCTAATTGCTTTGGCTAGATCTTCTAATACCATGTTGAATAGAGGTGGTGAAAGTGGATCTTCTTGCATTGTTCCTGATCTTAGAGGAAATACTTTCACTCTTTCACACTTGAATACATTGTTCTCTGTGGATTTCTATATATGACTTTTATTATGTTGAAGTAGTTTCCTTTTACTATGAGGGTTTTTTGGTGTTTTTAACATCAAAGCATGTTTACTTTTGTCAATCACTTTTTCTGCATCCATTGAGATGATCATGTGTTTTTTTCCTTTATCCTGTTAATGTGGTTTATTACATTGATTCATTTTCATATATTGAAACATGTTGAATTCCAGGAATAAATCCCACTTAAAATGGGCCGGCACCATTTCTTAGCGGTTAAGTGCACGTGCTCCAGTGTTGGCGGCCTGGGTTTGGATACCAGGCACACACCGACGCACCGCTTCTCCGGCCATGCTGAGGCCACGTCTCACATACAGCAACTAGAAGAATGTGCAGCTATGACATACGACTATCTACTGGGGCTTTGGGTGGAAAAATTAAGTAAATAAATAAAATTATTTTAGAAAAATGATGCATAATCCTTTTAATATGCTGCTTAATTGGGTTTGTTATTATTTTATTGAGGATTTTTGTATCACTCTTCATCAAAGATATTGACCTCTAGTTTTCTTTTCTTTTAATCGATTTGGCTTTGACATCAGGGTAGTGCTAACCCCATAGGATGACTTTAGAAGTATTCTCTCCTCTTCAACTTTTGGAAAGCGTTTGAAAAGAATTGGTGTTTGTTAATTAAAAAAAAGTCTTTGGGCCCAGGAATAAATTCAGCATAAAATAAATAAAAATAAATATATTTTTAAAATGTGAAAATGTTTTTTCCTAAAAAAATTAAAAATTAAGCAAGTATATCACTCATCACTTTATTTCTAGAAAATTTTTTAACCTAATAGTAAGCATAAACAAATTGTTAGAATTAAAATGACTCAAGTGTTAATTTTCTTCATTGCAAATTTTCTGACAGAGGTATATGATGCCATTATGTATGACATCTTTTATGAAAAAATGGTCATTTTTTGTAGTATTTGAGAACATTATGAATTTTCCGTGGCATCTGACAATACTCTGATATGCAAACTTATCTTTTCAACATATATGTGTTTACCAAATTAACAAACTCTGTCAGGTGCTAATTAATCAACTACTTTTCATATAATTGAGGCTCTCCACCATCAACTTCCTTAACCATCAAGAAATTCTACAAATTCTGCAAGATTAACCATTTTACTTTACACTGTACTTATCTCATGTGGTTTAAAGCATCCAAAAATCTTTGATAAACTGATCCTGCCTGAACTAAATCATGGTGAATTATAAAAGATTGTCTCTGTTAAGTGGGAGGGATTTCAGGTTGAACTTAATTTTATAAGTGGTCAATTTATTACAGTGTGTTGTTCTGTTATGTATTTCACTTCTTTTTTAAAAAAAGTGATAGTTGAGGACACTTAGATAATAAAAAGTTGAGAAAATAAGGAACAGATATACTCTGTAAGCTTCAAATGTTTTGAAGCATAAGATACAATAAGAACTAAAACTAACAGTGGGAAGGGGGGAGAGGAGGGCGAAAGGGATAATTCGGCACATGTGTGTGGTGATGGGTTGTAATTAGTATTTGGGTGGTGAACATGATGCAATCTATGCAGAAATAAAAGTATAATGATGTACACCTGAAATTTATAGAATGTTATAAACCAATGTTACGACAATAAACAAAAAATTAAAAAAAAAAATGAACTAAAACTAAGAAATGGGAGAGGAAATAGAGATAAGAGGATGAAATTGCAAAACTAAATCTATAATAATATCTCAGTGGCTAGCGTTGTGGTGCCAAGAAGGTGGTGAAGTCAAAGAATTCATAAAGATGATAATAAACAGACTGCAAAGAAAAAATACTGAAATTTTTATAGAGAGAATTTTTACAGCGATATTACAAATAGAGAAAAGGGAAGAGATATTGGAGAAAGAGACTCTCTGCTTCTTAAATTATTTCTACTATAGAGAACAAAAAACCAATTTGCTGAAATATTTATTCCCCTCTATGACCCTATCTTTACCTGCAAAATCTCATCTCTAAGCCTCCTTTTCCATACTTGGGGAAGAGAGCAATTAAGCTCATCTGAAACCTCAACTGCCCAGCCTGTGAAATAAGGCCGGCCATCCATTCTCACAAAGGAGCCAACTGGAGGTAGGATTTTTGGTTCTGAATTCAGCTAAACATCTTCAAAGAATTGTATCTGACCTTCTTTATCCAGGGCTATCAGTGAAGGGCTGGCTGGCTTTCAGAGAAGAGCAATTCACAGTCAGTGGAGACATTTTCTGTTGAGCTCTCTAGAGAAGGCTGTGGGGCTTGTCAGTAAGAGTTGATTGCTATACTGGCTACGTTTTTTTATTTTATTCAGAGATTTATAAAGAAATTTACATGATAAATATTAATTATTATCAAGAAAAAATGTTGTCTATTCTCTGGTCATTTAAGCAAAATCCTCCTCTCAGGGCCCACCCATGGACAAAGCCCAGATTTAATCTCCAAGAGTCTGCCAGGCACTCTGTGGTCCGTGGGAAGCCCTCAAGTTGGCAGCCTGTTCCCTTGTGTCCTGTGCTGGTACTTAATCTTCCATCTCTTCAGAGTACAACTAGACAGAAGATCAAAGGACTTGACATTGGAGAAATGTACTTTTCATTATCTTTAGACTTCTACACTTTTCCAAAAGACTTTCAGCATTTCCAGTAATTGTGCAGCAATTTACCCAACACTAAGGTTATCACTATTAAAAATTAAAATAAATAAATTTTGAAAATGGAAAAAATGATCTTTGCAATTTTGTACAGAATCTATATAATGGGTGCATCCTTAAAAAATGGAGGAAAGAGCAAATTTAACTGTTTTGGTTAGTTAACACAGTAAATAATATATTGTCTCTATTATTAATTTTGAGACTATTTGTATTTAAAAATACTGCTTCAAACCCTTAAATCATTGTATGTGGTAGAGTCTGCCATCTGCTTTGGCTGAACAATTAAATACAAGTCAGACAAAATTCCTCCATTCCTGTATAATCTTATATGTGGGTGGTAATGGTTAGTTCTTATAGATTGTTTGAAGACGTGCATATCACAAAATACAAGTGGCCATTAAAAATTAAAATGTTCACCAAATACAAGATCATCTGATTCCCAGAAAAGGAAAAGGTTAATGTAACATTAAGGCTACAACTGTCAAAAAGGAAGCCAAGATACACTCAAGTCAAGCTTTTGCTCAAAAGTTAATTGGCTCATCTTTGAAACTTTATCATGTTTATTATGTAAGCAAGATACCTTCAGAGCCTAGAATATGGAAAGTGCTTATTGGTAAGTTAACATTCTGATCATTTATTTTGTAAATGTTAGTATGAGTTATATAAGTCATTTTCTACTATATTCAGATTTTCAAGTTCTGCTAAATCTAAGGCCACATTACTGGCAAGTCGGGAATATCTCTAGACATATGAAAAATATGAGTCCTACACAAAAGCTTATACATTCTCTATTCATCAGGTTCTAAATTCTAAAACTTTCTAAGGTTTTGGAACAAACCAATGGCATTCCAAATTGACAGTAAGTTTGCATGTGCCATACATGATCCCATAGGAAGAGAAATCCAGATTTTAAATAGAGGAGATTGTGCACAAAAATAAAGTACATATTCAAGTCTGAAAGGGGATTTCAAGGAAGAAGGGATTATCAGAACATGTGGTAAGTGGTAAATCACTTACCAAGGGCTCTCTAAAGGAGAACATTTTGTAGAAAAAAGAGCTTCACAGGTAGAGAGCTAAGATGGCATCTCTGGAAACCTTACAATGAAACAGATGCTGACTATTTTTTCCTAAAATTTAAAATGCATCTTATCCTCCAAACAAATACCACCTCCCTGCCTTGTAGCTTACCTGGACATGGTGACGTGTTGGAATCATTTTTCTAATTCATTGGCTCTTAAACGTGATGAGCACCAGAAGCACGAGAAGCACCTGGGGGCCTTGTTGAAACCCAGATGGCCAGGCCCCACCACAGAGTTTCCAGTTCAGCAGGTCTGCAGCAGCACCAGAGAATTTGTATTTCTAACCCAGTTCCCAGGTGCTGCTGCTGCTGCTGGTTCAGGGAGCCCACTTTGAGAACCACAGCCTGATTTATACCCTATATATGATTACAAAACCCATTATTTCATCCTTTGGCTGCTACTTTTCCTTTATCACATCAGCACCTTAGCTTTGAATCTCCTCACATAGCAATGAGAATTCTTGGAGAGTTTCACAGCTGGTCCTCATTTCCGGCTCAGTTCTCCCTCTTCCTCTCAATACCGCATTCTCTTGTCAGGTAATTGTTCCTTAAACATGAGTTCATCATAGATCTTCCTTGCTCAAAAACTCATGGCTAGGGGCCAGCCCCGTGGCGTACCAGTTAAGTGCCCATGCTCTGCTGCTGGTAGCCCAGGTTCGGATCCCAGGCGCGCACCGATGCACCACTTGTCAGGCCATGCTGTGGTGGTGTCCCATATAAAATGGAGGAAGATAGGCACAGATGTTAGCCCAGGGCCAGTCTTCCTCAGCAAAAAGAGGGGGATTGGCCATAGATGTTAGTTCAGCTCTGATCTTCCTCACCAAAAAAAAAAAAAAATCATGGCTCTTATGCTGAACACAAGACATTTTAAATTCTCTACTTGGTTCATAAGGTCTGTAATAGCCTTACTTTAATAGCAAAATATGGACACCCTGTTCCCTACCCTACCTACTATAAAGGAGTATGTGAGGATTACATAAGATACAGGCAGTTCTAATTATGCACAGTATGACATTCTATAAAGTCACTGTGAACACTCAATCAGTGAATATGACCCACTGCTCCTACGGGAAATGCAGTGTTAGGTTCCTGCAAGCCTTAGTCACATTTTCTTCAACTGATCAATACATAACTTTGTTCTCTGTGTTTCTCTTTAAAGTCACCTTATTTAATATATATTGTTGATATATTAACATTGAATTCACACCAACAGCACTGTAACTCGTGTCTGAAGGAAGCTTGTCGAACATGCATACTTTCTTTGTAAAGACACCTCACAGCCTCTTGCCCTGAGGAATACCAGGCAGCATTGCAGCACTACACATGGGGGACATATTAAACAGCAAAGTCACCAACACAAGGCACAAAAAGATGAGAAATGGGGCACTAAGTAGACTGCAAGATGGACACTTGTTTACAGTATAGGCTGAAACAAGAGGGCGGAGCGTAACCTGGTTCCCCCTCAGTTGGGAACATGCACTTCAAGAGAATCAAATTTCTCACCACATTGTGCATATCTTCAAATGGACATGAAAGCCCTGAGAGTGTTCATTTGGGGGCTGCCAGTACATTTTAGCTAGTGGGCAAGTGTGCAACCACGGACTCCACAAATAATGAGGATCAACTATATTATGAAAGCATCTTTTCAAAACCAGAGTATTGCTCAGAAATAAGAGCAATAATGATAACATAACAGCTAACATTTTAGTGCCTACTATGTGCCAGGAGCTCTTTTAAGCACTTTACATTAGTTAATGCATTTAAATTTCACTAAAACCCTATGAGACAGGAGTTCTCAGTAGCCCCATTTTATAGATGTGGAAAATAAGGGTCAGAGAGTAAATAATTTGCACAGATTCCCCAGTTAAAAGTGGAATCACTGTGATTGGTGCCCAGACAAACTGGTCCAAAGCCCAGAGCTTCAACTACTAATGGTAGGAATGTCAGCGAAATTTCTACTACTCCCCGAAAAACCCCTTCTGCTCCAGTCAGTGTGGTCTCCCACATACTTATTCACTCATCAAACATTTTCTGAGTGCACCAAAGGTGTCAAGTACTGTGTTTAGATACTGGAGGGACAAATAGAATGTTGATGCAAATAATCGGTAACCAATCTATAAATCAAAATTGGGGTGAGTTTATTATGAATCAACCTTTGAGGACCATATAGCCCGAGAGAGTCCTTTCATGAGGAAATGGAACACTCCAAAGAAGTGAGGTGTACAGTGTCAGCCCCATGACTTAGTGGTTAAGTGCACATGCTCCACTGCTGGTGGCTCAGGTTTGGATCCTGGGCGCGCACCAACGCACCGCTTCTCTGGCCATGCTGTGGCCGCGTCCCACATGCAGCAACTGGAAGGATGTGCAGCTATGACATGCAACTATCTACTGTGGCTTTGGGGGAAAAATAAATAAATAAATAAAATTATTAAAAAAAAAAGAAGTGGGGTGTACAGAGTGGTTATATACCATCAAAGAGCGTGTACCACATGTGATTGCAATGTCCTTTTTACAATAGCCACGACATTGACCTGTCAGCACGTCAATTGTTGGATACGGTGGGTATCAGCTCTGCTGTTTCCATGGGCATGGCTGTTGTCTTGAGTTGAGTGGTCACAGGATGGGCACAGCAACCAAATCCTAGCCTAGGGAGAAATGCTTATCCTTAAGGAAATGCCAATGTGGGGGAAGTTGCATTTACATCTTAAGGGTATTGTTCTTGTCTTTGGGACATGTTAATTGCTTAAAATAGATATATAACGGATGAACAGAGGCTACAGGCCCCTTTTGGAAAAAAAAATCTAGGTCAAGCCCAACTAGTTTTACACCAAATGGTTTCCTCATGTGCTCCAATATATCCTATTGTTTACCATTTATTTATCATTTTCCCCCTTTTGATGTATAATCTTTTGATAGAAAGCATTGATGATCAAAATATTTTCCCCCAGAGTCATGGTGGTTGCTGCATGCCCTGATTCTATCACGTCCCTTGGTGCCAGGCTTTTATCTCATCTATTTGCCCAGTTGTTCACTTTGGGTGGAATTAGTCGGATATTGTGGACAAGCAAAGAGGTATATATATATAAACGGAGGAAGCATTTCATGGACTTTGGATTAATTTTAGGTTGTTGCACAAACATTTTATATGTGCTTTTTTTTTAATATATATAGCCCCTTATGCTACATTGTGCACAATTGTAAAACAAGTACAGTAACAATGATAATAATTAAATATTTTTTTAAAGATTAGTTTAAAATGAGTTTTTAGGCATAGTCCTTATCAGAAAAGGAAATTTGTCCAGGGTTATAAGATTGATCAGCCATCTGAAGTCATCGAGCCACCATTACTCTAGTTTGCATGCCAGTCTTACAACACTAGGTAAAGAAAACAACAGTTTGAACATAATGATTAGTACAAGAATTCCAAAAAGTAATAGAAATAGGAATTGCAATCCAGATCGAAAAAGGGAACCAATACCAGAAGGGAGCCAACCAAACAAATCAAGGCTGGGTGTAGGATCACTTAAGGCATTCACCTGTTTTTCCATGTGCTTTAGTAGAGGTGACACGTTGGAAGACTTGTCAGGTATAAACACACAGCATTCAGTTTGATCGCACATGTACCACCTTGGGTTGCTGTAAGAATATCTCAGGCCATTCTATTTTGAAGGACAGCTTTTCTCATTAAAGATATTTCAGTATTTAAAAAAGATATTCTTTCCTGACTATCGTTAAGGGGTTGTTGAGTAAATTTTGTCAGAGACTCTATATGTGATATGACATCCTCCAACCCCAAGGAAGGAGCAAATATAGCTACTAGGTGGTCATACAAGTATAACACTGAATGAGCCCATCTGGCCTTAAGGAGAGGCAGATTGGCCACAGATGTTAGCTCTGGACGAATCTTTCCCTGTATGCAAGAGAAGCCCAGAGTGCAGCGCCCGAGCCATTCTGGTGACAGCCAAGGCCAGAGGTTTGTTCGACATAACCAGTGAGTTCCATTAGGAGCCATCCAATAGACACCTGGTCTTCGAGACCAGTCTGTTCCAAACCAATCACTTTTTTACGTATAATAGTATTCTGACATGACTCGGTGGGTATCCAGCCCATCTTTAGAGTGTAAATTGGTAGATTTTGTTTGGAATGATTTCTCTGTTCCCAACATAAAGGTGCTGGTATGTTTAAAGATCCATGACTAGGAGTAAGCCAAACATATCTATCCCAAATTTGTATGAAACCTTCCATGGTTTTTACTGTAATGTCTGTTTTCTTTTGTTTATCTGCAATTTGTTGGGATAATTGGATGGTTTGAGTAATAGAAAAGAATAACAGTGTCCTGTATTACTAATAGTATGGGCTATTAACCATGTTTCAGGATCATAATTAGTAATATCAGAAGAAATGTGAACATTAGAACTAGATCTCTGTATCACAATAAATTGCTTTAGAGATTTCCAATCTGTGCCTCGAAAGGGAAAGACCCACCAAGGGTCTTAGAAAGTGGAAGTTGGCCACATAGCCAACAAGTAGACTGATTTTTATGTGTAACAAAGGAATGTGCCCATTGCAGAAAAGCATTGCCATCAGAGGCCCATTCAGATGTAGATTGGAAAAACAAACATTGTATTAGGGAAACCTTAAATGGCCTTTATTTTTTTGTCATCAACAAATGGTTTTGTAATTAGGTTCTAATCTATCTTATAAAGTTGAAGGGTAAAGCATTGGTGTAGGAAAATGGTAAGGCAATCTAGAAATTCATTATTTTAGCAATTACATAAATCTTAAACACTACAAGGGTTTAAATGAAGAGATATAATGTTAGAAATACAGGCCTGGTTCAGAGTCTCAGGACAGCTGTCTACAACAGATGTCGTCTTCTTCTTATCCTGATTTGGAGATATTCGTCTTGGTCTGTCGAAGTTGGGTGTCAGAGACTGGAGTTGAAGTCCATTCAGGTGGAGAAGCCTTTTTTAAATGAGAAGTGTGAATTCATGAGTTTACGCCTTTTAATTTTGCAGCACATGGATTGGTTAAAAGCACCTGATATGGTCCTTTTCAACGGGGCTGCAAAGAGTCCTTTATCAGGTGTCTTTTCCAATAAACAAAATCTCCAGGTTGTAATCCATGATCCTTAAGGTCTTCGTCTCCTGGGACCTTACTGCGAAAAGAATTAGCTACCAATTTCTCATTTCTCTTAAGAGCCTCAATGAGACATTAACAATAAGTAAAGTTGGTTCCTACATTTCTTCATCAAATTGCATAGGTCGTCCAGTTATTATTTCAAAAGGAGACAGTCGATGATTACCAAAGGATGTAGATCTAAGACTGAGGAGCACTAGTGGAAGAGCTTTTGGCCATGAGAGATTAAATGCTTCTGAAAGCTTTGCCAACTGAATTTTGATCGAGCTATTAGTTC
Organism: Diceros bicornis minor; assembly: GCF_020826845.1. NCBI lineage: Eukaryota > Metazoa > Chordata > Mammalia > Perissodactyla > Rhinocerotidae > Diceros > Diceros bicornis. Next base: position 97,437 of record NW_026691120.1, on the reverse strand, counting down.
TTTCCACCGATCCTGAGGATTGGGGATGGTAAGCGAAGTGGAAATTCTGCATTATTGGCCAAATATTACAAATAGATTTAATTATTTGTCCAGTGAAATGAGTTTCCTGGTCACTATGTAACTCGGTAGGAATTCCCCAAGCAGGAATTATTCTCTCTAATAGTAATTTACCTACTGTTAGAGCCGTTGCTCTTCTGCAAGGAAGGGCCTCAACCCAATGTGAGAACACACAGATTATTACCAAGATATATTTATATCCTTGAGATGGTGGCATTTAGACAAAGTTCAATTGCCCTCAAAGGGTCCCTTAGGAAGGGGAAAGTGGCCTTATGACCCATGAAGTGGTTTCCCTGGATTATACTTTGGGCATATAACACAACGAGTATAAGTTTTATGGGTCACTGTGGGAAAAAGTTTCCAATAGTATTGTTTTCCCCATAAAATCACCTGTTCAGTTGCCCAGTGGGTTAGTTGGTGTATATGCTGGAGCAGGGGCAATTGTGCTCCAATAAGTATCATGGGTTTCCTATTGGGCCCAAACCACATCTGTGAGAGGGTGTCAAAAATTCCCCCTTTTGACTGCCATATGTGTTTTTCTTCTTCCATGGCCACTACTTGGACCTGTAGAAGGAAGTCTTTTACTGGGTTAGCAGAGTTAATAGGAAGCAGCAGGCATTCTCGAGGCTGGGTAGGGCGAGCCTTCAAGGCTGCTTGTTTAGCAGCTGCATCAGCAAGCTGGTTTCCTTTAGCTTCCAAAATATCAAATTTTGGATGCCCTGGCATTTTAATAATCGCTAGTTATTTCGGTAGCTGTATAGAATATAATAATTCTGCAACCTGTTTCCCCTGCTTTATAAGCTGATCCGAAGATGTTAATAACCCTCGTTGTTTCCACAGCATTCCAAAGTCATGTGTTGCTCGGAAAGGATAACGACCATCAGCGTCGATATTTGCTACCTGATCTCTGGCCAATTGACAAGCTCAAGTTAAAGCAATTAACTCGGCTTGCTGTGCTGACTTTATCTCTGCTAAGTAAAAACTCTCGATTACATCTACTGAGGACGTTACTGCATATCCAGCTCGATAACATCCTTGTTCATCCTTTGAGTAAGATCCACCTGTAAACCAAATTAGATCAGCATTATCAATGGGAGTTTCTTGCAAATCATTCCTAGGTGTAAGTAGGTAATTGGTTAATAAAGGTAGTCGTGGCCATCTTCTTCTTGTGATGCTAGAAGTAAAGTTGCAGGGGTAAGATTATTACATAGGGCTAAGGTAATATTAGGAGCACAGAGCAACAGAACTTCATAGGAGGCTAGTCGGCTGACAGAGTAATGCTGAGTGTGATGAGAATTTAGGAGAGATTTGACTGAGTGAGGAACATAGATAGTCAAAGGAGACCCCATCAGCATTTCTTCACTGGTCTTGTATAAGAGCGCTGCTACTGAAATGGCTCTCATACAAGGTGGAAGCCCTTTTGCCACTGAGTCTAACTGTTGACTATAATAACCTGTAGGTCGATGTCGACCTTCATGCTTTTGAGTTAAGATACCTAAGGGATTTCCTTTATCTTCATGTATGAAGAGGAAAAATGGCAAGCTGTAATTAGGATGTCCTAAGGCTGGTGCTTGGGCCAAAAGAGACTTTAAGGTAGTTGCTGCCTTCTCTCCTTCTGGTGTCCATTCAATGAAATCAGGCTGGTCAGACTTTAGTAATGTATATAAGGACTGGGCAATAAGTGAAAAGTTAGGCATCCAGTTCCTGCAATATCCAGTTAGTCCTAGGAATCCTCTTAACTGTTTCTTTGTCTTAGGGAGAGAAAAAACCAGGATTCCTTTAATCATTTCAGAATCAATCAACAGTCCATCCTTAGATATCAAGTATCCTAGATATTTTACAACAGGCAGGTAAAAATGTAATTTGTCCTTGGACAATTTATGCCCCTTAGATGCTAGCTGTTGCAACAGATAAATTGTGTCCTTCTGAGAATCCAACTTAGTGTTTGAACGCAAGAGAAATCATCCACATATTGAATTAAAGTGGAGTCATTAGGGAATTCTATATTCACTAAGTCAGCCTTGAGTATCTGGGAAAAATATGTGGGCATCTCAGTATAGCCCTGTGGCATCGCTGTCCAGGTATTCTGGCGATCTTCCCACGTCAAGGCAAAAAGATATTGACTATTCTTTTCCACGGGAATGCTGAAGAAGGCACTACCCAAATCAGTGACTGAGAAATAGCAGCTGTTAGTTGGAATGGCCGAGAGCAAAGTGTGTGGGTTAGGAACCACAGGATGTCGGGGAATCACGATGTTCTTTATAGGTCTCGGATCTTGAACAAATCTCCAGCATTTCCCATTCGGCTTTTTTACAGGCAAGATAGGTGTATTACAGGGACTAGTACAAGGAATTATAAGTCTCTTTTCAAGAAATTCCTGAATGATAGGGCTTATCCCATTTAATGCCTCTGGTCTAAGTGGATGTTGCCGAATGTTAGATAGAGGCTTAGAGTTGTCAAAGTCACCTTAATAGGAGTGGCTGATTTAATTTTCCCAATATCTGAAGAGGATGATGACCATAATTCTCTAGGCACTTGTAATAACATGTCATCAGTTTTCTCTTCTATTTGAGTCATTGATTTCACAATCATCAACCTTTCAGCAATTCCAGTCTGGCCAGCATCCTGATTTTCTGAATCTAGAAACATTTCACCCTTTTGTGAAAGGACGTTGTATGCTTCTAGAAGATCTCGTCCAATCAAATGAATTGGAGCACATTTAACCAGGAGAAACACATTTTTTCCTGTGATGGTTCTTAATTGAAAAATTACTGGTTCTGATTTAAAAACCTGCATTGGAAAATTCGAAACCCTTACCATTTGAACTGTCTGTTTACTCCAAGGGAGAGGGCAATGAATAAGGGTAGGGTTGAGGACAGAGAAGGTAGCCATGGTATCTACAAGGACCTTTAAAGTTTCCCCTCCAATAGTTATCTCAATTTCCCCTACGGCATTTGTGAGGAGGAGGGGAAATGCCCTCTCATAATCTTCGGAGCAGCCCTATTCTTGTTTATCGTTGTCACCCCCTAAATCCCATTTGAGTTTATGGCAGTCTTGTTTGAAACGACCAGGCTTTTTGCAATAGTAACAGAAATGGTGATTTCATTTCTGGTTAGATTTTTTTTTTAATTTTTTGTTTATTGCGGTAACATTGGTTTATGACATTGTAAAAATTTCAGGTGTACATCATTGTACTTCTATTTCTGCATAGATTCCATCATGTTCGCCACCAAAATACTAATTACAACCCATCACCACACACATGTACCGAATTATCCCTTTCACCCTCCTCCCTCCCACCTTCCCCTCTGGTAACCACCAATTCAATCTCTGTCCCTATATGGTTTTTTATTGTTGTTATTATCTACTACTTAATGAAGGAAATCATATGGTATTTGACCTTCTCCCTCTGACTTATTTCACTTTGCATTATACCCTCAAGGATACCCTTTGTTGGGCCACGAAGCTGTTGTAGCTGTATACTCATAACCTTAGAGGCCTTTTTTTTTCTGGAAGGTTTTAGATAGTTTATCTGTAATAGTGACAAGAACACTAGTGTGCATTAAAGTCCAATGAGTTCATGTCTCTTAACTAACATTGCTAATTCCTCATCTAATCCTTCTAAGGAAATTGAATTGAAAATTGAATCATTTTAATGATCCTCAAAACATTCAGGAGCCATCCCAGAGTGCTGTTTGAAGGTTTTCTCAAGCCTTTCAAAATAATCAAAGATAGATTCCTCGGGTCTATGCTTACATTGATGGACTTTAGCCCAATCTATCTTCCTGGGAAAAACTACTGGAATGGCTTTGTGTAAGTTTTGAGTGATATCCCTACACTATTTAAGGTCATGAGGCTCATGCCTATGGAAATCCTCCAGGGGGTTTCTCCAATCTGCCTCTTTTATCCATTCATTTGCTTTGTTCTCAGACACCAGCAAATGCACAAGCTGATATAAATCTGAATATCCTGTGCATATGTTCTAACAATAAAATCAAATTCTTGCGCAAACCCTAAAGGATCTTGCAAAGGGTCTGGGAAATCCTTCGTCAAGTTCTTATATTCACTTCTAATCCAAGGAGTATACACAAGAGCAGGCTCACCTCACCCAGTAACAGGTTTCTGCTTAAAGGCAGCCACTACAACTTTAGGACTTTCAGTATCTGTTCCCTGAGAGTTACTCCTTGTTTTCTTTAGGGGTGGAGGAGGAGGGGAAGGTTAAGGAGGACGAGGAGGTGAAGGAGGAGGAGGAGGAGAGGGAGGAGGAGGAGGTGAGGGAGGAGAAGGTGAAGTGGATAGGTCAGGGCATGGAAGGTCAGAAAGGAAAGGATACACAGGTGCTGAGGGAGAAGGAGATGAGCTCTGAGGTGCTGAAAGCGGAGGCAGTGGAGGGGGTAGAGGAGGTGAGGGGGGTGGACAGCTTCTGACTTCTCTCTCTTTAATTCAGAAATGGTCTCAGTCAGTTTATGGTTAGTCTCCTGTAAAGAAGTCATTTTATCATTATTATTCTTTGAAGCCTCTAAATGCCAATCATAATAAGCTTCTTATTCTTTTGTTTTGGTTTTATTGCAGGCTTTTTCAACCTGTGTGTGTAAATACAGTAGTTTTCAGAAGTCAAACGTTCCCAAATTTGGCCATTTACGACCTAAGTCATCCTTAGTTATCCTTTCCCATTTAGTTAAATACTTGCAAGGATTGTTTCCGTATGCAGTATACGTGAAACCAGCGGGAGTCCCCGTGGGGGCTTGTCCATCTGGAAGCCAGCAGGCTTTTGGAGCATGGTTTCCCATTTTTAGTTCTGTTTTTTTGTTTATTTTTTTATAAAGACTGAACAACTTCTAGGAACTGTGTAGTGGGTCACAAGTGTGCTTCTTTGAGTGTTATTCCCTAAAGGAATGTCGTAATCACTCTCTTACCTGTCTCGATTTCTCCCGTTGGCAGTCTAGGACCACCGAGGGGGTTCGGAGTGCGGGTAATAAACACTCATGTGCCAGTCCCCGGACGAAGCTATAATTAATTAATGTGAATGATAATGGAACGCCCTATAGGACCACTATACGTCGTGAGGTTCACCTCTGACACTCCTACTGAGGATTTTCTGTCACCTGTAAAACGCCTTTTCAGCCGGGAGGAGCCATGTCTCTTTTCTTCATAGTTGAACAAGTTCAGACTCTCATTTCTTTATCAAGCAGTTTTGTTCATACCTTATAAACATAATTCTTTCCAATTTTAAAGCCAAATTAAAAGGACAACCAACTCAGTTTACTCCAAGCTTCCCCTAAGGTCCCTTGGTCTAGGAAATTCCCCCTAGGTTTTTCTCCACCTAGGAAACGTACCGGTACCCTTCAAAGCCTCTAGTCTCAAGACCTTAAAACAGCACAAATAAACTCCTGGACCATCAACTTATTTTTTTTTTTATTATTTGGTTTTTTGTGAGGAAGATCAGCCCTGAGCTAACTTCTGATGCTAATCTTCTTCTTTTTGCTGAAGAAGATTGGCCTTGGATTAACATCTGTGCCCATCTTCCTCTACTTTATATGGGATGCTACCACAGCATGGTTTGACAAACGGTGTGTCGGTGTGCACCAGGATCCAAACCTGTCACCCCGGGGCCGCCACAGTGGAGCGTGCGCACTTAACCGTTGTGCCACAGGGGTGGCACCTCTCTTTATTTCTAAAGCTGAAATGTCTAAATCATTCTCTGGGCTAGTTGGAGTTTCCATAAAATGAAAATGTACATTCCAGAAAAATCCTTAAATTTCCAGAATAATCCTTAATATATTATGGTAAATACCTTTGCAAAATGTCACTGATTTTCAATGTCTGTGCCTCCACAAGGGTATCCTTGCATTGTCTCCCCTCCAACCACCTCTCACTTTGCCCCTCCCCAGGCTGATGGGCTCAAAGTGTTTACTGAGCAGTAAGAATGATCAGAGTCTGAAGGAGACTTCAAGGATGACTCAGCCATGTTTTCTGACCCCAACCATCACTCTCCATCTCTCCTTTAACTTCTATTTTTCTTATTCTGGTTTTTATTTTAGTTGTTTACTTGTCTTGTGAATTGTTGTTTAGTGGTTTATAATTATCATGTAAATTCATATTACTTTTCACCTTAGAGTTTTTCATAGTCCTTTGATGTCTCTAATACCGTCCAATGCAATTCAAGTGGCTTCTTGTTTTTATGTCTCAATCATTATTCCTTCAGAATTATGTTCATGCAACACTTTTAATCTGACCAATGTTGCTTTACTCTTTAAACTTTTCTATGCCAAGACTCACGTGAGAATTCCCTCAAGCACCATCAGGAGGAGGAAGTCAAGATGGCAGCACAGGCAGACTCTGAACTCACCTCCTCCCACAGACACAGCCAATTTACAACTACTCGTGGAAAAATTACCGCTGAGACAGAACTGAAAACTGGATAAGAGGAACTCCTGCAACAACGGACAATCCTAACTGAGGTAGAAGAGGAAGAAACTCCCTTCTGGAGAGGAAAAATGTCACCTTCCCAAGCTGCAGCACCTCACGGCCGCCCAGGAGTTGCCCAAAGGTAGGCAGCCCTCCCTGGAGCAGCGGGGCCCTGAGCCAGGGAGCCCTCCCGCTGTGGGCATGTTGTGGACCCAGCACAATCGAGATGAGTGGCAAAATAACTGACTTTGTCTGTTACTAAAACATTAGGGAGTACCACCAGAAAAGCTGGTTCACAAACAAATTAGAAACCGTCTCTTAAAGGGCCCATGCACAAACTCACCCGTTTCAGAAAGCAACCTAAAATCACCAGAAAGAAAGGTGTACAATGTTTTGGTGAAAAGAGACTCACCTAATAGGCCCTGTGTGCATCTCGGTGAGAGGTGAGACCTCTCCAGGTACTGGGACATTGGTGGCGAATATTGTTGTGGCCTGGTGTGGGCGTGCTGACATAGACGCCATTGGAGTTCTCCCTGAGGTCTGCTAGCCCAGGGTCTGTCCCACCCGCTAGAGCACCAATTTAATCCAGCTCAGCCAGGGTGGGCAGCCCTCCCTAGAGACTGGCCCCACCCAACAACAAGCCCTCAGGCAACTTGTGGGCCTGCATAGATTGGTGACTGTATTCTCTGCAGCCTGGCAACTGAGACAACTTCATTGGGGCAGGGCGTGCACAAGGAGCAGGTGGAGTGTGTGGGGTGGTAGTGGAGTGTGTGGGGTTCCCGCCATGGAGAGACTGGGTCCACTTCAGGAGGTTAGGGCATGCACACGGGGCAGGACTGTGTTGACAGTGTATGTGGACCTGTGGGCGGCAAGGCTTGTCAGCTGCAGAAGACTTGTGCTTCTCAAAGACCCACAGAGGGTGTTTGCCACACCTTCCAAAGCCTGAAACAATTGGGTGCTCCCATGCCTGAGGCCAGCCCCACTCAGCTGTAATCCTCAGAGAGCTGACAAGAGACCTAAAGGCTGTAGGCTTATAGCAATTGTAAGGCCCTGAGCCTAACAACCTGCCACGCTGGGCGCCTACTCACTTAAAAGAAATACTGCAACACAAATGTGGTGTTAGAACTTGCAGCCAACTGTGCTGGGGCTCCCCACACCTGATAAATAGACTGAAGGGCCCACAACAACTACAAGCAGCTGAGCATTACAACAGCTGGCAAGGAGCATAACACGGCCTCTCTGGGCACCTACAGGGAGAGCAAACTGGCCACAACAGAAGGACACGCATAGCCCACATAATGGTCACCCCTGGAACATTGAGAACTTAGGGAAGCACACTGCAGGCCTCCTAAGCCATCACTTACATCAGGTCACCTATCCAAAGCAGGAGACATAGCTGACGTACGTAATATGTAGACACAAGCACAGGGAAAGAGGCAAAATGAGGAGGCAAAGGAATACATTCCAAGTAAGGGAACAGGACAAAACCCCAGAAAAGGAACTAAGTGAAAGGAAATGAGCAACATACCTGACAGAGAGTTCAAACAAAGAGTGTTAAGGATGCTCACTGATCTGGGGAGAATAGATGATCTCAGTGAGAATGCCAACTAAGTAATGGAAGATATAAAAAGAACCAATCAGAAATGAAGAATACAATACTGGAAATGAAAAAAATCACTAGAGGGACTCAAAAGCAGAGTAGAGAATACAGAAGAACGGATCTGTGAGATGGATGAAAAACTAGAAGACATTACCCAAGCTGAAGAGGTAAAAGAGAAAAGAGTTAAAAAGAGTGAGGACAGTCTAAGGGACCACTGGGATATCATAAAGCACACTAACATCTGTGTGATAGGTGTCTTGGAAGGAGAAGAGCGAGAAAAATGGGCAGAGAATCTATTTCAAGAAATAATAGATGAAAACTTCCCTAACCTAAGGGACAAAACAGACATCCAAGTACAGGAAGCACAGAAAGCTCCAAACAAGATAAACCCAAAGAGGCCCACACCAAGACACATTATAATCAAAATGTCCAGAATTAAAGATAAAGAGAGAGTTCTAAAAGCTGCAAGAGAAAGACAAGTTACATACAAAGGAAACCCCATAAGGCTATCAGCTGAATTCTCAGCAGAAACCTTACAGGCTAGAAGAGAATGGTATGATATTTAAAGTGCTAAAAAGGAAAAAATTTACAGCCAAAAATACCCTACCCAGCAAGGTTATCATTCAAAATGGAAGGAGAGATAAAAAATTTCCCTGACAAGCAAAAATTAAAGGAGTTTATCACCAAGAAACCAGTGCTACATGAAAAGTTAAAGGGACTGATTTAAGCGGAAAAGAGAAGAAAACAAATAGGAAAAATTATTTATTTCCATCATAAGAGGGTAATGGATACAAATGCAGAAAAACAGGTTAGATATGATATCAAAAACATAAAAGGAGGGAGGAGGGAAGTTAAAGAATAGAGCTTTCAGACAGAGGTCAAACTAAAGAGACCATCAATTCTGTATAAAAGAAGAAAGGAACAGAGAACGACTACTAAAACACTGAGAAAAAAATTTAAAAAATGGCAGTAAGTACATACTTATCGATAGCTACTCTAAACGTCAATGGACTAAATGCTCCAATTAAAAGGCATAGGGTGGCTGACTGGATAAAAAAACAAGACCCATATATATGCTGCATACAAAAGACACACTTCAGACCTAAAGACACTCACAAACTGAAAGTGAAGGGATGGAAAAAGATATTCCATGCAAATTGGCAATGAAAAGAAAGCTGGGGTAGCAGTACTCATATCAGAAAAAATAGACTTTAAAACAAAAACTGTAAAAAGAGACAAAGAAGGGCATTACATAATGATCAAGGGAACAATCCAACAAGAGGATATAACACTTGTAAATATCTATGCTCCCAATGTAAGTGCACCTAAATACATAAAGCAATTATTAACAGACATAAAGGGAGAAATAGACAGTAACACAATAATTGTAGGGGACTTTAACACTCCACTTGCACCAACGGATAGATCATCCAAACAGAAGATCAATAAGGAAACATTGGCCTTAATGATACACTAGAACAGATGGACCTAGTAGATATATACAGAGCATTCCATCCAAAAACAGAAGAATACACGTTCTTTTCAAATGCACATGGAACATTCTCCAGGATTGATCACATATTAGGCCACAAAACAAGTCTCCATAAATTTAAGAAGATTGAAATAATACCAAGCATCTTTTCTGACCACAACGGTATGAAACTAGAAATCAACTATAGGAAGAAACTCAGAAAAGCCACAAATACGTGGAGATTAAACAAAATGCTACTGAACAACGACTGGGTCAACGAAGAAATCAAAGAAGAAATCAAAAAATACCTGGAGACAAATGAAAATCAAAATATGACATACCAGAATTTATGGTATACAGTAAAAGCGGTTCTGAGAGGGATGTTTATAGCAATACAGGCCTATCTCAACAAACAAGAAAAATCTCAAATAAACAATCTAACAATGCACCTAAAGGAACTGGAAAAAGAAGAACAAACACAGCCCAAAATCAGTAGAAGAAAGGAAATAATAAAAATCAGAGCAGAAATAAATGAAGTAGAGACCAAAAAAAAAAATAGAAAACATTAATAAAACCAAGAGTTGGTTCTTTGAAAAGATAAACAAACTTGACAAATCTTTAGCTAGACTCACCAAGAAAAAAGGAGAGAAGGCACAAATAAGTAAAATCAGAATTGAAAGAGGAGAAATTACAAAAGACACCTCAGAAAACCAAAGATTATAAGAGAATACTATGAAAAGCTATATGCCAACCAATTCGACAATCTGGAAGAAATGGATAAATTCTTAGAATCACACAACCTTCCAAAACTGAATCAAGAAGAAGTAGAGAATTTGAATAGACCTATCACCAGTAAGGAGATCGAGACAGTAATCACAAACCTCCCCAAAAATAAAAGTCCAGGACCAGATGGTTTCCCTGGTGAATTCTACCAAACATTTAAAGAAGACTTAATACCTATCCTTCTCAAACTCTTCCAAAAATTTGATGGAGGGGGGAAGCTCCCTAACTTATTCTACAAAGCCGACATTACCCTGATACCAAAACCAGACGAGGATAACACAAAAAAAAAGAAAATTACAGGCCAATACCACTGATGAACATCGATGCAAAAATCCTCAACAAAATACTAGCAAATCGCGTACAACAATACGTTAAAAATATTATACACCATCATCAAGTGGGATTTATTCCAGGTATGCAGGGATGGTTTAACATTTGCAAATCAATCAATGTAATATACCATATTAATAAAATGAAGAATAAAAATCACATGATCATCTCAATAGATGCATAGAAAGCATTTGACAAGATACAGCATCTATTTATGATAAAAACTTTGAATAAAATGGGTATAGAAGGAAAGTACCTCAACATAATAATGACCATATATGACAAACCCACAGCTAATATCATCCTCAATGGTGAAAAACTGAAAGCTATCCCTCTAAGAACAGGAACCAGACAAGGATGCCCACTCTCACCACTCTTATTTAACATAATACTGGAAGTCCTAGCCAGAGCAATCAGGCAAGAGAAAGAAATAAAAGGGATCCAAATTGGAAAGAAAGAAGTGAAACTGTCACTACTTGCAGATGACATGATTTTGTATATAGAAAACCCTAAAGAATCCACCAGAAAACTTTTAGAAGTAATAAACAAATATGATAAAGTTGCAGGATACAACATCAACCTAAAATAATCAGTTGCATTTCTATACACTAACAACGAAGTAGCAGAAAGGGAAATTAAGAATACAACCCCAGGGCTGGCCTGGTGGCGCAAGTGGTTAAGTGCAGGCACTCCGCTGCGGCAGCCCGGAGTTCGCCGGTTCAGATCCTGGGTGTGCAACGACGCACCACTTGTAAAGCCATGCTGTGGCGGCATCCCATATAAAGTGGAGCAAGAAGGGCACAGATGTTAGCCTAGGCCCAGTTTTCCTCAGCAAAAAAAAAAAAAATGGGGGAGGATTGGCAGATGTTAGCACAGGGCTGATCTCCTCAAAAAAAAAAAAAAGAATACAACTCCATTTACAATTGCAACAAAAAGAATAGAATACCTAAGAATAAACTTAACAAAAGAGGTGAAAGAGCTATACACGGAAAACTATAAAACATTGCTGAAAGAAATTGAAGAAGACACAAAGAAATGGAAAGATATTCCGTCCTCTTGGATTGGAAGAATTAACATAGTTAAGATGTCCATACTTCCTAAAGCTATCTATAGATTCAATGCAATCCTTATCTAAGTTTCAACAACATTTTTCACAGAAATAGAACAAAGAGTCCTAAAATTTATATGGAACAACAAAAGATCCCAAATAGCTAAAGGAATCATGAGAAAAAAGAACAAAGCTGGAGGTATCACACTCCCTGATTTCAAAATATATTACAAAGCTATAGCAACCAAAACAGCACGGTACTGGCACAAAAACAGACACACAGATCAATGGAATAGAATCGAAATCCCGGAAATAAACCCACACATCTATGGACAGCTAATGTTTGACAAAGGAGCCAAGAACATACAATGGAGAAAAGAAAGTCTCTTCAGCAAATGGTGTTGGGAAAACTGGATAGCCATGTGCAAAAAAATGAATGTAGACCCTTACCGTACACCATACACAAAAATTAACTCCAAATGGATTAAAGACTTGAATGTAAGACCTGAAACTGTGAAACTTCTGGAAGAAAACATAGGCAGCACACTCTTTGACATCGGTCTTAGCAACATCTTTTCAAACACCACGTCTGACTGGGCAAGAGAAACAATAGAAAAAATAAACAAATGGGACTACATCAAACTAAAAATCTTCTGCACAGCAAAGGAAACCATCAACAAAACGAAAAGACACTCTAACAATTGGGAGAATATATTTGCAAACCATACTACTGATAAGGGCTTAATCTCCAAAATATATAAAGAACTCATGCATCTCAACAACAAAAAAACTACCAACCCAATTAAAAATGGGCAAAGACCTGAACAGACATTTCTCCAAAGAAGATATACAGATGGCCAAAAGACACATGAAAAGATGTTCAAAATCATTAACTATCAGGGAAATGCAAATTAAAACTACAATGAGATATCGCCTCACGCCCGTCAGAATGGCTATAATTAACAAGACACGAAACAACATGTGTTTGAGAGGATGTGGAGAAAAGGGATGTCTCATACACTGTTGGTGGGAGTGCAAACTGGTGCAGCCACTATGGTGAACATGATGTAATCTATGCAGAAATCGAAGTATAATGATGTATACCTGAAATTTATACAATGTTATAAACCAATGTTACTGCAATAAACAAAACATTTAAAAAAAAAAAGGCACCATGCTACGTGACCCTACATTCCTCACATCTGTTTCCTTGATTTGTTCCTAAATAAAGATGTTTCTTTTGTGTGTGTGTGAAGAAGATCAGCTCTGAGCTAACATCCATGCTGATCCTCCTCTTTTTCTTTGCTGAGGAAGACCAGCTCTGAGTTAACATCTATTGCCAATCCTCCTCCTTTTTTTTCTCCACAGCTCCACTAGATAGCTGTATGTCATAGTTGCACATACTTCTAGGTACTATATGTGGGATGCACCCTCAGCATGGCCAGAGAAGCAGTATGTCAGTGCACGCCCGAGATCTGAACTCAGGCTGCCAGTAGCGCCACACACACACTTAACTGCTAAGCCACGAGGCCGGCCAAAGATGTTTCTGAAACGAATAATAAATTGTACCAAGTGGTCATTGTATAAAAAGCACTATCACAGATACCTTAAAGAGAACAAATGCAAAAGAATATTCAATTCCTCAGATAGGTTTGCAATCAAATGAGGCATTGAGGGGACCGGGGGCACTGATCAGAGCAGGATCCTAAGAGAAGAGTTTTAAGTCAATTTCAAATGAGGTTAAAACTGGAATGAGATAGTATTTTACCAGTTATCCAAAATCATAAGCATTTTTCTGACCTTTGAGAGTTTATTTGCATATAAAATGTACGTGTGGGGTAAGAGAGTGCTGATATTGTTTAATTTCTTTTTATTATTCAGCACTTTGTAATAGATCTGGCTATTCACAATTAATAAATATCATAATGTGGAGAGACCCAACTTTCAACTGCCTGATATTATCAATTCTTACACAAAGTTAGAGTTTTAAAGATCAAATTTCATTCTAGTTACCTTTCAACTAGTCCATTTATATCAGAAAGATGCTGAGTTTTAGGAAAATACTTCAAAACACAAATTTCATATGTAATTTCAAAAGCAAAAATTTAGTTTAAAAACTGGGTGGTAACCCATTTTGCTACCATATATTAATCTTTAACATGGGAACAAACATTTTTTGAGAATATAATTGATATTTGCCTATTTGTATATTGTAGAATGTTAAAGGATTTACAGTTTTAATAATATTTCAAATACCAGAGAATAAAAAAGAGAATTGTTTCAGATTTAGGAAATAGTTTTTTAGACATAGATTTTAGACATAGATTTTCACAACACATTACTTGAAAACAAAATAATCAGTTAGTGAGGTATAAGCCATGTGGTTTTATTTTAAACTTGCTAATTCCATAGGAGCATCAATAAAAGCCCTCCAGGAGTAGCTGACACTCTTTCCCTCCATATGAGCACCAGCTGCGTTTGCTTTAAGCATCAGACTCTCGGGCAACACCATAGCCCTCAACTCCGTTTAGTTGAGAAAAGGTTTTATGTGTCATGTGTTTTTTCTAGGGGTATGGAGCTGCCAGCCTTATTAACTACACAGAGAGAGTAAGAGACAGAACACATTCAGTAAACTCTAGTGTGCTCAGGTGAGATGGTAAGTGCCTGAACTCACATCCGAAGAAGAACTTAGAGGATGCTTTCTGACTCTGCTTCATGCCTGCCTAAGCAGTCCTGGACATCCCCGTTACAGCCACGGAATAACACAGGCAGCCTTGATGGACCAGAATTCCTCCTATGTCCATCATTTGTACAGAACAAACTGGCTTAAGACCTCTCATTTCCTGCTGCAGTGGTAATTTACAGAGATATAGAACTGCCATCTAGTGACTAGGAAGAAAACAGCAAGGTGCTTTACATGGAAAATGAAATTGTAAGTTTTTAAAAAAAGAACAGTGAAGCACTAAAGTTGGTAAAGTTGACACAAAGTTGACAGAATGTGACACACGAAAGTTATAGTAAGACTAGAAAATGTGTAGGTGAAGTAATCAGCTGTTCTCTATGCCTCTAAAATATGACTTGACATTTGACTCATAAATAGTATAATTTAAATATAATAGAATAACTTTGGAAATAAATTTCTCATCTCATCTCATCCACTGCTGTTGGCAGGAGCCAGTATTAAATAGCCAGATGGTGAGTACCCATGTTGAAACACCATTTTTATCACAGTGGAGAGAATATGAGGCATAAAACCCAACAGACTGATGTTCAGATCTTCCCTTTTACCCTTGATCAATTTTGTAAACATGGTCATTTTAACTTTTTTTTTTGTGAGGAAGATCAGCCCTGTGCTAACATCTGCCAATCTACATACTTTTTTGCTGAGGGAGACTGACCCTGGACTAACATCCGTGCCCATCTGCCTCCACTTTATACTGGACGCCACCACAGCATGGCTTGCCAAGCGGTGCATTGGCACAGGCCCAGGATCAGAACCGGTGAACCCCGGGCTGATGCAGCGGAATGCGCGCACTTAACTCCTTGTCCCACCAGGCAGGCGCCTAAACATGGTTTTCTTTATCAGTTAAATATGAATTATAATAGTTACTTTAAAGGATTACTGTAAGAATTGCATGAGGTAATACAGTAAAGGAACCGGTGTAGAGTGACAGTTAATTCTCCTGCCCTGTCTCTCTTCTATGAAACATACACAAATCATCTGAGAATAGAACTCGTCTATACAATAAACTTATGACAAAGAGTCAATGGCTCCTGAAGTAAGGGCTACCATTGTTGAGGGCTTAACCTCAACTGCTTCCAAACACTGTTAACTCTCAATTAATTTTATGTGTTTTTGGTCTTCCAGACACTTCACTGGCTACAAGGAAAGGAGAAGGTGTGAAATTTAAATTGATCTATTTCACCCTTGAATGGCCTAGCTGTAACATCAGGTTTTCTTCTTATTACTATATATTTTACCATGGTTCACAGCCCGAGAAAAATAGAAAATCATTATAATTTTACACACATGAATATATATTTTGACTATTACAGCTGGAATCTTAATATATAGAGCAATGTTGTACATGTTTTGTCCTTGTTGATAGTACAGAATACTTTTGTCAAGGTTTTCTTTGGCATTATCATATTTAATGAAAAACTCAGTAATATATGCTCTGGAGATAAGGATTTAGAAAAATCTAAGATACTATCCTAGTCATGCCTCAAAACAAATGCTATAAAAATAATGAGAGGATATTTTGAAGGCACTATTTTTCTTAATTATTTCCAACTTTATGTCCCTTTACCTCTTTTTTTTTTTTTATTATTTTTTTTTTTTTTGTGAGGAGATCAGCCCTGTGCTAACATCCGCCAATCGTCCTCTTTTTTTTTTTGCTGAGGAAGACGGCCCTGGGCTAACATCTGTGCCCATCTTCCTCCACTTTATATGGGACGCCGCCACAGCATGGCTTGCCAAGCAGTGCAACGGTGCGCGCCCGGGATCCGAACCAGCGAACCCCGGGCCGCCGCAGCGGAGCGCGCGCACTTAACCGCTTGCGCCACCGGGCCGGCCCCCCCTTTACCTCTTTTTAATCATTCTGCATCTTATTCGCTATTGGCTAATTAACTCACAGTAATTAAATAATCCTCAGCTGAGTCCACCATGCCTCTTCAAGTGCCCCAGGCTGATGTCGGTCTCATCTCTGACAAAAAGAAGGTGGGAAAACCTGTTTTGTGACAGTATTATTAAGGATATCTTTACTCTTACAATAATAGCTATATTTTTGAAAGGCACCAGTGGATTATAAAATCAAGTGCTCGACCAATGTTGTATCCTCATTTTCCCACCAGGGGGAGCACAACTTTCATGTGCAATGCAGGGCTGCTGCTTTATTGTTTTTTCCTTTCAAGATATTACTTGTAAAACATGTCGACGTAAATAATCTATAATCAATCTATAAATCAAAATTGGGGTGAGTTTATTATGAGCCAACTTTTGAGGACCATGGCCCAGGGCCTTTTTTCCCTAAAGAAGGAAGGACACCAAAGATGTGGAGTGTACAGAGCGGTTATATACCATCAAAGAGCATGTATCACATCAGATTGCAATGTCCCTTTCACAATAGCCACAAGATCTCCCTGCCAGATTGCCCTGCCAGAATAGCTATTGATGGACACAGTGGGGAGGGTGTGACTGGTGTCAGGTCTGTTGTCTGGACCTGGGTGATCACAGGATCAGTGCAGCAGTCAAATCCCAGCCTAGGGAGAAATGCTTATCCTTAAGGAAATGCCAAGGAGGTGGAAGTTGCATCCTTATCTTAAGGGAATTTATTCGTCTCTTTGGGACATGGCAAAGCAGATACACGATGCAGATGACAAGCCCTTCTGGAAAAACAAACACAGGTCGAATTAGTTTTACCCCAAACGGCTTCCTCATATGCTCCAATATATCCTATTGCTTCCCATTTATTTGTCGTTTTCTCCTTTTTGATCTATAATCTTTTGATAAAAAGCATTGATGATCAAAATATTGTCTTTCGGCCCCAGAGTGGTTGCTGCCTGCCCTGGGTCCCTCATGTCCCTCGGTGCCAGGCTTTTGTCTCATTTATTTGTCCCGTTGTCCACCTTGGGGGGAATTAATTGGATATAGTGGACAAGAAAAGAGGTATATATACATACTAATAGAGGAAGCATTTCATGGGTTTTGGATTAATTTTAGGTTGTTGCACAAACATTGCATATGTGCTTTTTATGACTCCTTGTATTTATGCTCTTCACAATTATAGAACAAGTACAGTAACAATGATAATAATTTAACATCTTTGAAAAGATTAGTTTAAAATGAGTTCTTAGGCCTAGTCCTTATCAAAAAGGAAGTTTGTTCAAGGTTATAAGATTAATCGGCCACCTCAGCTTTCATTACTCCAGCTTACATGACAGTCTCACAGCACTGAGTAAAGAAAACAGCAATTAGTTTAAATATTATGATTATACAAGAATTCCAAGAAGTAATAGAAATAGGAATTTCAGTCCAGATCGAAAAAGGGAACCAATACCAGAAGGGAGCAAACCAAAAAACTCAAGACTGAACGCAGGATCGCTTATGGCATTCACCTGCTTTTTCATGTGCTTTAGCAGAGATGACACATTGGAAGACTCGTCAGGTATGAAAACACAGCATTCAGTTTGAATGATTGTACGTGTACCACCTTGGGATGTACTTAAAATATCTAAGGCCATTCTATTTTGAAAGACAGTCTTTTTATTAAAGACAACTTAGTGTTTAATAAGGCAATTCCTGCTTGACTGTCATTAAGGGATTCTGTATGTGATGTGACATCATTTAGCCCTAAAAAAGGAACAAATATAGCTAGCTGCTCGGTGGTGATACCAGGGGAACACTGAATGAGCCCATCTGGCCTTAAGCAGAGGAATGTTGGCAGCAGTTGTCACTGTGAATCTTTCCCTGCATTTGAGGGAATATCGGGTGCAGTGTTTTAGCCATCAAGCCAGTAGTCAAAGGCCAGAGATTTGTTCTATATAACCATTAAGTTATATTAGGAGCCTCCTGATAAATGCCTGGACTTTAAGACCAGTGTGTTCCAAATCAATCACTTTCCTTAAGTATGATAGTATTCTGAAAATCTTAACTGTAACAATTTGTCGGGGGAAGAGGGAGAATCTCCCTCTGCCATTTTCCTTAAGGTTCTTATGGCTGGTCAAATAATTAACAAGACAGGTTAGCAGGAGAAAATAATAACAAGTTTAATAACAGGTATACATGGGAGAAACTCAGAAATGAACAACTGGTCCCACTGTCTAAGCTGCTTGCTTAAGTATTGCAGCTAAAGACGAGGAGCGTGTTGTGGGTGGGTGGTGGCCTGGGACTTCAGAGGGCAGGAAGACAATTCTTTTCAGGGTCATCTATAGATAATGTGGTCAGGGAGAGACAGAGTTTTTGATAAAAGAGGCTTGGTACCTTTCCTATTGTAACATCTATCCTATATTACCTTTACAGCCATCATGATAACAACTCTTTCTTGAAACAGATCTTTTGTTTTAAATTCTTTAGGCAGTTTGGGAGGGGAAACTCAAATATTCTCCCTGAGCACTCTGAGTCCTTATTGTCTTCAGCTTGAAATAATCCGCATACCAGAGTGGTGCCTCCTGAGGTAGCTTGCCCTGAGCACCATCAAATTATAAAATAGGTATACAGTTTAAGCATAACAAAGGTTTAAATGAGTGGATTTAAGGTTGAGAATACAGGCCTGGTCCGGAGTCTTGGGGCAGCTGTCTACAACTGATGTTATCTTGTTCTCATCATAGTGTGTAGATATTTGGTCTCTTCCTATAAGGAGGAAGATACTAAACTTATTAGGCTTACTCAGTATGTTAAACTACATGGGAAGCATTCTCAGACAAGTGATGATAAACCTGCTTAAGTGGTATTTTGTGGGTAAATGTTATTGATATAGGCGTTTTAAAATAGTATAACATTACTGAAATTCTGATCTGTCCTGTTTGTCAGTCATAATTCTGGTTATTATTTTAAAGTGTTGTATGTCACAAAATTAACCAAATTTCTTTGTCAATTGCCATTTTGAGGTCTTGTTTACAGACTTATTTCTTTGCTCTAATGCTTTTGCAAAATGTTTCAACTTCAGAAAAATTCATGGAAAGGACTCTGACAGTTACACTGGAGTACAGGCTTCTGATAAACTTGCTGATCATAAAACTGAACTGGATAAGAAATTACAGAAATCTGATGGAGAAACTGATGACTTCATGAAGCCGCTAACAAAAAGATTGGGATCAAAAATGGATTACACAGGACTGAATGAACTGATAAGGATGATTATAATTTTTATGATTTTTCATTTGAAGAATTGCTGAATTTTTAATGTTTTCTTTTTTCAGATTTAAGGAAAACTTTTTCTCTTTTGTCCTGAGCTAGCTATAACTTACAGAAATTTGGTAAATGATAGTTTTGTAAGCAATGTTAAAATATTGCTCTTTTTCTCTCTACCTGATCCCTCCAGAATTTAAAAACTCTTAGTAAGTAAGTATTGTTGTTTTCATGGCAATATAGTTATTTGCATAAGTTCAATAAGAATCTGTTCTCCTTATAACAGGACACAATTGGAAACACTGGTTATATTACCAAAGTTGTGACTGGAACATCATTTTTGCGATATAGCCATAAAGTTTTGAGAAATGAAGATTGGACTTTATGGAATAAAGCCATGTGGAAATATTGGCCTGGTGCCTTATGTTCAATGTTCCAAGCAGCATTTACTGGATAAGTAAACAATGTCAGTTATCTAGAAGGTACAAGGAACCTCGAAATATTTTGGGGGAACCTCAGAAGAGAGGAATTCACCCAAATCTGTAGGTATTGCAGGCGAAGTCTGATGACAAAATCCTTGGCTTGGTTTTCCTGGCCTCGAGAGGCCTTTAAAGTTCAATCTGAGATTCCTTATAAAAAGTTCCAACAAAGCAGATTTAAAAGAGCTTATATGATCAATTGCTATTATTGATGTACTTATGTAAATAATTGGGTCAACTTTATTGGAACTAGACTTATTTTACAAACTAGTTAGTCTAAATTTGGCTATCTTTGATAAAAATGAGGGTGATTTTAGAGAGAAAAATTATATTTCAGTAAAAACTATAGTGTATATTTGCGGATATTAGATTCAAGTTTTGTTAATTGTCTTTTGAGGTTTTTCTTTTCTATCTGTTGACTGGACTGGATCCTGATTTCTTCTAGTCTCCTAAAATATCTGGATACAGATCTCCAAAATAATGTTTTTCATTTTTTCCATCATTTTCATTTGGAATCACTGAGAATTAAACCTGCCTTTTTTCCTGAAGCCTTACAAACTGAAGCCAATGGACTTGATATAAACTTGAGAGATGACCTGACGACATCATCAGAGACATTTTAAACTACTAAAGATGCTTTGATGCTGACATCTAAAAATTTTCTTAACTGGCTGTCCTGTAAACTCAGAAACTGCTTTACAACTTGCTCCAAACATTAACCTTATTTTTCTTTTGTTTACACAGAAATGCTTCTATTAAATACTTGATTACTTGCTTCCACATTATAGGTGTAAGCTTGAGAACCCACCTGCATCAGCACCTTCTAAAATGAATTTAATTGAACTGATCTATTATCAGGACTAAGAAATATGTTCAGTGAGATGAAACAATCTACTAACTCAGCTTCTGGACCATGAAACTTCTTTAAGTTTCAAAAGGACTGTGAAAATTTTAGTTTCAAAGGCGAGACTGTGGGAGATCAAGATTTGGCCACCCTGAAATACATCTCTTTACCTTGATTGCTTTCTCTGAGGGACATTTGACCTCCCCCACTAACTGCCTAAAGAATTTGACATGGTGGCTCCTTCCAGGAACAGATCCTCTATCATGATGGCTGTAATGATAATGTAAAATAGATCTTACAATGGGAGGGGCACCAAGCCCCTTTTATCAAAAATCTCTATCTCTCCTTGACCACATTATCTATAGATGACCTTGAAAAGAATTGTCTTCTTGCATTCTGAAGTCCCAGACCACTATCCACCTCCAACACCTTCCTCACCTTTAGCTACAATACTTAAGCAAGCAGCTTAGACAGAGGGACGAGTTGCTCATTTCTGAGTTTCTCCCATGTATACATGTTATTAAACTTGGTATTATTTTCTCCTGCTACCCTGTCTTGTTGGTTATTTGGCCAGCCATAAGAACCTTAAGGGAAAGAGCAGAGGGGGATTTTCCCTGTCTCCCCACAGTACTATGTTTTTTTTTACTAGGTGCAAGCCACAGCTGTGAGGGGGTGATAAAAATTCCCCCTTTTGACTGCTATATCTGTTTCTCTTCTTCCGTGGCGATTTCTTTCAAGCCTGTGGAAAGAAGTCTTTTATTGGGTTAGCAGAGTTATAGGAATTAGCAGGTGTGCGAGATCAGGATTTGGCCACCCTGAAATATAATCTCTTTACCTCGATTGTTTTCTCTGACGGACATTTGACCTCCCCCACTAACTGCCTAAAGAATTTGACATAGTAACTCCTTCCTGCAACAGATCTTCTATCTGATGGCTGTAATATAATGTAAAATAGATGTTACAATAAGAAAGGCACCAACAAGCCCATCTTATCAGAAGTTCTGTCTCTCTGGCCACATTCTCTGGATGACCCTGTGAGGAGTTGCCAGACAAACATTTACATTTATAAGGGAAATCTCCATTTGTAAAGGTATATCTCTCTCTGTATTGGGAAGAAGGGAGATGACCTCATTTCTAGAAACTTATCAATGTGGAAGGTGAGGCCTTAACTATGCATAATAGCCTTACTCTTGTTTACAGTGCTTTAGTGGAGATCTCCTGTAACTGACACCCACCCACCCCCAACATCCTCCTCTGTCTTTACGTAAAGACGGTATTTAAGAAGAGAATTTCTGCTATTGTGTTGAGAAATGCAGTGTCCCTGGTTTCTCCCATGTATACATGTTATTATACTTGGTATTATTTTCTTCTGCTAACCTGTCTTGTTAATTATTTGGCCAGCCATAAAAACCTTAAGGGAGAGGGCAGAGGAGGATTCTCCTTCTTCCCCCACACAGGGATTCTCGAGGCTGGACAGCATATCCAGCTTGGTAATATCTTGCTTATCATTTAAGTAAGACCCATCTGTAAACCAAATTAAATAGAATGCAGTCTTGGTCCTTCCTCTTGTAATGTTGGAAGCAAGATAGCAGGGTTAAAATAGTGGGTAATATTTACCTACGCAGTGTAACCTAAAAGTTTTATCATTTACTTGATAATGCTTCCCATGCAATTTAGCGTACTTAACAAGCCTAATTAGTTTAGTATCTCCCTCTTTATAGGAAGAGATCAAATTTACTTGAGAATTGCCAGGGATCTTTGAAAATTCTCAAAGAAAAATGTTATAAGAAAGACTTTATTCAGGATATGAATTTTGGGGAGATTGTCAAAAATGCAGAGAGGTTTTAAGCACTTGGTCAGACAAGATCAAGGAGTTCCTGTTCTTGTCGCAGTGAAACCATGCTTAATAAACAAACAACATTTAAACAGTCAAAAAGAGCTTAATAGAGAAACCTCAGTCTTTTGAACATAGGGAATTACCTTAACAAAACAGATCTCTGTTCTTTAGATAAACTTAACTCAAATGTAAAGAAAAATCTTTTTATGTAATAACCTCTATCAAGAGAAGATTAAGAGTAGAATAGGGGTGGCCCCATGGCTTAGCGGTTGGATGTGTGCCTTCTGCTGCTGGCGGCCCTGGGTTCGGATCTCAGGTGCGCACCGATGCAACACACTGCTTCTCTGGCCATGCTGAGGCCACGCCCCACATACAGCAACTAGAAGGATGTGCAACTATGATGTACAACTATCTACTGGGGCTAGGGGAAAAAAAAAAGAGTAGAATAAAATTATCCTTTTAAAAGGAAGAAGACCAAATTTGAATTTTGTAACAGCTTACTTTTGATATTAAAAATCATTTACTTAGTTGGATTTAGTTTAATCTTAGCCAACTCGACCATGTATAAAACTCCTCAGGGTTTCTCTTTCAGCAAACCTTCTATAACTTTTTGTTTACATTCAGAATTTTTGCCATGCACTCCTGTTTTTTCCTTCTAGTACTTTTCAGGGCAAATTTATCTTTCCTAACCAAACAAAAATATTTCTATTTTTTATATCTTCTTAACGAAAACACACATCTTACTCTCCTTGAATACAAACATATTTTTCTTAAGTTTTTAGTAGCTTAATCACATATTAGAAATTTTTAACCCTTAGAAACCTTAATTTTTAAGTAAAAAACTAAGTAAGCAATCATAAAATTTCTTTTACATTAGCATTTCTTGGCTTGACAAATTTATATGGACACTTTTTATAATTTTTGGAAACATCTTACTTTATAGTACAATCTTTTAAATAAAACACAAGACATGTTTACCAATAGACCCAAAACACCTTGTAGTTTTTCTGTAATAAGCCAAAAGTAGATAAACCTATACTCAGCAATGTCTAATATCTTATCTTATTTGGAAATGATCTAGATACTCAATGAATTTTTATCATAAAATTTAGCAAAATCCTAAATTTTTAAGTCACCAAAAAGAGTTTAGAAGCTATATACATTATAACATATTATTGTTTAAAGTTCACTTAATACTCACCTATTTAGTTACCTGTTCTCAATAATTATTTATTATGTTTTAAAAATTTTATTTATTTATTTTCCCCCCCCAAAGCCCCAGTAGATAGTTGTATGTCATAGCTGCACACCCTTCTAGTTGCTATATGTGGGACTCAGCCTCAGGATGGCCGGAGAAGTGTTGCCTCGGTGCGCGCCCTGGATCCGAAGCTGGGCCACCAGCAGCAGAGTGCGTGCACTTAACTGCCAAGCCATGGGGCCGGCCCCTCAATAATTATTTAGATTGCCTACAAGACTTTATGAGACATTAGATAATATTAGCCATCATTTATTATTTTTGAGACCAGTTTTGTAGTAGAAATAACCTCAGTTTATTTGACGAATAAAAGCTGCATATCTGCATTATATCCAATGCTGAAAACTAACAAGCTTAAATAAGCTTTTATTTACCAAAGATTATTTCATATCACGTTAACTGGAAAAACATTTGGATTTAGAACTAACTTTTGTGAGTGCTTATTTCAAGTTAATTGAATAGACCTCTTGATTTTGACCATAAACTCTGGAGGTAAAATACCACGCACATATAACATACATGTAGAAACACACACGTAAAGAACAGACAGATGCAACAAAGATTTTATAGCCTCTGTTTTAGAAAATTTAGCAGTTTCCATCTGCAGAAAGCTTCCTTCCAATTTCTTTTTTCTTTCAGTCTTAGGCTCCCTGCTGTCTTAGCACTTGCGCAAGTCTCCTGGGTTCAGAGGCCAGGCAGCCCAGCCGGGAATGGTCAAGCAAACTCAATTTCCCACTTTCCTTTTCTTTTATTTTGCTACAAAGTCTGAACAATTTCTAGGGACTGTGTAGTGGGTCAGGAGTGTGCTGCTTGTGAGTGTTACTCCCTAAAGAAAGGTCATAATCACTCTCTTACATGCCTTAGTTTCTCCTGCCCGCAGTCTAGGTACTGCCGTGGGGGTTTGCAGTGCAGGTGACTAACCGTCCCGTGCACGTCCCTGGACAAACCTGTGATAAATTAACATGAATGATAGTGGAGCTCACTATAGGAAGGAGAGTTACAAGTCGTGGGGTTTGTCTCTGACACCCACGATGAGATTCTCAGTTGCTTGAGAATTCCCGAAAGGTCAGGAGGAGCAATGTCCCTTTTCTTTGGAGCTAAACAGATTCAGCCTCTCATTTCTCTATCAAGCAGTTTTGTTCATACTTTATAAACATAATTCTTCCCAATTTTAAGCTATATTAAAAAGTCACCCTGCTCCATTCACTCCAAAAGTTCCCCCTAGGCTCCTCTGGCCTAGGAAATTCTCTCTACATTTCACTTTCCTAGGAATTCCTCCCTAGGTTCCTCTGACTTAGGGAATGTATCAGTACCTCCTTAAGACACCTAGTCTTAAGCCTTGAAAACAGCTCAAATAAACTCTGGACCATCGACTTAAAATAAAGAGGTCCAGGTGTCAGGAGAACTCACTCGGGTCACCTGAAGAATGCAGTGATCTGGGGAGCACAATGGGCTCCTATTGGTACCAAATGCCAGTTCAGTGTAGATTCCAGGTGGTCTCTGGTGGGTTTCTCTGAAATCTTGCCATGACTACACCAACAAATGTCTACATAAATAATCCATAACCAATGTATAAATCAAAATTGGGGTGAATTTATTATGAGCTAAATTTTGAGGACCATGGCCCTGGGCCTTCCTTCCATAAGGAAGGAAGGGCACTGAAGAAGTGGGGTGTACAGAGTGGTTATATACCGTCAAAGAGCAAGTATCACATAGGATTGTAATGTCCCTTTTACAATAGCCACAAGATCGCCCTGCCAGAATAGCTATAGATGGAAACAGCGTGGAGCAGGTCTGCTGTCTCGTTGGGCATGGCTGGTGTCAGGTCTGTTGTCTGGAGCTGGGTGGTCACAGGATGAGTGCAGCAGTAAAATCCAAGCTTAGGGAGAAATGCTTATCCTTAAGGCAATGTCAATGAGGGGGAAGTTGCATCCTTATGTTAAGGGCATTTACTCTTCTCTTTGAGACACGGCAAAGCAGATACACAATGCAGGCGACAGGCCCTTTTGGAAAAACAAACTCAGTCCGAATTAGATTTACCCCAAATGACTTCCTCATATGCTCCAATATATCCTATTCCTTGCCATTTATTTATCAAGCTCAGGGTGTGTCTTTCAAACAGAAATCATTGAGAATAGCATGAAATAGTCACTTACCAACAGATGTCACTGTGGCGACAGAATATTAACAAGTGGCCTTCAAATATAATCTTTTTCCCAAATACTATATTTCACTGAGTTAATCCAAAAGGGATTCTTCTCACTTATACTGACAAATCTCCACTCTGAACTTAGCACTAGAGGTAGCCAATTTTGAATAAAGACCTTTAACATCAAAGCCAGCCAATAGATCCTATTAAAGCAAATCCAAACTCAGGAAAACTTTTGTTTTCAGTCACATGCAAACTCTCTCCAACTCAAGATAAAGTGCTGGTTTTGTGCAGATGGAGAAAAGCTTCTCTTCCTCTTTTTCTATTCAGATAGTGCAGGGAAGAGCCCAAAGTGTCTCCTGGTGGAACACTAACAGTTCTTTACGTTAGAAATGCATACAGTGTTTCCTAGCTTCTTTTCTACGGGCCGAGACCTGACCTGCCCAGAGTAGCAAACTTCTAGGCTCCAATAGTAAATAAGACTGTGTGCAGTTTACCACAACAATGAACTACAAAGATGTATCAGGAAATATTTTGAACACCCACACCTAAGCTCTCAGTTTCCCTCTGTCTAATTCCATGGCTACCTGAACTGAATTCATTCTCTATCCCCATCCCTTTCGTGATAGTTTTTATCTCCTTGAATCAGCATGTTATAACTTCTAAGAGAAATTTATCAAAATACTCTCTTCAAAATAGCTAACTGAAGTATAAGAATTGTAGAGGGTCAAGATTTTAAGATGAAAGTGATGTACAGAGTATCTGTACTACAAAATAAAAAGAAAATGAATGAGAACAATAAGACAAGGAAGAAAAAAAGGCTAAGGAGAAGGAATATAATAGAGTAAGAGTAAGAAAGAGAGAAAAAGAAGAAAGTAGGTGTAGGAAAGAGAAAGAGTCAGGAGGATCATGAGAAATGACAAAAAGGGGCACGAGCAGAGTGAAGACACCATGCTCAGAGCAAATGACAAGTCAACTGGTTTCTGAGCAGGGCTCAGGTCTAGAGTCACTGGGCTGCGCTTGCAAACTCCACTCAGTTCTAACATCCAGAGAATGACTACTGCTCATCCAAACTCTGATGACACTGATTACATCGCTCTCCTCTCCCAGGACCTGCTGGAGCTTTGGGAACTGCTTCTCTCAGCAGCTCTGGGACTGACAGAGTCCCCATTAAATATTCATGAAGTAGGATGGTGTTTTTCTTTTTAATTACATTTTTAATTTTATTTATTTATTTGTTTCCCCCAAAGGTCCAGTAGATAGTTGTACGTCATAGCTGAACATCCTTCTAGTTGCTGTATGTAGGATGTGACCTCAGCATGGCCGGAGAAGCCAGTGCGTCGGTTCGCGCCCGGGATCTGAACCAGGGCCGCTAACAGCGGAGTGTGATCACCTAACCGCTAAGCCATGGGGCCTGCCCAGGATGGTTGTTTTGAAAGAGTAACTCAGAGAGATCTCTCAAGGGTACATATAATCCTGCCAACTCCTACAATCACCCATCTGAAGAATTAAGAAACTAACCTTTTTTTTTTAATTACTGTGAAGAAAAGTAGGAGAAAACTTTCTTGGCAAAACTTTAAATGTTCCATCTTTATTGAAGTTACCTCACAAAATTCTGAGCATAATCTAAAATTCTGGACTCCCTACAGTTCCAAATATGTTTCAGAAATGATCTCTTTATCATCACAATGTAAGCCTATGCCTTATAAAACAAAATAAACTTAGATGAGTTTTATCTTGGAGAGAGAGGGCAGCAAGAAAAAGAGTAGGATGTGCCTCTCTGCTATGAAGGAAAATAAATAAAATCACCAAAATATATAAAATATGCCTCTAAAACTGAATGAAGAGGTCTCTAAAGAGTTTTACATTTTAAGTAAAAATGCACCTATATAAAATTACACATCAGTTTGACTAAAATCTAGTCAACTTAATAGAAGAAGAATTCATTCAGTTTCATTTAAATAGCACGACTTATGATTAGCTGCATAATAAATGGTAGATATTTTAATTCTGATATAACATGTCCTTCCACCAATGAAGGTTGGCTTAAACCTGTCAATTTCCTAAAAAGTTCCAACCAGATGTTCTGCTTATTTGATTACTTAATAGTATGGATCTGCTCCTCATTGCCAACGAAGGATGTCTACAAACAGGCTTTAGCTTGCATATGTAATGGGAAACGCAGGCTGAGTTTACAAAAAGAAAAATTGAAAATGGAGCATTGCCTTGAGGAGACGTGGTCAATCTGTTCAAGAACATTTTCTCACTTGGTCAAGTGAAAAGCTGAGAGAGAATGCTGTCGGCCTCTTACTTGGTCCCTTATAGAATTCTGCATTACCTCAATTGAACATGTCTTAAAATGTTTGAACTAAACTTGGAAATGAGTTGATGATACCGTATTTGCATTATGTCACACAGAATCTCTTTCATTAGGCACCATTCAAAACACTTTTTGGGACATTAGAGACCAGAAAAGTTTTGCTTCTCTGAGAGACTGTTGCTTTTAATCTCATAGACATGAGATGATAGAGAATTGTTCCCATTACCCTTTCTACTTTAAACTTGAGGGATACATTTCCAACTACCTTTAAAAACTGCAGGTCCTTCTGAGCCGGCCCCGTGGCTTTGTGGTTAAGTGCATGCACTCCGCTACTTGCTGCCAGGGTTCGGATCCCGGGCGCGCACCAAAGCACCGCTTCTCCGGCCATGCTGAGGTTGTGTCCATGTACAGCAACTAGAAGGATGTGCATCTATGACATACAATTATCTACTGGGGTGTTGGGGGAAAAAATAAATAAAAAGAAGGAAAAAAAAAGAAAGAAAACTGCAGGTCTTTCCGAAACACTTTTCAGTGTGCTGGCTTACTTCAGCTTCATTGCATTGTTCCATTCTAAACTCCTTTCAGTTTGATCTATTTTCCTTTGTAATCCTTTTGTATACCTAGGTATTTAAAAGCTGCTCAAATCTATATTGGAGAAATGTTGGGTTACAGTACTTTCAGACAGCATGTAAACCCAATTTTTAGAGTTTATACACAAAACGTTTCTGCCATGTTTCTGCCAGCTCTCCTTCCATATATTTTCCTCCAGGACTTCCTGTGACCAAATTGCCTTTCTAAAAATCAGTCCTCTGTTCATTCTATTGGCCAGTGACATTTTCATAGAAACATAAAGGACTGGATTTTCCAAAGATGCAACAAGAATGATCAAGTCCTGATTCACACCTAGATATCCTGCTCCTGTTCTCCATGAATTTTAAAACTAAAGTTAATTATCTCTTTCATTTTATCTAAATCTATTGAGCAATTTTGGCATTGAGTCCCTATACTGATCCACAGTCTGCTTTAGCAGCCACAAAACTCCCTTTCAAATGCTTGCACTCATGTGCTGAGTAGGTACTTTATTTATTTAGATCTTATTCAACAAAAGAGCTTCATTTATTTACTCAAATATTTAAGTATATACTATGAGCCCAAAGGTCTTGAAATGTTGGCAGTCTGCAAGTAAGACAGATATGTATAAACAGATAAATTACACTACAGAAATAATTTGAATGAAAGAGATATGAATAAAATGCCATGGGACTCCAGGAAAAGAGCCACCATGGGTTGACATACAACTAAGATATATAACAATGTACTGGGGCTTTTAGGAAAAAAACAACCACCATGGGGGGTGGAAATGTTTTGTACCATCTAGGTAAAGGAAAAGGAAGGGAGAGAAGATAAAGAGAAAACAGGATAAACGGAAATGTTTTCTTCTTCTTAATGTTTCTGCTACCAACTTTTGGAACACACTGCTTGCGGATGTCCTTTCTAGCCAGTCTTATCTTTCAGCAGGCTTCTATAGACTTAAAAATTTGATTGTACCAATCTGAGCTCCTCCCTGGAGACAATGCCAACTATGTAGGGAGCCAGGAGGGGAGCAAAAGATTCACAGGAATCTGCAGCCCTTCTGCAATTCACTGGTGGGGAGGGGCACCAAGGCTTCACTTTGGCCTCTGTCTCCAAGTTCATACAAAGGAGGGTTGGTTCCTTCCTTGATCTATGAAGATGGAGAGAAACCTCTTTCACAGAAGGGATTATGGAAAAATTAAAGTGAGGGCCATGAAAAAGGCAGAGAAGGTAGCACCATGAATCTGAAGTAACTGGACATGTGAATTAGTAACCAGTAGGAAAAAGAGCTGAAGACAAAAAAATAAAGGCAAAAAACCAGTACTCAATTTTCTAAGATGGAAATGCAAGTCTTTCTTCTTCAAAAAGAAAAGAGTCATTGAACCCTTTCCTTTAAAATAAAATTGAAAGGGGTCACATGTTACAAATAATGATTTTAACTATGATGTCACTACACAATCATGTGCAACAATCAGTTGTCAAGTGCACTGCAAATAGTTCAAACTTAACAATTATGTTATCAAAGTTTGCAATTAATATATATATATATTTTAGTAAATAGTAGACTGTGTGCAAAGTTGTCACTATATTATTGACAATGTCAATCTTACTACTGAAAACATGACTAGGAGGGAGAAGATAGTGTGACCTCAGATTACTAGAGTCACAGTAAGAAAAGTCAAGAAAGTGCCATCAGGTCATTTGGACAAAAGGATGCTATATGGCTGTTGGGTTTATAACAGATCAACTGGAGAAAAACAAATCACTACATTAAACTATTTTCTACCTACCTCCATCACCCTCTCCAAGAACACATATTTTAAAATGAGACAAGTTATTATATTAAAAATTACTTGCTCTGTCATTTTGAAAACTACATCAAAAAATGAAGAAAAAACTGGGTTACAAACATCCTGGTATCAATTCCAACTACCATCTTTCACCAAACTAAAACTCTAATCATCACTAATTCACTTGAAATCTAGTGCTCCTCCAATATACAATATCAACAACTTAAAATGTTTCATAACTTTTTTTAAATTGCCCTAGAATTTTACACGATATTATAAATATATCTCTTAGAAAAATTGAGAAAGATAAATACACTAGGACAGGAAAAGATGAAAATATCACCCTAATCGATGATGTAAAACACAAGATATGAACAACTGTTAAAAAGAATTCTCTATGAAATCGATCAATTCTACTATCTCTACACGTGGCTATTTCCTATCAGTAATTTGATGCATAAACAAATAGAATAGTGTATTTAATGGGATCAATTCTTTTAGTTGTGTGCTTTTCCTTGTAAAACTGCATATGCTTTTATGTTCTTACTTTATTTTCAGGTGGTGTCACATTAGAACACCCTCATCTCTGAAGATCTTTGCATTAAGGAACTCTACCTTGGCCCTTGATCAACTGTACTCTGCTATATGATAAACTCAGAGACCTACATAGAACAATGTTTCCTACATCTTATCTCCCATGAGTTGTTCATGTCAAGGAGTATAGTCCACCAAGTAAACACCAAGCAGTGTTTCAAAACCATCGGATACTAAAAGGAGGACATGCGGGGTTGGGTGTGGGCCCCCATTCAGTGCCTAGTGCAAAGAAGAAAGAGGTCAATGCATCCCTCCAGAGACTGGGATAAAACAGGAGGTTATAAGCACGAGGCTCCCTTTGCAGGCCTTTAAGCAGGGACCAAGAATAAAACTGTTGACACTGTGGATCATTGTTGGTTTTACAGGGAACTCATGAGGAAGATAAGGAGATAAAATAATGATAATTATAATAACAGCAGCAAACACTTCTACTGAACCAGGCACGGCAATCTGAATGTTACTTCTGTGCTTAAACATACATGAACTCTTATATCCCTCAAAATATCCTGATTTAGTAGATGTTTTTCTTCTTACCATTTTACAGATGAAGAGACTGGGTAGAGTGGCTAGAAAACTCACCCAGATTACAAAGCTGATAAATGGCAGAGCCCAAGCTCAGTGCTCTTATGTTATGCTCTTTGACTACAACTCCAATTTAAGTCTCTAATGACTATATTTCTCTCTATAATCCAATGGGGGAAACATCAAAATTCTTAACTCTAACACCCATGCTACCATTTAAGAAAAGTTGGTGAAGGAGAGATTTCTGAATAGTAACAATGCCCTTCTATTAACTCTTCACTTATAGATCAGACATCAACAGTCCTGCTCAGTCCACCAAGAAGAAACTGGGACTTTATTATGCCAAAAAGAAGAAAAAACAAATAATAAAACAACCAAATTCCTTTATACATCATTACACAAATGTGATTCTTAATTTTGTGTGACAAATATAAAGTGCTTTCCTGGTTTACGGTTCCATATAAAGCTGATGTTAATCTCATGCTATCTTCCCAGCCAATAACACAAAATACTTTAAAACAACAAAAGGCACAAAGACAAAAAACAACCCCAAATAAAATTAAATATTACATCTTAACGCTGTACAATTTTTTAAAGATTACTTAAATGTTAGATTTAGTAAAATTTGTATCTCTATCTTGCCTCTCCCAGTTATCTCTGAAGGTAAAGAAAAGGACTAAGAGAGGCACAAGGAAGCCAGTTAGGGAAGCGAGTCAGTGGGAAGAGGTAAGGTGGCCGCCCCTCTGCAGACGACAGACAGAAATCTCCCCTGGGAGCCGTCTCAGGCCTCACAAGATGTGGAGCTTTGACCTCGGGCAGTGGCTACAGCTGGACGCCAGCAGCAGTGCTTCTCAGACTTCAGTCTACACGGTAATAAATGGACAAGTCCAGTGTCCCCTTCCCTGGAATTCTAACTCAGCAGCATTGAAGTTGGGACATGAGAATTTTCCATTTAACAAGCCTACCAGTGATTTTCCTTGAGTTACCTGCAGATTATGATCAAAGACATACCTTGAAGAGAAGCACAAACTCACAACCTAGTATGCACTGCACAGATACTTTGTGTCACACACTCTCAGACCATTCCCTGCTCCAGGGGTCCCACATTCCTCAGCATCCTTGGGCCTGTGTTCTTCATCAGGAGGTTCCGATGGTGACAAAACAGACAGGACTCACCTGGGAAACTGCCCCTCTCTGTAATTCAGTGAGTGTGTGGGCTGCCTGCAGCCCAGGTGTAAAGTGGGTCTTGCTATATTTAAAAATAAATTTCTTTTTAATTTTATTAAGGTCATATAGCTTATAAGTGTAAATTTCAGGTCTACATTACTATATTTCAGTTCTGTATAGACTGGATCATGTTCACCACCAATAGTCTTGTTTTCATCTATCACCATACATATGTGCCCCTTTACACCTTTCTCTCTTTCCCTCTGTTAACCTTAATCTGTACTCCTTATCTATGTTTTTGTTTATTTTCCACATATGAGTGAAATCAATCAGTATTTTTCTTTCTCTATCTGACTTGTTTCGCTTAGTATAATACCATCAATGTCCATCCATACTGTCACAAATGGCATGAGGTTGTCTTCTCTATGGCTGAGTAGTATTTTATGGTAAATATGTATATATATCACATCTTTATTCTTTCATCCATTGATAAGTACTTGAGTTGCTACTCAGTGTTGGCTATTGTGAATAACGCTGTGAAGAACATGAGGGTGCATACATTTTTTTGAATTGCTGACTTCATATTCTTTGGATAAATATGCAGAGGTAGAATAGTTGGATCTTATGGTATTTTTATTTTTAATTTTTTGAGAAATCTCCATCATTTTTCCCTAGTGGCTGCACCAGTTTCCGTTCCCACCAGCAATGTATGAGGGTTCCCTTTTCTCCACATCCTCTCCAACATTTGTTATTTCTTGCCTTTTTAATAATAGCCATTCTGATGGGTGTGAGGTGATATCTCATTGTAGTTTTGATTTGCATTTCCCTAATAATTAGTGATGTTAAACAACTTTAATGTGCCTGTTGGCCATCTGTATAGCTTCTTTGGAAAAATGTCTTTTCATATCCTCTGCCCATGTTTTGATCAGGTCGTTCATTTTTTTTTTGTGGAGTTGTATGAGTTCTTTATATATTTTGGAAATTAGCCCCTTGTCAGACATATGATTTGCAAATATTTTCTCCAAGTTGGTAGGTTGTCTTTTCATTTTGTTGACAGTTTCCTTTGCTTTGCAGAATTTTTTTAGTCTGATGTAGTCCCACTTTCTTATTTTTTCTTTTGTTTCCCTTGCCTGACAAGAGACAAAGACAGTCACTATATAAAGATAAAAGGGACATTCCACCAAGAAGACATAACACATTAATATACATGCACCTAACACAGGACCAACAAACTATATAAAGCAACTATTAACAGACTTAAAGGAAGAAATTGACAGCAACACAATAATTTTAGGGGATATCAACACCCCACCCACATCAATGGATTGATCATCCAGACAGAAAGCCAACAAGGAAACAGTGGCGTTAAATGAAACATCAGACAAGATGGTCTTAATAGATATATAGAGAACATTTCATCCCAAAACAGCAGAATACACATTCTTCTCAAGTTCACATGGAACATTCTCAAAGATAGACATATGTTGGGGAACAAAGCAAGCCTCAATAATTCTAAGAAGACGGAAATCATATCACGCATTTTTCTGACCACAATTGTGTGAAACTAGAAATCAACTACAAGAAAGAGTTGGAAAAGTCACAAATATTTGGACACTAAACAACATGCTACTGAACAACTATTGGATCAATGAATGAAGCAAAGGAGAAAACAAAATATTACTAGAGAAAAATGAAAATGAAGAACAACATATGAAAATTTATGAGATGCAGCAAAAATAGTACTAAGAGTGAAGTTTATAGCAATAGGAGCCTACGTCAAGGAACGAGGAAAATCCCAAATAAACAATCTAACACGGTACCTAAAAGAACTAGAAAAAGAAGAATAAACAAAGCCTAAAGTCAGTAGAAGGACAGAAATAACAAAAATCAGAGCAGAAGTAGATGAAAGAGAGGCTAGAAAAAGAATAGAAACGTTCAATGAAACTAAGAGCTGTGTCTTTGGGAAGATAATTCTCGTTCTTTACAGGTAGAGATGGCATATGGGCAGAGATTATAAGATCAGAAAATCCAGACACTCAATCGGAGAACTCCCTGAAATTTAAGCATCTTTTAAGCAACTTTTTAGCATCTTTAATACATTCGAATATGCTGTACCTTTAACATCTGTTTGAATACGTGTGGCCAAGTCAAAGGACAGCCTATACTAGGCACCACAGGATGATAATAACTTCCCTGCCTTCAACAACAAAAGGTCCAGGAAACTGTCTTATCTTGGGTCCAAGTTGGGAACTATTTGGGAGGATTATAGTGAAAAAGTAAATAAACCAGACAAGAATAAAAGAATTAGACAGGCATCTGATGGCAAAGAATACTTTTCCCAGCTACAGACCAATAGAATCTGGACAGAATGAGAAGGCTCATAACTACATCTGGCACCAGGAAGTAAAGTGGAAATCTCACAAGGGAGGCCACTTTGAGGCCTATAAAAACCTTGCAAAACTACTCATTAGGATTTCAGAACAACAACATATTTAGGATGTGTGTGCTCAATATATGCATTTCCTGGTTTCTCCTCATGATATTTTACTTACTTATATGTATATTTCACTAAACCTTTGTTGATTATAAAGCAAAGCGAAGACAATAACTGTGCGGCAGAGGTAAAGAGCAAATTAAAAATAAAAATCATACTGTAGTCATCATGTTGAGACTATAAAGTAAACTGAATTAACTGATGGACAGGAGGTGCTCTTTCTGAAATGTTTTAACAAATTAAAAAATTCATAAAATATTCTTCAGCATTGACGGTAATATACAATGCATAGATCAGTTAGTTCAAGCTTTACCTTCAGGGAGAGTCATTGACCATAATAGAGAATTCAGATTCCAGGAGTCAGCTAGTCTTGTATCAGAAAGTGTCACATTTCAGACCTGGCTGTGCGTTTCAGCTATTCACGTCTCTTTAAGCTAGTCATATCTTGATAAGCACCAGAGGCTTCACTACTTAGCTTACTGAATATCAGAAATAGCTTTTCACTGGTGAAATGAGTGGTTCGTTTAATTAGCATGAATTTAGAAATGAGCTCTCATTGGTGAAACTGAAGGGATTCCGTATATGTGGATTGGCCAAAACATCAGAGAATATCCTCATACTTAGAGGAAGAAGGTAAGAGTCGAGCAAGAGAGGATGTCAGGGGTGATGTCCTGACAGTGCTGCACCAGCTGCTGGTTTAGGAAAATGTCTCCTTGTCTGTTGCCAGCCTTTAGGCACAGGATCCTGCCTCCTTCACATCTGTATCATGTGAAACTTTCATGGAAGGTGTAGCCGGGCATCTATCCGGGTAGCGAGCTGCACATCCCCCGATTAAGGGACTCTTGCCTAGAGCGCTTCATCATCCTAACACAATGCCATTCAGTCTTGGACTTCACTGGCTCCATATAAAACAGGCAAGACCAACAGCCAAAGGGATAAACGGTTTCACTTAAGATTCCATGTTCACCCCAATACAATGTATTCTATAAGCATTCTATACAACCCCATATAAACTATATATATATGGAAAGTTCAGTTGGTCCTCCAGGCTTTCAGCCACACCCCAGGACTCTCACATATTGCAGTGCTGTGATGTAATCTCAAAACCTCTCCTTCACCTAATGGATCCAGTAGCAGCAAATAAGGAAAACACATTTTCTTTCATGGTTTTTTAGTGTCTACACATGCCATCTCTTCAACCAGACTATCACTTAAATTTTTCTACATGCCTCTCGTCCACCCCCCAAATTCGTCTCTCCCTGTTTCCTGAGTCAAGCTCCACTCCACTAGAAGGCCCTCCCTGGTCCTCCCCTCACAGAGTCTCATCAATCACTAAAGTCAAGTTGAAGCCCCAGCTCACGTGAACCACTCCGGAATCAGCACACAGACACGGCACACCTGCACCCCTCGTTTTGACAACAATGTTGTGCTGTCTGCAAGGGTGGCAGCTTAACACTTTCCTGAGTGTATTTCATCTTCCCTCAAATGCACTGAAAGCCTCTTCAGCACGAGAAGTGTGCACACTTGTCCTGTCAATCCACCCACTCTTGACAATGTCACGATGACTACATAACAGCCGCTTAATGTCTATTGAATGAACACGCTTGTCAGGTAGAAAAATAAATGAAATGACTTGTCAATATGAGCAGCAGCTGTAGCTGGTAATATCATTTTCCTCATTTGCTTAAAAGGTACCAAAAGACACCGAAAAACTTTGTGGGTTTCATTTGAAAAGCCAAGGTAACAAGTTATCAGTTATATCGAAACATAATGGCAATTACAGAAGATAAATAAAAATAGGGAGTAGACAAAAATCATAGGATATCATCAACACTGGGGCCCAGACAGGTGTCCTAACTTTACAAGTCCTCAGTGTTCTCACCAGGAGATCAGGAATGATACTCGCCTTGGTCCTATTCGTAGGGCTGGTGTGACGCAGGGGCAACTACTATGTGGAAAGAGCTAAGACAATGACAGCTGTTATTCAGAAATAACCCACCAGGAGTACCACTTGTTTTGAGATTTTAAAAATCTATGTTTAGTTAGAATAATCACACATTATTTCCTGTGTTTAAAAAATCCTCTTCAGGGCCGGCCCCGTGGCTTGGTGGTTAAGTGCATGTGCTCCGCTACTGGCGGCCTGGGGTCAGATCCCGGGCGGGCACTGACGCACCGCTTCTCCAGCCATGCTGAGGCCACGTCCCACATACAACAACTAGAAGGATGTGCAACTATGACATACAACTATCTACTGGGGCTTTGGGGGAAAAAAAAGGAGGAGGATTGGCAATAGATGTTAACTCAGAGCTGGTCTTCCTCAGCAAAAAGAGGATGATTAGCATGGATGTTAGCTCAAGGCTGATCTTCCTCACAAAAAAAAAAAATTAAAAAATCCTCCTCAGAAGAATTCAATGTCGTCACCATATGTCCACATCAAGGTCTCTCCAGAACCAGTGCTGAATCTTTGCTTTATTATGAGATGCTAGTTGAGCAAACTTGAGTCTCCAGAGCTTTTTTGGCATTTGTGCTGATTGTCGCTGTTTTGCATTCAATTAATAACTTTGCTGTGGCGTTTCCTCGACCATCGAGGCATGTCTTTTTCTCTGCTGTATTTCTGTTTAGCATTTCAGAAATGTAGTTATTTTCCAAGTAGGGTTATATGCTCCCTGCCTCCAGGCACCATATGGTATGACTCCTGTTTCCCCAGGATATTACATATTCTATATACATAACAGACACACAATGAGTACTAAGGAACTGATAAATAAATGGCAGGCAATAGGATATATTGGAGCACATGAGGAAGCCATTTGGGGTAAAACTAATTTGGCCAGAGTTTGTTTTTCCAAAATGGCTTGTCTCCTGCATTGTGTATCAGCTTTCCCGTGTCCGAAAGAGAAAAGTAAATGCCCTTAAGATAAGGATGCAACTTCCCCCTCATTGACATTACCTTAAGGATGAGCATTTCTCCCTAAGCTAGGATTTGGTTGCTGCAGTCATCCTGTGACCACCCAGTTCGAGACAACAGACCTGATCCAGCCAAGCCCATCGAGATAGCAGACCTGCTCCCTGCTGTGTCCATCAATAGCTATTCTGGCCAGGCAATCTGACAGGGTGATCTTGTCGCTATAGTAAAAGGGACATTACAATCCTATGTGATACATGCTCTTTGATGGTATATAACCGCTCTGTACACCCCAATTCTTTGGCGCCCTTCCTTCCTTAGGAAAGGAAGGCCCAGGGGCACAGTCCTCAAACGTTTGCTCATAATAAACTCACTCCAATTTTGATTTATATATTGATTATGGATTATTGACGTAGACATTTGTTGGTGTAGTCATGGCAGGATTTCAGAGAAACCTACCAGAGACCACCTAGAATCTACACTGAACTGTCATTGGGTACCAATAAGGGCCCATTGGGCCCCCCAGATCACTGCATTCTTCAGGTGATCCCGGTGAGTTCTCCTGAAACTCGGACTTCCTTATTGTAAGTCAACAGTTCAGAGTTTCTTTGAGCTGTTTTCAAGTCTTAAGGCTAGGTGTCTTAAGGGGGTACTGGTACATACCCTAGGTCAGAGGACCCCAGGGGAGCATTCCTAGGAAAGAGAAACCCAAGGGGTATTTCCTATACCAGAGGATCCTAAAGGGCACTTTTGGAGTGAATGGGGCAGGCTGACCTTTTTAATTTGGCTTAAAATTTGAAAGAATTGTTTTTATAAGTTCTGAACAAAACTGCTTGATAGAGAAATGAGAGACTGAATCTGTTCAGCTGTGAAAAAAAGGGACATTGCTCCTCCCGGCCTTTTGTGCATTCTCAGACCTGAAGCTGTAAAACTTCTAGAAGAAAACATAGGTGAAGAGGTCCCCCGACATTGGTCTTGGGAATGATTTTGTGGCTAGCCCACCAAAACCGCAAACAACAAAAGAAAAAATCAACAAATGGGACTACATCAAACTTAAAAGCTTCTGACCAGCAAAAGAAACAATGAACAAAATCAAAAGGTTGGGATAAAAATTTTACAAACCACGTATCAGATAAAGGGTTAAATATCCAAAATTCATAAAAAGCTTTTACAACCCATAAGAAAATTTATAAAGAACTCATACAACCCAATAAGAAAAAAGCAATCCAATCGAAAAATGGGCAAAAGACTAAGTAGACATTTGTCCAAAGAAGACATCCAAATGGCCACCACATACATGAGAAGGAGATCAATGTCACTAATCATCAGGGAAATGCAAATCAAGACCACAAAGAGCTATCACCTCACACGTGTAAGGATGGTGATCATCAAAGAGACAAGAGATACTAAGTGTTGGCAAGGATGTGAAGAAAAGGGAACACTTGTGCGCTGTTCATGGGAATTTAAATTGGTGGGGCCACTATGGAAAAGACAGTGGAGGTTCCTGAAAAAATTAAAAATAGATACACTTCAGTGTATTTATCCGAAAAAAATGAAAACACTAACTTGAAAAGATATATGCACCCCTGTGATTATTACAGCATTATTTATATAGCTAAGATATGGAAACAACCTAAATGTCCATCAATAGATGAATGGATAAAGAAAATGTAGTATGGGCCGGCCTGGTGGCGTAGTGGTTAAGTGCATGTGTTCTGCTGTGGTAGCCTGGGGTTCAGATTCTGGGAGCGCACTGCCTCACCACTTGTCAGTCCATGTTGTGATGGAGTCCCATACAAAGTGGAGGAAGATGGGCACGGATGTTAGCCCAGGGCCAGTCTTCCTCAGCAAAAAGAGGAGGATTGGCACATGTTAGCACAGGGCTGATCTTCCTCACAAAAAAAGGAAAGAAAATGTGGTACATATTTACAATGGAATATTATTCAGCAATAAGAAAGAGAAAATCTTGCCATTTGCAATGTCATGTATGGACCTTGAGGTCATTATGCTAAGTGAAATTACCGAGACAGAGAAAGACAAATACCATTTGATCTCAGTTATACATACAATCTGGCTCTTCAGTTTCTCACCAAACTGCCACTGACAGGCAGAATTGAGTACCGGTTTTCTTTTTTTCTTTTTTTTTTTGTGAGGGAGATCAGCCCTGAGTTAACATCCGTGCTAATCCTCCTCTTTTTGCTGAGGAAGACCAGCTCTGAGCTAACATCTATTGCCATTCCTCCTCCTTTTTTTCTTCCCCAAAGCTCCCAGTAGATAGTTGT
This sequence comes from Diceros bicornis minor, assembly GCF_020826845.1. Classification (NCBI taxonomy): domain Eukaryota; kingdom Metazoa; phylum Chordata; class Mammalia; order Perissodactyla; family Rhinocerotidae; genus Diceros; species Diceros bicornis. The sequence continues at coordinate 56,680 of NW_026691120.1, read as the reverse complement.
ATGTCATAGTTGCACATGCTTCTAGTTGCTGTATGTGGGACGCAGCCTCAGCATGTCCAGAGAAGCAGTGCGTCAGTGTCTGCCCGAGATATGAACCCGGGCCGCCAATAGCGGAGCTTGCGCACTTAACCAGTAAGCCACAGGGTCAGCGCCAAAATCTGTCTCTTCTTCATATGTGTCTGTCTACATGTATGTTATATGTGCACGGTATTTTACCTCTGGAGGGTATGGTCAAAATTAAGAGCTCTATTCAGTTAACTTGAAGTAAGTGCTTAGAAAAGTTATTTCTAAATCCAAATGTTTTTCCAGTTAACATGATATGAAATAATATTTGGTAAATAAAAGCTTATTTAAGCTTGTTAGTTTTCAGCATTGGATATAACACAGACATACAGACTTTCTTTGTCAGATAGACAATCCTGATGAAGAACAAATTGATGAACTCACACTTCTCAATTTCAAGATTAATTACAAAGTCAAGAGACTGTGCTATTTTACAATACTAGAATAATCAAGAGACAGTGATATTTTAAAATGAATAGACACAGAGGTAAATGAAAAAACACGGAAAGTCCACACATAGACCTCTGCAAGTACAGACAACTTGATCTTGGTCATGACAATAAATGCACTCCAACATAAAAAATAATAGATTTTTAGTCTTTAGTCTTTTAGTCTCTAGTCATCATCAACCATGGTGATGATACAAAAGGACGACCCTATGGAAATAAATGAACAAAGACACAAATTTTGCACCTTAGAAATAAATGTACTCAAATTCACTCATCAACTTAAATATAAAATACAAAACTATAAAATTCATGCTGGGAAATAAGAGAAAATCTTCATGATTTATAGTTTGATGATTTGTTTTCATATACAACACAAAAAACACAATCCATGAAGAAAAGAATTAATCATGTGGACTTGGTTAAATTTAAATTCTCCAATCTGGGAAAGACAGCATTCACAGAGTGGAAATACAAACTCCTGACTAAGATAATACATTTGTAAAAAACATATCTGCAGAAAACCTTGCATGCAAATTATTCAAAGAACCAGTCAAACGCTGCAACAAGAAAACAAACCCCCCAAATTAAAATAAATAGACCAAATTATGAATAGACAAGTTACCAAAAAAATATATATATACATGGGAAATAAGCATATATAAATTGCTCAACAACAAGGAATTATTGGAAAATAAAATCCATTGTGCATTAAGAAAAAGCAAATTAAAACACCAATGAGATACTCTACTCTTCTAGTAGAATAGCTAAAATCTCAAAACTGACAATACCAATTACTGGTGAGGATGTGGGACAATAGGAAATCTCATTCATTGCTGATGGGAATACACATAGTATAACCTCTTAAGAAGACATCTTGCTAATTATTGTGAACCTAAGTACAGTGTCACTATATGATGCACCAATTGTGCACCAGTGTATTTCTCCAACTACCGTGAAAATATACATCCACACACAGACCCCCTAAGAACATCTAAAAAGCAACTTTATTCACAATGACCAAAACCTAGGAGGAACCAGTGTCCCTTGGGTGAATGACACCCAAGTGTGGGACACTGGGTGAAGATACTTGAGGAACACATGGGCTACAGGCACAGGGTAAGGAAACACACGAGTTCAGACAGGGCCTAGAGGAACAGTAAATGAAAATAATGGTTGTCTAGATGGGCTGGAGGCATAGAGAACGCAGACAAACACGAGCTGGCATGGGCTGAAGCACAGCTGAGAGGCACACTCAGGGATGGAAAGGGATGCAGACACATGGAGTGAGAGAGACATGTGAGGTCTGGTATGAAATGTGGGCACAGGAGATAGAGACACTCGAGGAAAGATATCCCCTGCAAGTATGTGAGAGAATGAAATTAGGTGTCTGACGTGGGTTTTAGAGAGATGGAATGGAGACTCATATGGGTTGCCTTGGACTACAGGAACAAGGAATGGAGACTTCTGAGAGGTGGTATGGACAGAGGGGAGAGAAAACCTTGACAACACAAAAGGTCAGACGTGGGCTGCAATCATATGAGAGGGTGACACTGGACAGAAGATATCAGCTTCAGGTAGAGGGATGGAGACACACGAAGGCTGGCATTGCTGCAGGCTCATGGGCTGGAGATCCTATGGGACAGACATGGCTTACAGCACAGAGTTTAGAAATATACTAGAGAAGACAAGAGATACTAGCTACATCTGTGCTTGCAAGACAATGGTGTGTAGCCTTAAATGAATGTATGAATATAGAAGACAGACAGGAAATCCATAATCTCAGCTTCTGTCTTAAGAATTAAAAGAGAATCACACTGGAAAAAGTACAGAATGGAAACAATAATAATGATAAGAATCAATGAAATAGAAAAATATTAAAGAAACAAATCAGGCTAAAAGTTATTTTTAAAAATATTAATAAAGTTAATAAACCACTGAAATGAAACACAAATCACCAGTATCAGAAATCAAATAAGAATTTTTGTGCCCAAGGTGGGGCTACACTGGCTAGCAAGTTGCCTTCTCTGCCTGGAAGAATTGCCTTCTCCCTGGATTACTACAGCGGATGAAATACGGGAACCCCTGATGAAAGCCGGCAAAATGTAAGACTTCTTACCACGTCAGCCTCCCGGAATCTCTACCTGTGGAGTCCGGTGGAAGGAAGTGGTGAGAAATTTTTTCCTCTTTCTAAATTTAGATTGGCAGGAGAAAATATTTGGGAAACTAGTTTCTTGTGCTTTTAGTGACTCTGGTAAATTTGATAGAGTACTCTTGGTTTTGATCTTGATCCCTTTTCCTCCCAGAGATAGTCTCTGTTTTTCTCTTTTGTCTCTGTCTTTTGTATCTTGTGTCATAAGAAGGAAATACTATAGGAGAGGATGCAGGCATAGGCCCTATGAGCCTACTCTCCGGGCCGGCCCCACAGACTGGTGAGTTTGCGGGTCTCAGCAGAGTGGCATCTATTTAGACAAACTTTGCTGTGGGTTAATATGCACATGAAGTTAAGGCCATTGCCAGGGGCATCTTGGAAGCCAAAAAGGCCGCAAATTTGGTGGGCATGGGTCGAGCAGTTAAGAGCCATTAGGGCGCTCGCCACTTTCAGAAGGCTCCCGTGACAGGATAATTTGTGTCACAGAACAGGGTAGATGACACAGGTCTCCCGCCAACTGCAAGAAAATGTCCATGCAACGACGAGGTACTCTGCAAACCACACAGTCCCCAACCCCGTGGCACCTCCCCCCCTAGGTATTATTCTGACTCCAAGAGACCTAAGGCATGGCTAAAGCTGTCATTGTGCACATAAGAAAAAAAACGGATGAGGTTTTTCCTTCTGTCTTGTTCTGTGTCCTGAGACAACTTGGCTTTGTGACCAGTGAGAATATTCTCCTTGGTCTCTACCATACGGAAGGTGCATTTACCAGGGTGCCCCTTGGTGGCCAGTCGAGTAGACTGGGGATCTGAACTGTCTCTTTGTCTGGCTGTGCCAAGCTCTCAGGGGAGTTTGTCATAAAGGGCCCAGTCCATAAGGGCTTTTGTCGTCTTAACCTTTGTTGTGTGGGAGAACAAGATTTGGCCACCCTGAAATGTATCTCTTTGCCTTGATTGTTTTCTCTGAGGGACATTTGACCTCCCCCATTAGCTGCCTAAAGAATTTGACATGGTGGTTCCTTCCTGGAACAGATCTTCTATCACGATAGTTGTAATGATAATGTAAGGTAGATGTTACAATTGGAGAGACACCAAGCCACTTTTATCAAAAAACTCTATCTCTCCCTGACCACATTATCTATAGATGACCCTGAAAAGAATTGTCCTCCTGCCCTCTGAAGTCCCAGGCCACTACCCACCCCCAACACATTCCTTGCCTTTAGCTGCAATACTTAAGCAAGCAGCGTAGACAGAGGGACGAGTTGCTCATTTCTGAGTTTCTCCCATGTATACATGTTATTAAACTTGGTATTATTTTCTCCTGCTAACCTCTCTTGTTAATTATTTGGCCAGCCAGAAGAACCTTAAGGGAAAGGGCAGAGGGAGATTCTCCCTCTTCCCCTGAGAGTTTTGGCGAAGTCGCCAGGAGCCTCACTGGCTGGCAAGTTGCCTTCTCTGGCTGGAAGACCTGCCTTCTCCCTGGACTACTGCAGATGATGAGATACGGGAACGCCTGACGAAAGCTGGCAAAAAGGTAAGACTTCTTACCACGTCAGCCTCCTGGAATCTCTATCTGCGGAGTCCGGCGGAAGGAAATGGTGAGAATTTTTTCTCTTTCTAAATTTAGATTGGCAAGAGAAAATATTTGGGAAACTAGTTTCTTGTGCTTTTAGTGACTCTTAGTTTAAATTTGGTAGAGTACTCTTGGTTTTGATCTTGATCCCTTTTCCTCCTAGAGTGGTCTTTGTCTTGTTCTGTGTCCTGAAAACTTGGCTTTGTGACCAGTGAGAATATTCTCCTTGGTCTCCACCATACGGAAGGTGCATTTACCGGGGTGCCCCTTGGTGGTCAGTCAAGTAGACTGGGGTTCCAAACTCTCTTTGTCCGGCTGTGCCAAGCTCTCAGGGGAGTTTGTCATAAAGGGCCCAGTCCATTAGGGCTTTTGTCGTCTTAACCTTTGTTGCTTGTTAGTGCTGGAAAAATCTCATTCCAGTATCGCCTGCCCAGTGTCACAGATTAGCGGGTATATGACTGGAGGCGTCCCACACTATTGTGGGAGACCGGAGACACCATCCTTACCACCTGTGCAACGAAGGTCTTTACTGTCTCTGAATATCTTTGGGAGTGAATTCTGTGGATCATGGGGGCTACATCATCTGCGCCCTCACCAGGGATGCCTCTTGCGTCCATGGTAAAGATTTATTCTAAGCGTAGAAATTTACCCCCGGGTCTTTCCTTAAAAAGGCATATTGGTTCAAGTCACTATTGGAATAAATATACAAATGAAGATCCTACTCGTCAATGGCCAGACGACGGATCCTTTGAATTGGAAAAACTTCTAAATTGGGGAAAAAAAAATGTTTTGAGAGCTCTCACATAATTATTTATTTGGTACCTAAGAAAAGGCCAGAAAAAGGAAGGAAAACATTTGACTAGCCTTAAGACCTTGACTCAGGTTACAATTGACTTGAGAACATGTTAAGTGTTGATAAGATTATAAAGCTTGGAATGTTTCAGCTAATTTTATATAAAGAGGTTACATCAGCTTTGCCAGAGTATGTTTTAAAATGTCTGAGTGGGAATGCTTCCCTTGTCCAAAATTAGAAGACCAAGACCTATTGATAAAAATCTTAATGATAACTATGTTTAAAGATATAAGAGGTGATGAAATTTACATGAAATTTTGTAGAAAAAAAACTGATGTTATTTCTATTACAGAATTGGTTAACAAAAATAGTAATTTAAATGATGGCTAATTTTATCTGAAGTCTTATGAAGTCTTGTAGGCAATCTAAATAATTATTTGGAACAAGTAACTAAATAGTTGTGAAAAAGATGAATGTTAGATGAACTTTAAACAATAATGATGTGTTATGGTGGTTACAGCTTCCACACTCTTTTTGGTGACTTAAAACTTTAGAGTTTTGCTAAAGTTTATGATAAAAATTCAATTGAGTATCTAGATCATTTCCAAATAAGATAAGATATTAGACATTTATTGCTAAATGTACGTTTGTCTACTTTTGGCTTTTCATTACAGGAAAACTAAAAGGTGTTTTGGGTCTATTGATAAGCATGTGTTTTATTAAAAGATTGTACTATAAAGTAACATATTTCTAGAAGTTATAAAGTGTTTATAAATTTTCCAAGCCACAAGATAGTGATGTAAAAGAAATTTATAATTGTTTACTTAGTTTTTACTTACAAATTGGGGTTTCTAAGAGTTAAAATTTCTAATTAGTATATGTGATTGAAGCCACTAAATATTAAGAAAAATATGTCTGTGTACAGGGAAAGTAAGATGTATAAAGAAGGTACAAAGAATGGAAATATTTTTTTTGATTGATTAAGAAAGATAAATTTGTCCTCAAGTACTAGGAGGGAAAAGAAAGACATGGGACAAATTCTGAATGTGAAAAGAAAGCTATAGAAGGTTTGTGGAAGGAATTCTGGAAAAGCAGTTTTTGCATCGTCAAGTTGGCTAAGGTTGAAATGAATTTAATTAAGTAAATGAGTTTTAATATCAGAAGTAAGCTGGTACAAAATTATAATTTGGTCTTATTTCTCTTAAAAGGATAATTTTCTTGAACTTGATAAAGAGGTTATAAAAGATTTTTCTTTACCTTTGAGTAAGTCTACCTAAAAAAAAAAAACTGTTAAAATAATTTCCTACTTTCAAAAGACTGAGGTCTCTCTATTAAGGCTTTTTGGACTGTTAATGCTCTGTTTGCTTTGACTGTTTATATTTTTGACAAGCTCCCCAAAATTCATATCTTAAATAAAGTCTTTTTTTTACTTTTTTCTTTGAGAATTTTCAAAAGGCCCTGGAACTTCTCAAAGAAATTTGCTCTCTTAAGGAGAAAGATAATACTAAACTTATTAGGCTGATACAGTATGTTAAATTACATGGGAAGCATTGTCAGACAAGTGATGATAAGTCTGCTTAGGTGCTATTATGTGGGTAAATGTTATTGATATAGGTGTTTTAAAATTGTATAACATTACTGAAATTCTGATCTGTTCTTGTTATCAGTCATAATTCTGGTTATTATTATTTTAAAATGTTGTATGTCACAAAATTAACCAAATTTCTCTGTCAATTGCCATTTTGAGGTCTTGTTGTTTGCAGACTCATTTCTTTGCTCTAATGCTTTTACAAAATGTTTCAACTTCAGAAAAACTCATAGAAAGGACTCTGACATTTACACTGAAGTACAGGCTTCTGATAAACTTTCTGATCATAAAACTGAACTTGGTAAGAAATTACAGAAATCTGATGGAGAAACTGATGACTTCATGAAGCTGCTAACAAAAAGATTGGGATCAAGAATGGATTACACAGGACTGAATGAACTGATAAGGATGATTATAATTTTTATGATTTTTCATTTGAAGTATTGCTGAATTTCTAATGTTTTGTTTTTTCAGATTTAAGGAAAACTTTTTCTCTTTTCTCCTGAGCTAGCTATGATTTATAGCAATTTGGTAAATGATATTTTTGTAAGTAAAATTGAAATATTTATCTTTTTCTCTCTATCTGATCCCTCGAATTTGGAAACTCTTAGTGAGTATTGTTGTTTTCATGGCAATATAGTTATTTGCATAAGTTCAATAAGAATCTGTTCTCCTTATAATAGGATACAATTGGAAACACTGCTTATATTACCAAGGTTGTGACTGGAACATCATATTTGCGATATAACCATACAGCTTTTGAGGAATGAAGATTGGACTTTATGGAATAAAGCCACGTGGAAACATTGGCCTGGTACCTTATGTTCCAAGCAGCACTTACCAGGATAAGTAAAGAATGTCACTTATCTGGCAAGTACAAGGAACCTCGAAATATTTGGGGGGAACCTCGGAGGAGAAGAATTCACCCAAATCTGTAGGTATTGCAGGCAAAGTCTGATGACAAAATCCTTGGCTTGGCTTTCCTGGCCTCGAGAGGCCTTTGAAGTTCAATCCGAGATTCCTTATAAAATGTTCCAGCAAAGCAGATTTAAAAGAGCCTATGTGATCAATTGCTATTCTTGCTGTACTTATGTAAATAATTGTGCCAACTCTATTGGAACTAGACTTATTTTGCAAACTAGTAATTTTTAATTTGGCTATCTTAATAAAAATGAGGGTGATTTTAGAGAGAAAAATTATATTTCAGTTAAAACTCTAGTATACATTTGCGGATATTAGATCCTAATTTTGCTGTTTTTTGAGGTTTTTGTTTTATATCTGTTGACTAGACTGGATCCTGATTTCTTCTAGTCTCCTAAAATATCTGGCTACAGATGTCCAAACTAACATTTTTGATTTTTTCCATCATTTTCATTTGAAATCTCTGAAAACTGAACCTCCCCTTTTTCCTGAAACCTTACAAAATGAAGCTGATGGACTTGATATAAACTTGAGATGACCTGACGACACCATCAGAGACATTTTAAACTGCAAAATCTGCTTTGACGCTGATATCTAAAAATCTTCTTAACTTGCTGTCCCCTAATTCAGAAACACGTTTCCAATTTGCTCCAACCATTAACCTTGTTTTTCTTTTGTTTCCATAGAAATGCTTCTATTAAATACTTGATTGCTTGCTTCCATAAAATAGGCATAACCTTGAGAGCCCACCTGCATCACCACCTTCCAAAATGAACTTAATTGAACTGATCTATTATCAGGACTAAGAAATGCGTTCAGTGAGATGAAACAATCTACCAACTCAGCTTCTGGACTATGAAACTTCTTTAAGTTTCAAAAAGACTGTGAAACTTTTAGTTTCAAAGGTGGGACTGTGGGAGATCAAGATTTGGCCACCCTGAAATATATCTCTTACCTTGATTGTTTTCTCTGAAGGACATTTGACCTCCGCCACTACCTGCCTAAAGAATTTGACATGGTGGTTCCTTCCTGGAACAGATCTATCATGATGGCTATAAAGATAATGTAGGGTGGAGATTACAATAGGAAAGGCACCAACAAGCCCCTCTTATCAGATGTTCTGTCTCTCTGGCCACATTCTCTGGATGACCCTGCGAGGAGTTGCCAGACAATCATTTACATTTATAAGGGAAATCTCCATTTGTAAAGGTATCTCCCTCTCTGTTTTGAGAAGAGAGGGGGATGGCCTCATTTCTAGAGGCTTATCAATGTGGAAGTTGAGGCCTTAAAGCTGCATAATAACCTTAATCTTGTTTACTGTGCTTTAGTGGTAATCTCCTGTAAGTGACTCCCATCACCCCCAAAATCCTCCTTTGTCATTGGCTGAACATGGTATTTAAGACGAAAATTTCTGCTATTGTGTTGAGAAACGCAGTGTTCCTGCTTTCTCCCATGTATACATGTTATTAAACTTGGTATTATTTTCTCCTGCTAACCTGTCTTGTTGATTATTTGGCCAGCCATAAGAACCTTATGGGAAAGGGCAGAGGGAGATTCTCCCTCTTCCCCTGACACTACCTAATAAGTTGAACCTAGAGAAGAACTGGAGAAAAAAAAGCACTACACTTATTAAATATTTTTAACACAGTAAAGAAACTGAGGTTATCTAAACTGAAGAGGAAAATGCTAATAGGGGACAATTCCCATCTTCAATGTATGAGGAAGTCCAGAGAAGGCGAATTTTAAAAAGTGGATATAAAGTGAAAAATATTTAAATAACACAAAGAAAACTTTTATTATATGGCAAAGTAATATAGCAAACAATCAACCAATAAATAAAAAGACAATTAATGTATATCATTGATTAGAGATATTAATAATCAACAGAACTGGTTTCTGAAGGTTGTGGAGTCTTTGTCCCTGGAAACTTGTCAGAAACAAACACTAAGCCATTTGTCCTGGGTAGACTTTAGACCTTCTCCTGCTGGAGCTCAAGATCCCTTCAAGTTTCTTCAGTAATTTTAATCTACTGCTAAATTAAATGAGAGAAAACATGGTGAGGTCAATTATGAGTGTGCTCTGGGGGGTTCCTTAGAGGAGTTGTGGAGAAAGAGTAAACACACCTGGGATCCCGTAGGGTTCTGAGAAGCAGAGAAATAAAAGTATGTAAAGGGCTTGAGACATATTGAGACCTTAGTAAATAACCATTGTTATCAGTAATAATTTGTTTCCAATAGTGTAGATAAAGTTAGCTATTCTGTCAAAAAAACCTCACTCAAAAATGTCTTAATTGACTGAGGATTAAATAATCAAAGCTGGCTTTGTTTTTAATATTCTTTCTTAGCCAGGTAGGGCTCAAGGGAAGCAAGCAAAGGAATTGTGTGACACTTAGGAGAGTCACAAACCCTGAACTCAGAGTAATATTTGCTTTAGCCCCTAAAAATTCAGGAGCCTTTAGATCCAAATGCCAACACATTCAAGTTGTTGGTGAATCGTGATTACGATTTTGATACTTTTGACTGTCTGCTCAAGCAAAGCATCCTTTGAAACCTAGGGTTTCTAAGCCGGTGGTTCTCAATGTGTGGCTGGTCAGCAGCATCACCTGGGAAACGGTCAGAGACGTAAATTCTCGTGTCACCCCATCCTGCTGGATCACAAACTCTGGGATGGGCTCAGCTCTCTGTGTTGTAGGGGACCTTCACACGGTTCTAATGCACACTGGAGTTCAGGAACCACTGTCTTAAGAGAAGCCAGTCCTAGGTACAACATAGGGTTAGCAAAGAGTCCTCTCCCACGAGGGCTTCTTCTGAGGCCACATTGCCAAAATAAGGATTCCCCTTTATGGCCATAGGAAGAACTCCTATGGCTCAACTCCAGGCAGCCGTCTTCAGGAATTTTTCCAATATGACCAGGAGCTCTGAAATTTGGATTCAAAAAAGAAAAAAATATAAACAATTGATTCAACTTTCAAGAAATTTTCCTGCTTCAGATTGAGTGTGAAGTAGCTGAAATAGAGAAAATTTTCCCAGAACACTGATCTGTCATTTCTTGATGGAAAATACTGAGATCTTTCAGTGGAACTAAACAATGACCAGGAAGGTTATGGTTAGTCTGATGTGTAAGAGGAGAAAGAAAACACAAAGATAAAGGATAAAACAAACAAACAAACAGGAGAGAGGGAGAGTAAGGAAGGGAGATAGAAACAGGGACCATCAGTCAGAGGTAGTGAGAGGAGGGGGAAAGGAATAGAAGATGCAGAGGGAGAGAAGCAGGTGCCTCTCAGTAGGAAACACACTTGTGGACACTGTGCACGTGTGGCTTTCATAGAAAGGTGTAAGATTTCTAAAAAGCAAAGAAAATAAAAACAAATCCATCCGATTTAGTAATTTGTCCTAAATTTATTTGATCAGCTCTGATCACTCTGATGTCTTCCTTCTCATTTATTTCATCCATGTCTCAAATTCTATGTCCTGCCCTTGTCTAAGGCTTCAGAAACACACCACAATTCAAACCTTCACAAGGTGAACTTTTTAAATCATTTCAACTTCTTCTTTGTCCTTCTGCATAAAATAGATGCCCTACAGTGTTAGCTTATCTTTCGGTGCCTTTCAGTAAAACTTTAAAAAACTTTATTCTTAAGAGTACAGTTTTAGATTTACAGATAATTGAACAGATAGTACATAGAGCTCCCTACACCCACCACACTGCCTCTCTCCTCTCTCCCAAGCCCCGTTTCCCCTATTATTAACACCTTGCATTAGTGTGATACGTTTGTTATAATGAATGAACAATATTGAAACGTTGTTATAAACTACAGTCTCTAGTTTAAGGGTCACACTTTGTGTCGTACATTTCCATGGGTTTTGACACACATATAGTGACATGTAACCACCATTATGCACAGAACAGTCTCACTAACCTAAAAATCCTCTGAGCATCAGATTAGTTCTCAGTGGCTTTTTAATATATTAACAATTGTCAGAATAACGTAAATTTTTATGATGAAAAATGTTCCACAAATGCTAAGTTTTGTTAGTCTCACTATTATGATCACTATTAGAAATAATGAAAAAAATGAACCCCTATATAAATAGAAAAATCGTAGAATTTTAAAGACAAAAAAGATCTGGAAGATTAGGAAATCCAACATTCTTCAAGACTCTGCCCTCCAGTCTCTCAACATTCTGTGTCATCTATCTGCCGACTCCGCTGAGGAGAAAGAAAGAAATCGATAAAGAAAAACAGAGCAAAAAACAAATTTGGGCTCTAAGTAGTCCTCTTGAGCCAAATTTAATCACGCATGGATTCTTATTTATTGCATATTTGCATCAGGAACATAATTACTAACTAGAGCCTAATTTGAGAATATTCGTTACGAATGAAAGATGTCATATCTAAGAACAGAATGGAATTCACTGAGGTTTTACTCTTGGGACATTTGTAGGATTAAGTCAGGACATGCTGTGAGAGTGATAAATAAGTTCTATATATTTTTATTCTCCAAGACCATGGATTTCAGCCACACTTTATACCCATGTACTTTGCAACAATGAAAAACAATTAAACACTGACCTTGAATATTTTGCCCTCAGATTAATTAGTCTTTAAAATATAAATTGAGCAATTTTAATCTAGATGAGTGAAAGACTGTGGAGACTTCTAGAATGTCACGTTAGGTCCTTTGGAAGTGAAGAATTGACTTTATAAAGCATTTCTATTCCTTCTCATACCTTGACAATACTGCTACTGTGACTCTGTTTTAAAGAGGATAATGGCAGGCTTTCCTTTGATTTGCACCTTTTTGTTTTTAGTACATTTACTTAATATTTCTCAGTCTCTTGAAAAATTTTATCATTAAGCTCAACCTTCATTTAAATCACCAGACCTATTTGATGAAGGCGACGTGAACATTTACTAGCAAACTCCTCAGAAAATTACTAATTTAACCTTCAGATGATCCATTGTAGAACTCAAACTGGATTTTGCAGGCTCCTCAAAATGGCTCATAACTATGTGTTTGTACATTTATCTGGGAAGATATTATCTAAGGGTAATTGTTCTTCCCAAATGCTTTCTTTACCTCAAACAGCAATATTCCCAAAGTTTTAAGGAAAATGTGGCCAATTTGGTGAAAACCAAGTGAGTTGTTTGTTTTAGCATGCCAATGAGATTAAGAAAATAAGTATTTTAATTATTGTTATTGATTATAAAAACCAGAAATTAAGCAAACAAACCTCTTTGTCCAAAGACATTTCTGCGAGTGAAATCGTTGGGAAAACTGACAGCTAGCCTCCCATTTTAACCACTAAATCATAAGAAATGTAATACCATGGGCAAACACTTGAGCGTTGTCACCTGCACGAGTCCCCAACGTTATAGCCCAACCAGGGCCACAAATCAGGGGAAGGAGCCGGCAGAGGGGAGACAGCTGTGCCCTCAGCAGCCTTCCTTCCTGGGTCAGAACACGGTCCCAGCTGCTTGCTGTCTAGTTTTCTGGGGAAACAGAGAATTCTTCTGGGGACACGACACATCAGGTGTTAAGGATGTCATCGTTCTTTTTGAAACAAATGTTAGTTCATGTGACGCACTTCTCAGGACAGGAGGAGCCACCTCAAGGGAAGGCAGATCTTCTCCAGGAGCTGACGGTCATCCAGGGAGAGCAGAGTCAAGAGCTGCAGAGGGAGAGCCCGCTCCCGTTCTCCCTCTCAAGGACATCTTAGTCCCCAACCGCTCCTGGCGCCCACCCCAGCGGTTCCCATTGTATCCTCGGAGACGCCCGAGCATGCGCAGGACTGGCGCTCAGAGCAGCAGAGGGGCTGGCGAGCTGGAGAGCCCCAGAGCGTGTGCACTGGAGGGGGGGGTCCCTGGTGTGGACGGGGCTGCCTCGGAGGTTTGTGTGGGGGTATTGGTGGTTTCTGGATCCTTCCACCAGGATTTTCAGCGCTGGGTAGCTTGCCTTTCTGTAGTGTGGAGGAACGCTGGGCAGGAGCGGCGCCGAGGTCGGCAGTGGGCAGCGGGCTCGGTGTGGAGATGTCCGCTGCAGATGGCGGGAGCGCAGTGACGGGGGCGGGGGCCGGGGCTGCTGGCGGGCTGCTCCAAGTGGAGGAGCCCAACTTTGTCCCTTAGAGGAGCAGCCTGGTAGGCCGTTCCCTCTGCCTTGGCGGGGCCCCACCACAGCGGGTCCTCCTGCCCACCCAGCAGAGGTGCAGGGAGCGACAGGGAGTCGCCTGCCCTCTGTACGAGCCGTTGAGTTCCTGCCACCCAGGACCCTGTCTAGGCCAGGTCGGGATATCTCCCGGTGAACACGGCCCTTCATAAGATGGCCTGTGGTCAGCGCTCCTCTGTCTGACTCTGTTCAGGCTATTGGGCTCCTCATTGCGTTCTTTAAACAAATAAATATTCCTACTTCCTTGGGAACACTTTTATAGAAAAGCCTAATCCCATTAATAGTTTCTGATAATTGACTGTATATTTTCAAGGCACACTTTGAAGCCTGTGAATTATTGCAAACTGCATTTAATGAAAGGAGCTTTAAACACTCTTTGGTGCAAATTATGTAGCTTTCTAATAATAACTCACATTCTGTTAACATAGACTGATGACTGATCAATTGATGATTGACATAATGTGTAGGGAATTTTGGTATCAGTGGAAAGATTTTTCTTGGTAGTTGGTGATAGAATTAAAATCGGATAAGGAGGAGGTTTTTAGAAGTAGTATGTAGTGTGTGTTTTGTCTCCATATTCATTTACAATTGTAAGAATTTAGATTTGGAAAGCTCATAGAACAGGAATTTTCAAATTTTGATTAGACTGATAGGGTGAAAAGTCAAAAGGCCAAATACGGTAGGATTTCACTTATATGATATTCTAGAAAAGATAAACCATAGGGAAAGAAAAGAAGTCGTTAGGTGCCATTGATTTTAATATTTAATCATTTAGTTTAATCATTAGTTTTAATATTTCTGATTAAAAAATTCATTTTAATGATAGCATCCTAATTATGCTTTCGGATGATACCAGAATTTAACCTATTAAATTCTCCAGCAGGAACAAATGATATGTTGGTTATTAGTGTCTTTGAAGTGTAAGTATTGTTGGTAATGAATATAAATGAGCTTTTTCGGATTGTGAACTACTGATTTTTTTACTAGATCCTGTTGGACGTGGCATATTACAAGCTTCAAAAGGCTGTTTAAATTATTGTAGCAGGCTGAAGCTATTAAATTGTAATGTAAGATCTTTATAGATGAAACAGGCAAAAATACAAAAAGCCATTCATCATTTTATCTTTGTTAAAAAAATGAAGTAAATCTTACCATATACATGAATGACTTTTGGCTAGATAGACCTGAACTTGACAAGATGGACTCATTAGTATGGTGAATTTGTTTTGGAATGTTAAAATGGGAGAGGACATATGTGTTACCTGAGGGTGACCCAAGTCAATATGGTAGGTTTCACTGTTTATATGCTCTTTCTGAGTTACGATCTTGATTAAACAGCTAGTCATAGATGTACCAATAAATTTGGGCCATTTTATGTATCAATATTTTAAGATGTCCTATTTCCCTGATAGTTTCTGATTTCAGGGTATCTGGGAAAAAGTTTCTCAACATAGGTAAATTGGAATATAATTTTTGATTGTTGACTTATTGAATCAGAATTGTGGAGTTGGAAATAATTTTAGTGGTTGTAGAGCCTAACCTCTTCATTTTCCAGGAAATGGAAAGTGAGGTTTCTCAAGTTAAGTCATCCATAGTCTGACTGCTACTTAGTGACAGAGTTGGAACTAAATTCTCAGATACTTGTCTGCAGATTCCTAGTACAGTGCTCTCTGTGCTACATACTATTAAGTAGACAAACAAATGAGTTACCTTCCCAGATCATATATGTAGCCAGCAGGGTTGATTCTTTCCCATATGCATTTTTTTCCTTTCTTTTTTAAGTAACGACTAACCACAATTAATTCATTCCCTTACCATGTTTAATGACTATACTTTGTGTGTGTCTCCTCGAGCACACGTGGACTCCTTAGAAGTGACACCTGACTGTGATTTGATTGCTAGGCCAGAGGCTGATGTGTATCTGCAACTTGACCAGCTGCAGCCAAATTACCCTCTGAAGTTTTAACAATTTCTATTCCTGCCAACAGTGTCTGAGTCATCCTTGCCATGGGAATTGTCAGATCAGCATTGTCAGATTTTTAAATTTTTGCGAATCTGATGAGTGAGAAATGATGTATTTGTTTTCCTCTTTGTACGTTAATTTTGACAAATGCATAGAGCTGTGCAACTACCAAAATCAAGATACAGAACAGTTCCAGCACCCAGAACTGCCTTTAGCTGCTATTTTGTAGTCAACTCTTCCCCCACCCTTAACCCCTGATGGCTAATGATCTGTTGTCTTCCCCTATGGTTTGTCTTTTCTAGAATATCATATAAATGGAATCCTACAGTATTCAGCGTTTTGAGTCTTGTTTCTTTCATTTAGCACAATACGTACATTTGAGTGTTCATCCATGTTGTTGACTGTATCAGCAGTTCCTTCCGTTTTATTGCTGAATGTAGTATCTATTGTATGAATGTACCACAGTTTATCCACCCACCAGTTGAAGGACATTTGAGTTATTTTCGGTTTTGTCTTTTTTGACTATGAATAAAACTACTATAAATCTTTGCAAACAAGTTTTTGTGTGAACATTCGTCTTCTTCTCTTGGGTAAGCACCTAGAAGTGAAATTGCTGGGTCATATGGTATGTGTATGTTTAACTTTATTTTAAAAACTGTTTGTGGTAGTAAAGTCATGTCCCACAAAGATGTCCTAATCCCTAAACCTGGGAATACGTTAGTTGACTTGGCAAAGGTGAATTAAATTTGCAGATGGAATTAAGGTTGCTGATCAACTGCCTTTAAAATAGGGAGATTACCATGGATTATCCAGGTGGGCCCAGTGCATCACAAAGGCCCTTAAAAGGGAAAGAGAAGCAGTAGAGTAGAAAAAATTGCAACAAGGGAAGCAGGGCCAGAGAGATGCCGAGTTCTTGGTTTTGAGGGTGGCGGAGGGTTGCCATAGGCTAAGGAATGTGGTGTTCTCTAGAAGCTTGAAAGGGCTAGGAAATGGATTAAACTTTATAGTCCCCCCAAAAGAACCTAGTTCTGCCAACACCTTGATTTTAGCCCAAGGAGACCCATGTCAGACTGTTAACCTACAGAACTGTAAAACTATAAATCTGTGTTGTTTTAAGCCATGAAATTTGTGCTAATTTGTTACAGCAGCATAACAAACTCCACTTTAAAACTGTTTTTCCAGGGGCTGGCCCCGTGGCTTAGTGGTTAAGTGCGTCTGCTCCGCTATTGGTGACCCGGGTTTGGATTGTGGGTGCACACCGATGCACCGCTTCTCCAGCCATGCTGGGGCCATGTCCCACATACAGCAACTAGAAGAATGTGCAACTATGTCATACAACTATGTACTGGGGCTTTGGAGAGGAAAAAAAAAGGAGGAGGATTGGCAATAGATGTTATCTCAGAGCTGGTATTCCTCAAGAAAAAGAGGAGGATTAGCATGGATGTTATCTCAGGGCTGATCTTCCACACAAAAAAGTAAATAAACAAAACTGTTTTCCAAAGAGGCTGAACCACTTTGTGTTCCCACCAGCAATGTAAGAGTGTTCCAGTTACTTTCCATCCTCATTAACACTTGGTATGCTCAACCTCTTTAATTCTAGTCATTCTACTAGGTACACAGCAGGATCTCAATGTGGTTTTTATGTGCATCTTTCTCACGATTAATGACGTTGAGTATCTTTTCATGTGCTTATTTGTCATCTGTGTATCTTCTTTGGTGAAGTGTCCAAACCTGTGCCCATTTTAAACTAGGATTTTCTTATTGCCGAGTTTTGAGCGTTCCTTATAGTCCTGTCAGATATGTGATTTGCAAAGGTCTTCTCCCAGTCTGTGGCTTGCCTTCTCCATCCTCTCACCAGTGTCTTTGGAAGGTCTGTGTAACATAACTCAAGAGGTTCCACATGACTTTATTTTCCTTCATTGAGAAACAGAGTGAGGTTGGAGCACCTGAGTCCAATCAGACCTTGATCAGAGTTGGGGCTGGGTCTCACTTTTAGTAAACCCAGCCCTTCCACTTTCCCGTTCCTGTTTGCTGTGCTCCCCTCCCCCGCACAGGCGTCTGGTTCTAAGTCTGGTAGATTTCTGTCTCCTCAAGTTTGGTAGCCCATAGACTATTCAGCTACACCCTTCAGACATCTCAGCACAGCTCTCCAGCCTCCTACCTGATATCTCTTCACAATATGGGAAATTCCCTGCAGATCAGACTAGCGGTATGTTGGACTTAGGCCACTTTCACCACTTCTGGAGGTTTCATTTTGTTTTGTGGAGGCTTTTGGCCTACTTCCCCAGATTCCTGTGTGGCACCAAAACTTAGCACAAGTGCTGCGAGAAAGAGCAGTAGTGTGTCTGAAAGCCCTCAGGTTTCATCTGCCATACCAGTCCTGCAGAATCACTACAAGTTTGGCTAGTTTCTCTTTTCCCTAGCCGAGGATCTGGCTGAGCAGGCCAGATCCTCGGCAACCACCCAGAATCAGAAAACGCCTGCAGGGCTCACATAAAAAACTTTTTCGTCTTTCTGGAATTTTAGTTGGTTGATTCTGAAGTTCTCTGATGCTCTAAAAATATATTTATAATTTATCTGGCTTTGTCCAGTTTTGCAGCGAGTGCTTTCCTGTCCTGGTCTACTCTAAAACAGAAGTTCCCTTGTCATTAGTTTTTAACTCCATCAGTTATATATTGTCAATATTATGATTGTTTGGAAAAATCATGCTTTCAATGATTTATTCCGATGTTTACCCTTTTTTATCTTCACAATCCATTTTTACCTCTTACCATTTCTTATTCTATCAGTTTGTTTCTTCTTCCTTTTTTCTTTTGTGAGGAAGATCAGCCCTGAGCTAACATCCATGATAATCCTCCTCTTTTTGTTGAGGAAGACCAGCTCTGAGCTAACATCTATTGCCAATCCTCCTCCCTTCTTTTTTACCCCCAAAGCCCCAGTAGATAGTTGTATGTCTTAGTTGCACAGCCTTCTAGTTGTTGTATGTGGGACACGGCCTCAGCATGGCCAGAGAAGGGGTGCATCGGTGCGCACCCAGGATCTCAACCCAGGCCACCAGTAGCGGAGCGCACACACTTAGCTTCTTACCCACGAGGCTGTCCCAGTTTCTTTATTCTTAAAGTACATTCTTTTTTACTTTTTAAGTCTTTTCCTTGAGGAAGATTAGCCCTGGGTTAACATCTATGCCAATCTTCCTCTATTATCTATGTGGATCATCACCATAGCATGGTTGATGAGTGGTGTAGATCCACGCCTGGGATCCAAACTCATGAACCCAGGTCTGGGAAGCGGAGTGTGCTGAACTTAAACCACTACGTCAGGTGGCTGACACCCTTAAAGTACATTCTTTAGAAATTCCTTAATGAGCATTTGTTCGTGGTAATACCCTTAGTAAATGTTTGTATAAAAATATCTTTAAGTCACCCTAGTTATTGAGATATGGTTTGATTGGGTATACACTGAAAGTTATTTTCTCTCTGTACCTTGAAGATTTAATCCAACTCTCTCTTGCCTTCCATTGTTAAGTAATGTATCATAGGTCTAAATGTAAGTCTCTGTCAGTGTTCTGTTCCTCTGAGGGGCTTTGAATATCTTCTTTTGTATTTAGTGTGCTTTGGTTTCCCTGAATGGATCTGGCTCTAGAATTTGTTTTTTTTTTTAATTTTGCTTGAGATGTATTCAGCTGCCTCAATCTAGAGTAGAAGTCTTTTATCAATTCTGGAAATTTCTGTTACTATATCTGAATTTTCCTTTAAATCATATATATATATTTATATTATTTAATTCAAATATATATACATATACACATTCAATATATAGTCATTAAATATATATTTATATTATTTAATTCAATATATGATATTATTCAATATAGTGATTTTTATTATTGAAAAAATATACGAGTATTATTTATATATATAGTTTCCTGTACTTGGCCAAACTCAAGCCAGTCTCCTTTGAGCCTATAATAACTTGGCCTATAATAACTACAGCCTCTCAGCACAAATGGTTTCACATTCCCACACATATTATAAGACTTAAACACTTACACAGTTTCTAATAGCTCAAATCAACATCCTTAGGATGACCCCTGCCCCCTTAAAGTGCCTGCTTGAGAAAGCTCAAGGCAGCCAACAGAATTGACTATTTGTTCTGGCCAACAATCGATCATTGGCCCCTGACATCCCTTTCTTAGAGCATTTACCCAAAAGTGCTTACAACTGTGAATCTTTCCTCTGTCCTTTAGAGTTGTAGGTGTGTCTGCTATAACTCAGGAGTGCATTTCTCAAGGTCCTGAGAGCCATTCCTTGAGATGAAGACAGGGTGTCTGTCTCCCAGATGCTGTGAGAGGAGAGAAGTGAAACTTTGATTATTTCCAACTAGCAGACACAACTGGCCAGATCACACTGCACTGACCAACATTCTGTAACTTTTCCCTCCCTGACTCTACTGAGCCCCTGCTCACCCCTCTGCCTGCTCCCTCATTCTCCCTTTCAAATGCCCAGTCACATCTGTACAAATCAAATTGAGTTCAGTTCATCCTGTTCCTTCTTCCCTATTGCAGTGGTATATGCCTGAATAAAATCTGTCTTGACCACTTTATCTAGAGTCTGGCTTTCTGTATATTCCACATTTAACACACATACAGATAATCTCATGCATATGCATAGACGCGCATATACAAATGTAACCATGGGCCCTCCAGGACCAGTTCAACTGACCCCATCTTATGAACAGAGTAGTTAGTTTTCTTTCAGGAACTGAGACCCCTCTTCCAGTTCAGACAAGTTGGGACCACCAACTCATTAACTGGGAGTTCACAAATGCTTTATATGTGACCTTTATGATATCAAGGAGCTAAAATCTCCATTCTCTGATCATGGTAACACTGTCAATTTGTGAACACACATCTGATGAAGAGCTGCAAAGCTTGACTTTGCTTGCGCAGGTCATCAATTACCTCACTTCTCCTTACTTCCAAACATCTACCTCCACATGTCAGAACACCCTGCCCTTCATCGCATAAATTGTGTCCCAAGACCTGGATCAGGGAGACAGATCTGAGACAGACACATGCCCCCGGTCTCCTTGCAGCTCAATCTCACAAAATAAAGTTACACTTCATTTCCCAAAAGCTGATGCCAGAATAATTGGCTTTTTTAATGTGCATTGGGCAAGAGAACCTCAATATTGTGCGGTAACATCAATACATGTATATACACTTACTGGTTGTTTTATTTTTTTTATTCTCTTTGCTTAAGAGGAGTCACCCTGAGCTAACATCTGTTGCCAATCTTCTTTTTGCTGAGGAAGATTCACCCTGAGCCAACACCTGTGTCAACCTTCCTAAATTTTGTATGTGGGTTGCCACCACAGCGTGGCCACTTGTGAGTGGTGTAGGTCTATGCCCAGGAACTGCACCTGGATCACTGAAGTGGAGTTTTCTTAACTTAACCAATAGGCCATGGGACCAACCCATGTCTAATTGCTTTGAAGATGTTACTAGATATGCAACTGAAGTTTCACTATGATCTCTGGATTTCCTTGCTGTTCCTTTAGTCCCTCACTTCAGTGTATGTGTTTCTGGCTACATCTTTCATGTTAGAGGAATTCCTCAAATATCAAGTGGTCCTTGGCTACCTGTTCATATTTCTGTGATGGGAAGGAAACAGCTGAGTAAGATCTCTGTGGGCCTGATGGGGTCTCTGAATGTCTGGACTCAATGTTTCTTCAGGGGTGTTGAGAGTTGAACTAGTAACAGGCAAACAATGTTGGTGCCCACACTGATCTCTAACAACATACTTATTCTACTCATTCCCACAATGACAGACATCCTCTGAACACGTGGAAATGCTGACAACACACACCCACACACACACACACTATTTGCAAATGACCAGCAGCATTCAGACCGTAAACTACACATGATAATGCACACTGATACTCAGAACATACACGCAAACACGCACACATACAGACCACTCACTGTCTCAGAGACCACAGTGACTTGAACTCTCTAAACACACACACGTCAACAAAACACACCTTCACATAGAAGCCATAATAGCCATGCACCATGTGACCATACAGAATTGTTGAACACATAGACATCCACACAACAAGGCACGTGGCCGTGCACATCGGGGCTTGATCAGGAGTTTTTTCACACCTCTGCATCAACATGGACACCCCGGGGCGAGAGGGAGAGGCAGAAGGCACAGGGAGAACATGTGGGCAGCAATCAGGTGACACTTGCATAAAGCAAATATGGTACCCAAAAAGCTGGTTGCTAAATGACATATGACTCAAGGGTATGAGGAGCCAAGAGGATCTGAAATGGTACAAAGGAGGTGACTGATACAAACCCATCACAAGATATTTAAAAGTAAGGAACAGTGATATTTTAAAAAGCACTGAAGAGAGTGCATCAAAGCTTAGACATAATTCCAAACAATGAATGACATGGAATTCTGGCCAAAGAACAGCCATTATTGCTGTTAAAATTCCTATTTAAATGTTTCTCATAAAATTATAGAAATACTCCTTGACAAATGACAAATAGCCATTGGTTTAAAATGTTTAAAACATTTCAGGATAAAGTTACTTCAAGTTCCACTTTTATTGAGTAGCTTTTCTTGGCCAGCTAGAATAGCTGGACAAAGCACACAGAACAGCTGTTTGAAGGGTTGTAGAACATCCTGTGGAAACAAGACTTGAGGGTCTACAATCTCTGAGACTAGGGAAGCACAAGATTGTGAGCACGATCTCCACGTGGCTTCTCCCCTAAGGCATTTGTTATTTCAACAGTGAGAGAAGAGAGTCTGAGCAGAATGAGGAGGAAAAATGAACTGAAATTTGGTTCCAGCCAAGTCCAGTAACTTCTGCTTCTAGTCATGTGTGGTAAAGGCAGAGTAACAAATAACATTGATTTAATAAATCCTGTCTGTTTGAAAACACCAAAGGGATGTGGAAGCAAACAGGACTTGATGAAAGAAAATTTCAAAAGGGAAAGAGCCTTTTTAGGTGAGATTGCCACACATGCCCTCACCCGGGGGAATTTGCTTAATCTGGACTCTGATAATCAGACCTGTCTTACCAGAAGACAATTATAAGTACAGTCTGTCATAATTGATCTATGTTAGCTTTTGAATATCACAAGTTTTGTTTGGCTGTTAACTTTTACTCCCTCCACTAGAAGACTCTATGAAGGGAAAGACATTGTATCATTTGCCACATGATCTCCAGAACATTCTTCAGTTTGGGCTGTATGACTTCTATAAATATTTGTTAATGGTTGGTTTCATGAATGCTATGGACTGAATGTCTATGTAATCCAATTTCATACGGTAAAATCCTAATCCCCGACCTGAGGGTATTTGGAATTGGGCCTTTGTGTGTTAATTAGCTTAGATGAGGCCATGAGTGTGAAGCCCCCATGATGGAATTAGTGACCTTACAAGGAGATGGAGTGCCAGAGCTCTCTCTGCCAGATGAGGGTAGAGCAAGAAGCTGTCCTTCTGCAAAACAGGAAGAGAGCTCTCACCAAAAGCAAATCAGCTTGAACCTAGATCTTGAACAAGCCAGTCTTCAGAACTGTGAGGAATGCACTTTTGTTGTTAAGAGTGCCCAGTCTAGGGATGGCCAGGTGGTGCAGTGGCTAAATGTGGGTGCTCCGTTTCAGTGGCCCCAGGGTTCACAGGTTCAGATCCCAGGCATGCATCGATGCACTGCTTCTCAAACCATGCTGTGGCAGCTTCCCATATAAAAAGTAGAGGGAGGTGGGCACAGATGTTAACCCAGGGCCAATCTTCCTCAGAAAAAAAGAGGAAGGTTGTCATCTGATGTTAGCTCAGGGCTGATCTTCCTCTCACACACACACACACACACACACACACACACACACACCAGAAATGCCCAGTCTAGGGCTCTGCCCCTTGGCCTAGTTTTTAAGTTCAATGAGCTCCTCTTCGGTAACATGAGTTCAGTTCCTGGACAAAGACCTATACCACTCATCAGCAGCCATGCTGTGGGGGTGACACATATACAAAATAGAGGAAGACTGGCACAGATGTTAGCTCATGGTGAATCTTCCTCAACAAAAATATAAATAAATAAAGTACCCCGTCTATGATATTTTTGTTACAGTATCCCATACTGACTAGGACACTGAATGTGTGAATAAGTTCATTTAGATTGACGATCCTTCTTCTACATGACACGTTACTGCCAATGATTCCTAAATTGGTGTGAGTCAAATTTCCCTTAAGGATCATAAAGATGTTAAGGCCCTTATCCCTAGTTATGCACATATTGATACACATGAAAACATGTTACATCAAGTGCTTTATTGACACCTTAGTCTCACACCTGATCCCACTGGCCTTCAGTGAACCTCAGTGTTGCAGTCAGTCTATTCCCCAAAGGGCAATAAAGGAAAGTCCCTAGACTGAAAAGGGTCGGTATTCATCGTGTTGCTCCTGTCCTTTGCCCAGCCAGCTCTAGAACACGGTCAATTTACAAGATAGGCTTTTCTCCAGGCAGCTCTGTCTTTCTCCCAACATGTTCTCATTTAGGATGATCTCACCAGGAGGAATGAGTGGAAATTTGGAGAGAAGAGCTACAGAAGGCATCTGCCAGGGGAAATTCTTTGTGGTTACATGACCTAGAATATGGACACCTGGCTGTTCTAAGTTGTCCTGAAAATGGAACCCTTCCCATGTCTGCAATATCCTTCCATGTCCTCTTTCCCCTCCATCTCTCTGTTCTTGGTGGCCAAATTGCCTTGGCAATGACAATAAAAGAATGAAAGTAGGGAATGGCCCATTTCTAGTCTCAGAATTCTGTGAAATTTTACTGCCTATCTCCAGTCTTCCAGGACTGACACTCTTTTTATTCTTTTAAGATTAGATTACATTTTAATCTCCTTTAATCAGAGTTTTCTCTCATCCTTGTTATGTATATACATGTTCTGATATATAATATTGAAAACATTATTTTTGGCCCTACAATCTCCAGATTCACTCATAGTTATTTTCTGATGGATGCATGACTTTGTAATTATGTTTATAACTCCATTAACTATAGAAATTGACTAAATGCTGAGTAGTAATGTACGAATACAGGAAAATAACCCATTATTTTAACATAAAGTTTCATGTTTTCATCAAAACAAATACATGAATACTTAATTGTTCAGCAAAAACTTTTACTATGTACATGTAAGCAATTATAAATCTATTGGAGTTGGTTTACCTTGTCGATTATTCCTTGTTTCTGAATTGTGCATTCAGCATTTCCATGAACACTTTAGATTTCTGCATCTTTATCCTACCATTTTATTTTTTTGTTATAATTTTTATTAATTTATTTTTCCCCCAAAGCCCCAGTAGATCGTTGTATGTCATAGCTGCATATCCTTCTAGTTGCTCTATGTGAGAAGCTGCCTCAGCGTGGCCAGAGAAGTAGTGTGTCGGTGCGAGCCTGGGATCCAAACCCGGGCCACCAGCAATGGAGCGCACGCACTTAACCACTCAGCTACGAGGCCGGCCCTATCCTACCATTTTAAATACTAGGTCATCGACAAAAGTCCACATTACTCATTCAGTTGTGTGTTAGTGGATCCTTTGTAGGGTGTCTTCCTAGGTACGTTTTCACATGGTCATCGACAAAAGTCCACATTACTTGTTCAGTTGTGTGCTAATGGGTTCTCCGTAGGGTGTCTTCCCGAGTACATTTTCCAATGTGAACTCCAGCTGATGGCCTTGTGACACTGATATAAATACTGGTGTCTCCACAGATCATGGGGCCAAAGATGTGTGGTCTGTTATGAGAGGTTCAGGGATTCGATCGGAGATGTAAAAGACACTTTCCACTCCAAACAAATGGACTGAAGGTATATTTTATTATATAGACGATAGTAAAGGCGAGAGTCTGCAAACAGACCCGAATAGGTCAAATATTAAGAGGGAAAAAACATCAGCCCGACTGGAAAGGGAAAACATCCACATCGGCTGAAGAGAAATGACACAAATCAACCGGAAAGAGAAACACCAGGTTGACCGAAAAGAGAACACATCAAATCAATTACTTCATATCAAATCAATTACTTCACATTAAATCAATTACTCACAACATCCACGCCCCACTGCCGGGAAAGCCCTGTCAATCAACGCGGCTGGGCAAGGATCACACGTCCTGGACAAGGTGTCCCTTCCACAGGTGGAACTCTCACCAGGTCTCAATTTCCAGCAGTTTATATAAGCAGTTACAGAGTTTACAGAGCACACATCTAGTGTTCCCATGCACAAAATGGTTATCTGTGGCGTACGTGCACTGAGCCCCTTAGCTAACGTCCCAGCTCAGTAGTTGTGTACGTGCATTGTTCTCTTTGGTTATCGTCTTAGCCCGGCACAGATAGCCAGTCCATCCCACGCCACGATGCTCCAAGAGCCTTGAAATGTTACAACTTTCAACTCTCTCCATGGGAGAAAGGCCAGTTGTCAGGAAAAGGCCAGTTCCCACCACACAGAAAGCAGCTTTGTATTTCTTTGTGTGCTGGTGGCTATATGTCGATGGAGCAGCCAAACATGGCTGTACTCACGTCAAGACAGGTCCTTTACAGAGTCATATATAACCTAATAATTTTCATTCAATTAGTGTAAGGAATGCTATGGAAAGTAGATTGATGACAATTAATAAAAGATGATTGATTATGAACATGCTGTTAGGGAGAAAAATTGAACCTCTGGGTATAATGGTTTACTTTTTATGCAATTAATCAGCCACCCTAACAAACCCCGTTTATAAGCAGGTCTATATACATATATATATTTGATTAAGATTATATCATCTATTAGTTTGAATGTGCTTTTGTAAAGTATGTCTTGTTTCTCTTGCCCTTTTATACTGGGAGAAATATGGAATAGATAGAAACTGACTGGATTACTCTGGTCTGAACTCAGATCATGTAGGGCTTGAATCATTCAACAAATGAGCAAATAATGACAGCTACACCACTGGGATCTCCTGATCCAACATCACAGACATACACCCTATTGTGTATTCAGAGTGTAGAATAGGATTGTGCTGTTATCCCGAGGGTAACGTGTTCTGTTGATCAATATTTTGGATCAACAAGTGATAAAATATTTTGACTAGCTGGTCTAGATTTTAATCACTCAGAGGTTATTTTCTTCTCTGAGGTCACCCCAAACAAAATTGTTAGTCCATTTAAGTTTTGTTATCCCTTGATTTGGCTTACCTTTGTTTTTTTTTAATTCATTGAAGCTCCATAGGGTTTTCTCGTCTTATTTTGTCATTCCCGCTTCTTCAGACAAAGGTCAATTTCACTGTTTAAATGTAAGAGAGAGTAAAACCCTCGAGTGGCCGTTTATACAAGTTCTCATTTAGACAACAAATGATGATGTTGCCTTTGCAAGGTCTGGTCACCACCGAGTGATTAAAATCTAGACCAGCTAGTCAAAATATTTTATCACTTATTGATCCAAAATATTGATCAACAGAACAAGTTACCGTGAGGATAACAGCACAATCTTATTCTAGAGTCCATATCCACAATAGG
This sequence comes from Diceros bicornis minor, assembly GCF_020826845.1. Classification (NCBI taxonomy): domain Eukaryota; kingdom Metazoa; phylum Chordata; class Mammalia; order Perissodactyla; family Rhinocerotidae; genus Diceros; species Diceros bicornis. Next base: position 29,435 of record NW_026691120.1, on the reverse strand, counting down.
ATGTATAACCGATGTTGGATCAGGAAATTCCAGTGGTGTAGCCACCGGTAATGGCTCATTTGTTCAACGATTCAAGCCCTATGTGCTCTGAGTTAGGACCAGAGTGAGCCAGTCGTTTTCTATCTATTCCGTATTTCTCCCAGTATGAAAGGGCAAGAGAAACAAGGCATACTTTACAAAAGCTTATTCAAACTAATGAATGATATAATCTTAATCTAATATATATATATGTATATAGCCCTGCCTATGAACGAGATTTGTTAGGGTGGCTGATTAATTGCATAAACATAAAACTTTATAGCCAGAGGTTCAATTTTTCTCCCTAACAGCATGTTCATAATCAATCTTCTTTTATTAATTGTCCCCAATCTACTTTCCATAGAATTGTTTACACTGATTGAATGAAAAGTACTAGGTTATATATGACTCCGTAAAGAACCACACACCACTGGTGCCATGATATGTGGAGACACCAGTATTTACATCAGTGTCACAAGGCCATCAGCTGGAGTTCACATTGGAAAACGTACCCGGAAAGACACCCTACAAAGGACCCATTGGCACACAACTGGATAAGTTATGTGGAGTTTTGTCAATGACCCAGTATTTAAAATAGTAGGATAAAGATGCAGGATTCTAAAAGGTTCGTAGAAATGCTGAAGGGACAATGCAGAAACAAGGAATAATAGACAAGGTAAACCAACTCCAATAGATTTATAATTGCTTACATATACACAGTAAGAGTTTTTGCTGAATAATTAAGTATTCGTGTATTTGTCTTGATGAAAACATGAAACTTTATGATGAATAAAAATGGGCCATTTTCCTGTATTAGTACATTACTACTCATCATTTAGTCAATTTCTATAGTTAATGGAGTTATAAGCATAATTAAAAAGGCATGCATCCATCAGAATATAGCTATGAATTAATCTGGAGATTGTAGGGCCAAAAATAATGTTTTCAATATTCTGTGTTAGAAAATGTATATACATAACAAGGATGAGAGAAAACTCTGATTCAAGGAGATTAAAATGAGATCTAATCTTAAAACAGTGGAAAGGGTGTTAGTCCTGGGAGACTGGGGATAGGCAGTAAAATTTCACAGAATTCTGAGACTGGAAATGGACCATTCTCTATTTGCATTTTTATATTGTAGTTGCCAAGGGAGTTTTACGACCAAGAACAGAGAGATGGTGGGGAAAGAGGACATAGAGGGATATTGCAGACATGGGAAGGGTTCCATTTTCGGGACACCTTAGACCAGCCAAGTGTCCATATTCTAGATCATGTAACCACAAAGAATTTCTCCTGACAGATGCCTTCTGTAGCTCTTCCTTTCCAATTTCCACTCATTGCTCTTGGTGAGATCATCCTAAATGAGAACAGGCTGGGAGAAAGACAGAACTGCCTGGAGGAAAGCCCATCTTATAAATTGATCCTGCACTGGAGATGGCTGGGTAGAGGACAGGAGCTGCACGATGGATACAAGACCCTCTTGTGTCCAGGTACTTTCCTCTATTTCCCAAAGCACTGGTTGTAACACTGAGGTTCGTTGAAGGCTAATGGGATGAGGTGTGAGACTAAGGCATCGATAAAGCACTTGATGAACGTTTTCATGCATATCAATATGTGCATAACTACAGAGAAGTGTCCTAACGTCTTTATGATCCTTAAGGGAAATTTGACTCACACCAAATTAGGAATCATTGGCAATAATGTGTCATGTGGAAGAAGGATCATTGATCTAGATGAACTTATTCACACACTCAGTGTCCCAGTCAGTATGGGATGCTGTAACAAAAATACCATAGACTGGGTTCTTTATTTATATTTTTGCTGAGGAAGAGTCACCATGAGCTAACATCCATGCCAGTCTTCCTCTATTTTGTATGTTGGTCACCCCCACAACATGGCTGCTGATGAGTGGTGTAGGTCTGTGTCCAGGAACCAAACCCAGGCTACCAGAGAGGAGCTCACTGAACTTAACTACTAGGTGGTGGGGCAGGCCCCTAGACTCGGCACTTTTGGGTTTTTGTGTGTCTGTGTGTGTGTGAGGAAGATCAGGCCTGAGCTAAGATCTGATGCCAATCCTCCTCATTTTTGCTGAGGAAGATTGGCCCTGGGTTAACATCTGTGCCCATCTTCCTCTACTTTTTATATGGGACGCTGCCACAGCATGGCTTGACAAGCGGTGCATCAGTGTGCACCCGGAATCCGACCCTGCAAACCCTCAGGCCGCTGAAATGGAGCACACACACTTAGCCGCGCCACTGGGCTGTCCTTAGACTGGACACTTTTAACAACAGAAATGTATTCCTTACAGTTCTCTAGACTGGGATGTTCAAGATCTAGGTTCCAGCTGATTTGTTTTTGGTGAGACCTGTCTTCCTGTTTTGCAGAAGGACAGCTTGTTGCTCTACCCTCATCTGGCAGAGAGAGTTCTGGCCCTCCATCCCCTTATAAGGGCACTAATCCCATCATGGTGGCTTCACACTCATGGCCTCACCTAACCTAATTAACTCCCAAAGGCCCCAATTTCAAATACCATCGCCTCAGGGATTAGGATTTTAACTTATGAAATTGGGTTACATAGACATTCAGTCCATAGCATTCATGAAACCAACAATTAACAAATATTTACAGTAGTCATACAGCCCCAACTGAAGAATGTTCTGGAGATCACATGGCAAATGATACAATGTCCTTCCCTTCACAGAGTCTTCTAGTGGAGGCAATAAAATTTAACAGGGAAACAAAGCTTGTGATATTAAAATGCTAACATAGATCAATTATGACAGATTATACTTACTATTGTCTTCTGCTAACACAAGTCTGATTGCCACAGTCCAGATTACGCAAATTTCCCCCTGGTGAGGGCGTGTCTTGCAATCTCACCTAAAAAGGCTCTTCCCTTTTTGAAATTTTATTTCATCTAGTCCTGTTTCTTCCACATCCCTTTGGTGTTTTCAAACATACTGTACTTATTAAATCAATGTTTAATTGTTGCTCTGCCTTTACCACATCTGACTGGAAGCAGAAGTTACTGGACTTTGCTGGAACCAAATTTCATTTCATTTTTCCTCCTCTTTCTACTCAGACTCTCTTCTCTCACTGTTGAAATAGCAAATGCCTTAGGGGAGAAGCTGCATGGAGCTGATGCTCACAATCTTGTGCTTCCCTCATCTCAGAGATTATAGACCCCCAAGTCCTGCCTGCACAGGATGTTCTCTGACCCTTCAAGAAGCTGTTCTGTGTGCTTTGTCCAACTTTTATAGTTGACCAAGGAAATCTACTCAATAAAAGTGGAACCTGCAGTAATTTTATCCTGAAATGTTTTAAACGTTTTAAACCAATGAATATTTGTCATTTTTCAAGGAGTATAATTTAATAAGAAACATTTAAATAGGAATTTTAACAGCAATAATGGCTGTTCTTTGGCCAGAATTCCATGTCACTCATTGTCTGGAATTATACCTAAGCTTTGATGAACTCTCCTCAGTGCCTTTTAAAATATCACTGTCCCTTACATTTCAATATCTTGTGATGGGTTTGTATCAGTCACCTCCTTTGTACCATTTCAGATCCTCTTGGCTCCTCATACCTTTGAGTCATATGTCATTTAGCAACCAGCTTTGCAGGTATCATATTTGCTTTATGCAAGTGCCTCCTCTCTGCTCCCCACATGTTCTCCCTGTTCCCTCTGCCTCTCTCTCTCACCCCGGGGTGTCCATGTTGATGCTGAGGTGTGAAAAATCCCCTGATCAAGCCCACACGTGCACGGTCACGTTCCTGGTTGTGTGGATGTGTGTGTTCAGCAATTCTGTATGGTCACAGGGTGCATGGCTATTATAGCATCTCTGTGAAGGTGTGTTTTGTTGATGTCTGTGTGTGTTTAGAGAGTTCAAGTCACTGTGGGCTCTGAGACAGTGAGTGGTCTGTATGAGTGTGAGTTTGTGTGTATGTTCTGATTATCAGTGTGCATTATCAGGTGCAGTTTACAGTCTGAATGCTGCTGGTCATTTGCAAATAGTGTGTATGTTTGTGTGTGTCTGTGTGTGTGTGATGTCAGCATTTCCAAGTGTTCAGAGGATGTCTGTCATTGTGGGAATGTGTGGAATAAGTATGTTAACTTATTTAACACAAAAAGACAGAGAGCGTGGGTACCAACATTGTTTGCTTGTTTATGTCAACACTCTACACCCCTGAAGAAACACTGAGTCCAGACAGACACAGGCCCCATCAGGCCCACAGAGATAATACTCAGCTGTTTCCTCCTCATCACAGAAATATTAATGGGTAGCCAAGGACCACTAGATATTTGAGGAATTCCTCTAGAATGAAATATGGAGCAAGAAACACATACACTGAAGTGAGGGACTAAAGGAGCAGCAAGGAAATTCAGAGATCATAGTGAAACTTCAATTACATCTCTAATAACATCTTTAAAACAATTAGAGATGGGCCAGACCCATGGCCTAGTGGTTAAATTCAGAAAACTCCATTTCAGCGGCCCAGGTTCAGTTCCTGGCATGGACCTACACCACTCATCAGTTGGCCATTCTGTGGTGGCAACCCACATACAAAATAGAGGAAGGTTGGCACAGAGGTTAGCTCACGGTGAATCTTCCTCAGCAAAAAGAAGAGGATTGGCAACAGATATTAGCTCAGGGTGAATCCTCCTCAGCAAAGAAAAAGAAAAAGAAGATAAAACATCCATTAAGTATATATATATGTATTGATGTTACCGCACAATATTGAGGTTCTCTTGCCCAATCTACATTAAAAAACGCAATTATTCTGGCATTAGCTTTTGGGGATAGAATTGTAGCTTTATTTTGTGAGATTGATCTGTAAGGAGACGGGGGCACGTGTTTGTCTCAGATCTGTCTCCCTGAGCCAGGGCTTGGGTTACAATTTATGGGATGAAGGGCAGGGTGGTCTGATGTGTGGAGGTAGATGATTGGAAGTAAGGAGAAGTGAGGTAATTGATGATCTGCACAAGCAAAGTCAAGCTTCATGACTCTTCATCAGATGTGTGTTCACAAACTGGCAGTGTTACCATGATCTGAGGATGGAGCTTTTAGCTCGATGTCAAAAAGGTCACTTATCAAGCATGTGCGCAGGCCCGGTTGATGGGTTGGTGGTCTCAACTGGCCTGAACTGGACGAGGGGTGTCAGTTCCTGAAAGAAAATGCGGAACTACTCTGTTGATAAGATGGGCTCAGCTGAACTGGTCCTGGAGGGCACCTGGTTGTGTTGGTATATGCATATATATGCATATGCATGAGATTATCAGAATGTGTGTTAAATGTAGAGTATACACAAAGTCAGAATCTAGTTAAAATGATCAGAACAGATTTTAATCAGTAATATACCACTGCAGTAGGGAAGAGGGAACAGGGCTGAACTCAATTTGATTTGTACATAGGTGACTGGGCATTTGAAAGGGAGAATGAGGGAGCAGGCAGAGGGGTGAGCAGGGGCTCAGTAGAGTCAGGGAGGGAAAAGTTACAGAGTGTTGGTCAGTTCAGTGTGATCTGGCCAGTTGTGTTGGCTAGTTGGAAATGATCAAATTTTAACTTCTCTTCTCTCACAGATTCTGGGAGACAGACACCCTGTCCTCATCTAAAGGAATGGCTCTCAGGTCCTTGAGAAATGCAGTTATAGGAGACACATACACAACTCAAAAAGACAGAAGAAAGATTCACAGTTGTAAGCACTCTTGGGTAAATGCTCTAAGAAAGGGATGTCAGGGGCCAATGATCAAGTGTTGGCCAGAACAAACAGTCAATTCTTTTGGCTGCCTTGAGCTTTCTCAGGCAGGCACTATAAGGGGGTAGATGTCATCGTAAGGATGTGGATATGAGCTGTTAGAAACTATGTCAGTGTTTAAGTCTTTAATGTGTGTGTGTGGGGTGAAACCATTAGTGCTGAGAGGCTGTAGTTATTATAGGCCAAGATCAAGGCCTAGTGAAGAAGAGGGCTCAAAGGAGCCTGGCTTGAGTTTGGTCAAGTAAAGGAAACTATATATATGAATAATATATGTATTTTTTTGAATAACATAAATCATTATATTGAATAATATAATACATTGTGTTAAATAATATAAATATATATTTAATGAATATATATTGAATGTGTATAAATAAGAATGTGTATATATATATTTGAATTAAAAAATATAAATGTATATATGATTTAAAGGAATATTCAGACATAATAACAGAAATTTCCAAAATTGATAAAATTCTTCTACTCTAGCTTCAGGCAGCTGAATACATCTCAAGCAGAATTTAAAAAATAAATCTAGAGTCAGATCCATCCAGGGAAACCAAAGAACACCAAATACAAAAGAAGATATTTAAAGCCCCGCAGAGTGACAGAACACTTATGGAGACTTACATTTAGTCCGATGATACGTTTCTTAACAATGGAAGGCAAGAGAGAGTTGGATTAATTCTTCAGGGTACAGAGAGACGATAACTTTCAGTTTATACCCAATCAAACCATATCTCAAGAACTGGGGTGAATTAAAGATATTTTTATGCAAACATTTACTAAGAGTATTACCACCAACAAATGCTCATTAAGGAACATCGAAGAAATGTACTTTAAGGGGGCCAGCCACCTGGTGTAGTGGTTTAAGTTCACCACGCACCACTTTGGTTGCCTGGGTTCATGGGTTTGGATCTCAGGTGTCGACATACAGCACTCATCAGCCATGCCGTGGTGGTGACCCACATGCAAGATAGAGGAAGATAGGAAAAGATGTTAGCCCAGGGCTAATCTTCCTCAAGGAAAAAATTTAAAAAGTGAAAAAGAATGTACTTCAAGAAGAAATTGATCGAAGAAGAAATGCTAAGATGTAAAAATGGATCGTGAGAATAAAAAAGGGTAAACGTCTGAATAAATCATTGAAAACATGACTTTACCTAACAATAATAATATTGACAGGGTATAACTGATGGAGTTAAAAACTAATGACAAGGGAACTTCTGGTTTAGAGGAGACTAAGACAGGAAAACACTCTTGCTGCAAAACTGGACAAAGCCAGATAAATTATAAATATATTTTTAGAGCATCAGAGAACTTCAGAACCAACCAACTAATATTCCAGAAAGAAGAAAACTCTTTTATGTGAGCAGGGATTTTTATCTTTCTTTCTCCTGCAGGCATATTCTGATTCTGAGTGCTTGCCGAGGATCTGGCTTGCTCAGTCAGAGCCTCGGCTAGGGAAAAGAGAAACTAGCCAAACTTCTAGTTTGGTGTGGCAGAGGAAACCTGAAGGCTCTCAGACACACAACTGCTCTTCCTCACAGCATCTCTGTTAAGTTTTGGTGCCACACAGGAATCTGGGGAAATAGGCCAAAAGCTTCCACAAAGCAAAGCGAAACCTCCAGAAGTGGTGGAAGTAGCCTAAGTCCAACATACTGCTAGTGTGACCTATTGGGAATTTGCCATATTGTGAACAATGTAAGGTAGGAGGCTGGAGAGCTACGCTGAAATGTCTGAAGGGCGTAACTAAGTTTTCTGTGGGCTCCCAAACCTGAGGAGACAGAGATCTACCAGACTTTGTACCAGAACCCTGTGCGGGGAAGGGAAGCACTGCAAACAAGAACAGGGGGAAAGTGGAAGGCCTGGGTTTACTAAAACTGAGACTCAGACCCAAATCTGATCAAGGTCTGATTGGACTCAGGTGCTCCAACTTCACTCTGTTTCTGTATCTGAGGGAAGATAAGGTCATGTGAAACCTCTCGAGTTACGTTACACAGACGTTACAAAGACACGCGTGGGAGGCTGGAGAAGGCAAGCCACAGACTGGGAGAAGACCTTTGCAAATCACATGTCTGACAGGACTATAAAGAACTCTCAAAACTCGGCAATAAGAAAATCCAAGTTTAAAATGGTCACAGGTTTGGACACTTCACCAAAGAAGATACACAGATGGCAAATAAGCACATGAAAAGATGCTCAAGGTCGTTAATCATGAGAAAAAGGCACATAAAAACCACACTGAGATCCTGCTATGTACATATTGGTATGACTAGAATTAAAGAGGTTGACCATACCAAGTGTTAATGAGGATGGAATGTAACTGGAACACTCCTACATTGCTGGTGGGAACACAAAGTGGTTCAGCCTCTTTGGAAAACAGTTTTAAAGTGGAGTTTGTTATGCTGCTGTAACAAATTAGCACAAATTTCATGGCTTAAATCAACTCAGATTTATCGTTTTACAGTTCTGTAGGTTAGCAGTCTGACACGGGTCTCTTTGTTCTATAATCAAGGTGTTGGCAGAGCTGTGTTCTTTTTGGGGGACTTTAAAGCTTAATCCATTTCCTAGCCTTTTCAAGCTTCTAGAGACCACCACATTCCTTAGCCTATGGCCCCCCTCCTCCACCCTCAAAACCAAGAACTCGGCATCTCTCTGGCCCTGCTTCCCTTGTTCTATCTTTTTCTCTACTCTACTGCTTCTCTTTCCCTTTTAAGGGCCTTTGAGATTCACTGGACCCACCTGGATATCCAGGATAATCTCCCTATTTTAAAGTCAGTTGATCAGCAACCTTAATTCCGTCTGCAAATTTAATTCACCTTTGCCAAGTAAACTAATGTATTCCCAGGTTCAGGGATTAGGACATCTTTGTGGGCCAGGACTTTGCTACCACAAAGAGTTTTTAAAATAAAGTTAAACATGCACATACCATATGACCCAGCAATTCCACTTCTATGTGCTTACCCAGGAGAAGAAGACAAGTTTATACAAAAACTTGTTTGCCTTCTCAAATCATAAAGATTTATAGCAGCTTTATTCATAGTCAAAAAAAGACAAAACTGAAAATAACTCAAATGTCCTTCAACTGGTGGATGGATAAACTGTGGTAAATTCATACAATGGATACTACATTCAGCTATAAAACAGAAAGAACTGCTGATACAGTCAACAACATGGATGAACACTCAAATAAATGTATCATGCTAAATGAAAGATACCAGATTCTAAAGGCCAAATACTGTAAGATTCCATTTATATGATATTCCAGAAAACACAAACCATAGAGAAAGACAACAGATCATTAGCCACCAGTGGTTAAGGTTAGGGGAAGAGTTGTCTACAAAAGAGCAGCTCAAGGGAGTTCTGGGTGCTGGAACTGTTCTGTGTCTCAGATTTGGGTGTTACACAGCTCTATGCGTTTGTCAAAAGAGGAAAACAAATACTTCATTTCTCACCCATCAGATTGGCAAAAATTTAAAAATCTGACAATGCCAATCTGACAATTCCCAGGGCAAGGATGACTCAAACACTGTTGGAGGGAATGGAAATTGTTAAAACTTCAGAGGATGATTTGGCTGCAGCTCGTCAAGATGCAGATGCACATCATCCTCTGGCCCAACAATCCAATCACAGGCAGGTGTCCATTCTAAGGAGTTCACACGTGTGCTCGAGGAGACACACACAAGGATAGTCATTAAATATGGCATGGGAATAAATTAATTGTTGTTAGAAGTTATTTAAAAAAGAAAGGAAAGAAATGCATATGGGAAATAATCAACGCTGCTGGCTACGTATATGATATGAGAAGGTAACTCATTGGTTTGTCTACTTAATAATACGTAGCACAGAAATCACTGTACTAGGAATCTGGAGACAAGCATCTGAGCATTTAGTTCCAACTCTGCCACTAAAGTAGCAGTCTGACTGTGAACGACAACTCAAGAGACCTCACTTTCCATTTCCTGGAAATTGAAGAGTTTAGGCTCTAAACCACTAAAATTATTTCCAACTCAACAGTTCTATGATTCAATAAGTCAACAATCAAAAATTATATTCCAAAGTACCTATGTTGAGAAACTGTTTTTCCCAGACACCCTGAAATCAGAAAGTATCAGAGAAATAAGACATTTTAATATATTGATACATAAAATGGTCTAATTGTCTTGGAATGCCTATGACCAGGTTTTTAATCAAGATCATAATTCAGAAAGAGTGTAAAAGCAACTGAACATGCCATATCGACTTGAGTCACCCTCAGGTAAAATTTATATATCCTCTCCCATTTTAACATTCCAAAAGAAGTTCCCCATACCAATGAGTCCATCTTGTCAACATCAGGTCTGTCTAGCCAAAAGTCATTCATGTGTATGGTAAGACATACTTGATTTTTTAACAAAGATAAATTGATGAATAGCTTTTTGTATTTCTGCCTGTTTCATCTATAAAGAGCTTACATTATAATTTAATAGCTTCAGTCTGCTACAATAATTTAAAGAGCCTTTTAAAACTTGTAACATGCCATGCCCAACAGGATCTAGTAAAAAATCAGTAGTTTAGAATCCAAAAAAGCTCATTTAAAAGTTTCATTACCGCCAATACTTACACTTCAAAGACACCAATAACCAACATGTCATTTCTTCCTACTGCAGAATTTAATAGGTTATTAACTTCTGGTATCATCCAAAAGCATAATTAGGATGCTATCATTAAAATGTATTTTTTAATAAGAAAAATTAAAACTAATGATTAAACTATTAAACTAAATGATTAACTAAATATGAAAACTAATGGCAACTAACGATCTGTTGTCTTTCCCTATGGTTTATCTTTTCTAGAATATTACATAAATGAAATCCTACCATATTTGACCTTTTCCCTTGTCAGTCAAATCAAAATTTAAAACTTCTTGTTCTATGGGCTTTCCAAATCTAAATTCTTACAATTCTAAATGAGTATGGAGACAAAACAGACACTACATACAACTTCCAAAATCCTCCTCTTTATCCGATTTTAATTTTAGCACCAACTGCCAAGAAAATCTTTTCAACTGAAACCAAAATTCCATACACATTACGTCAATCATCAATTGATCAGTCATCAGTCTATGTTAACAGAAGGTGAGTTAGTATTAGGAAGCTGCACAATTTGCACCAAAGATTGTTTAAAGCCCCTTTCATTAAATGCAGTTTACAACAATTCACAGGCTTCAAAGTTCAACTTGCAAATATAGAGTCAATTATCAGAAACCATGAATGCAATCAGGCTTTTCTATAAAGGTGGTCCCAAGGATGTAGAAACCGTTCATTTGTTTAATGAAGGCAATGAGGAGCCCAATAGCCTGAGCGGAGTCAGGCAGAGGAGCGCTGACCACAGGCCCTCTTCCGAAGGAAAGCGTTCACCCAGAGATGTCGCGAACTGGCCTAGACGGGGTCCCAGGGGGCGCGAACTCAAGGGCGGGCTCACAGGGCAGGCGACTCCCTGCCGCCCCCTGCACCTCGGATGGGTGGGCAGGAGGCCCCGCCGAGGTGAGGCCCCGCTGGGGTGGGGCGCCGCCAAGGCACAGGGACAGGCTGGCCAAGTGGCGCTCTTCTGCTCCTCCAAGGGACAGAGGTTGGGCTCCCCCGCCTGGAGCAGACTGCCAGCAGCCCCAGCGCCCGGTCCCATCCGCCGCCCTGGACACCACGCTCCCGCCATATGCGGCGGAGATCTCCACGCCGAGCCCGCTGCCCACCACCTACCTCAGCGCCGCTCCTGCCCAGCGCTCCTCCACACTGCAGAAAGGAGAGCTCCTCGCGCTGAAAATCCTGGAGGAAGGATCCAGAAACTGCCCGAGCCCCCCCACACAAACTCCAGTGGCCACCAATTCCGCATCAGGGACTCCGCCCCCAGTGCATGCGCCCTGGGGCTCTCCAGGTCAGCGGCCCCTCTGCCACTCTGAGCACCAGTCCTGCGCTTGCGCGGGACTCTGTGGATACAATGGGAACCCTTGTGGGGGCACTGGGAGGGGTGTCGGGGATTGGGGACAGAGGTGTCCATGAGATGGAGAGCAGGAGCAGGCTGATGCTGTGCAGCCCTTGACTCTGCTCTCGCTGGATGACCTTCAGCTCCTGGAGAAGTTCTGCTTTCCCTTGAGGTGGTTTCTCCTGTCCTGAGAAGCCCATTACACGATCTAACATCTGTTTATAAAAGAACGATGACATCCTTAACACCCAATGTGTTGTGTCTCCAGAAGAATTCTCTGCTTCCCCAGAAGATGAGGCAGGGAGCAGCTGGGACCGGGTTCTGACCAAGGAAGGAAGGATGCTGAGGGCACAGCTGACTCCCCTCCACTGAATCCTTCCCCTGATCCGTGGCCCTGATGGGGCAACAGCGCTGGGGACTCCTGCAGGTGACAACGCTCAAGTGTTTGCCCACAGTATTACATTTCTTATGGTTTAGTGGTTAAAACGGGGGGCTAGCTGTCAGTTTTTCAGACAATTTCATTTGCAGAAATGTCTGTGGACAAAGAAGTTTGTTTTCTTCATCTCTGATTTTTAAAATCAATAACAAGAATTAAAATACTTATTTTCTTAATCTCATTGGCATGCAAAAACAAAAAAAGTCACTTGGATTTCACCAAATTGGTCACATTTACATGAAAACTTTGGAAGTATGGCTGATTGAGTTAAAGAAAGCATTTGGGGTGAACAATTACCTTCAGCTAGTATGTTCCCAGATAAATGTGCAAACAGAGTTATGAGCCGTTTTGAGGGGCCTGGCAAATCCAGTTTGAGTTTTACAATGGATTGTCCAGAGTACAGATTAAATTAGTAATTTTCTGAGGAGTTTTCGAGTAAGTGTTCATGTCACCTTCATCAAATAGGTCTGGTGATTTAAATGAAGGCTGAGCTAAAGATAAAAGTTTTCAAGAGACTGAGAAATATTAGGTAAATATACTTAAAAAAGGGTGCAAATTAAAGTAAATCTGCCATTATCCTCTTTAAAACAGATTCAGAGTAACATTACTGTCAAGGTATAAGAAAGAATAGAAATGTTTTATAAAAACAATTCTTCACTTCTAAAGGACCTAACGTGACATTCTAGAAGTCTACATAGTCTTTCACTCATCTAGATTTAAATTGTTCAATTAATAATTTAAAGACTAATGAATCTGAGGGCAAAATATTCAAGATCATTGTTTAATTGTTTTTCATTGTTGCAAAGTAGATGGGTATGAACTGTGGCTGAAATTCATGGTCTTGAAGAAAAAAATATATAGAACTTATTTATCACTCTCACAGTGTGTCCTGACTTAATCCTACACATGTCCCAAGAATAAAGCCTCAAGGATTCCATTATGTTATTAGAAATGACATCTTTCATTCACCATGAATATTCTCTAATTAATTCTCTAGCTAGTAATTATGTTCCTGATGCAAATAGGCAAGTAAAAGAATCCATGCCTGATTAAATTGGGTTCATAACATGTATACATGGGAGACACATGAGAAATGGAGTCTCTCAAAAGAATGGCAGAGATGCTTCTCTTAAATACTATCTTCAGATAAGAGAAAGGAGAAAGTTGGGGGTGGAGTTTGGGATGTGAGAGTGGCAGAAGAAAATTCTCATGGAGAGGGACATGTAAATGTTTGTCTGAACCAAATCCCCTGCACTGGGCTCTGGTCCTGAAGGGACAACAAGGAGGTGACCAGAAACAGGCCTCCCAGTGGTGGTGCCTTCCCAGGGGTGGCATGGGGATGCTGGGTGAAGGGGGATGGTGTGTGACATGGCACCAGTGGTGGAGTCAGCAATGCAGAGGTCAGGGATCTCTCTCGCTCTCTCACTCTCTCTCTCTCTCTGTCTCTCTCTCTCAGGGACCTGAGAAGAGGAAGTTGGCACAGCCTGAGGCCTTCGCATACCTCTCTCATGGGCCCTTCTTTCTCTGGCCTCTATGGGAGCCCTGTGGCCTTGGGTTTAACCCATGAGGCCAAGGGCACATGCACAGCCACCGGGGGTAGGGGGGTCTTTGGGAGTCCTCAGTGAAGGCCCCACCTGCCCGCGAGGACTTGACACGGTGACACCACCTGAAAATAAAGCAAACACATATAAGCATATGTAGTTTTAAAAGGAAAAGCACACAACTAAAAGAATTGATATCATTAAATACGCTATTCTATTTGTTTATGTGTCAAATTACTGATAGGAAATAGCCCGGTGTAGTGATAGTAGAATTGATCAATTTCATAGAAAATTCTTTTAACGGTTGTTCATAGCTTGTGTTTTACATCATTGGTTAGGGTAATATTTTCATCTTTTCCTTTCCTAGTGTCTCCATCAATCAGCGTTGAAGTGGAACTGAGTACATGCTTTTCAGAAGCGGCATCATTCTCTACTCAGCCAGAGCATTGGGCCTGACAATAGCTGGATCCAGCAGAAAACTGGACACTCTAGGAGATGTCATGTGGAGATGTGCCTGGCTGGACTAATAGTCACGTGGATATGATTTTTAAAAAAATCTCTCAGAGCTTTCCTAAAATCAAATAATATTCTTCAGTTGCTTTAGTAGACGAGACATTAGCTAGTGTCTTTTTAATTTCCACAGAAGCTTTTTTTATGTTACTAAAGAAACTAAACATTATGTCTTTTTTTTTGTTACCAAAATGGACTTAGTATTAAAAACAAGAAACCTACAAGAAAGGAAACACTCATATGGAATAGAAATTGTGGGTCACAGCTTTTAATTTTATATAAAATCATGTTTTATTTATTTACAATTTCTCTCAACTGTGCTTTTGAAAATAGCTTAGTATTAGAAATTACCAGTAAGAAGAGGGTGTGCTCCCTTAAGTGTGGTCCAGTAGAAGTCAGGTGACTCAGACCTGAGTTCTAAGCCCAGGTCTGTTTCTGGTTAGTGTGTGACAACGTACTTAGGCTCTCTGGAATGTAGTATTCCTTTCTGTAAAATTAAAGAAAACCTGGAGAAAAGTATTCTGTACTATCAACAAGCACAAAACATGCACAACATTGCTCTATATATTAAGAATTCAGCTGTAGTAGTCGACGTATTCGTGTGTGTAAAATTATAATGATTTTCTTATTTTCTCCAGCTGTGAACCATGTTAAACTATATAGTAATAAGCAGAAAACCTGAAGAACTAGGTGATTTAAAACACCTGTTGTTACAGCTAGGCCATTCAAGGGTGAAATTAATTTCACACTTCTCCTTTCCTTGTAGCCAGTGAAGTGTCTGGAAAACAGAAAACACATAAAATTAATTGAGAGTTAACAGTATTTGGAGGCAGTTGAGGTTAAGCACTCAACAATGATGTCCCTTACTCCAGGAGCAATTGACTCTTTGTTATAAGTTTACTTTATACACGGGTTCTATTCTTAGATTATTTCAGTATGTTTCTTAGAAGAGAGACAGGGAAGGAGAATTAACTCAATCTACTGTGCGCCAGTTCCTTTACTGTATTCCCTTATGCAATTCTTACAGTAATCCTTTAAAGTAACTGTTAATTCATGTTTAACTGATAAAGAAAACCATGTTTACAAAATTGATCAAGGGTAAGAGGGAAGATCTGAACATCAGTCCATTGGTCTTATGCCTCATATTCTCTCCACTGTGATAAAAATGGTGCTTCAACATGGGTACTCACCATCTGGCTATTTAATATCGGCTCCTGCCGACAGCATTGGATGAGATGAGATGAGAAGTTTGTTTCCAAAGTTATTCTATAATATTTAAACTCTACTATTTATGAGTCGGATGTCAAGACATGTTTTAGAGGCATAGAGAGCAACTTATTAGTTCACCTACACATTTTTTCAGGTTTACTATAACTTTCGTGTGCCACATTGTGTCAACTTTACCAACTTTAGTGCTTCACTGTTCTATTTTATAAAACTCAGAATTTCACTTTTCATGTAAAGCATTTTGCTGCTCTCTTAGTCACTAGAGGGCAGTTCTGTATCTCTGTAAATTACCACTTCAGCAGGAAATGAAATGTCTTAAGCCAGTTTGCTCTGTACAAATGATGCACATAGGAGGACTTCTGGTCCATCAAGGCTGCCTGTGTTATTTGTGGCTGTAACGGGGATGTCCAGGACTGCTTAGTCAGAGGCACAAAGCAGAGTCAGAATGCATCCTCTAAGTTCTTCAGATGTCAGTTCAGGCACCTGTCTTCTCACCTGAGCACATTGGAGTTTATTGAATGTGTTCAGACTCTTACTCTCTCCCTGTATTTAATAAGTCTGGGAGCACCATACCACTAGAAAAAACACATGACACATAAAGTCTTTTCTCAACTAAACAGAGTTGAGGGCTATGGTGTTGCCCGGGAGTTTGGTGCTTAAAGAAAATACAGCTGGTGCTCAGGTGGAAGGAAAGAGCATCAGCTACTGCTGGAGGGCTTTTATTGATGCTCCTATGGAATGAGCATGTTTAAAATAAAACCACATGTCTTAAACCTCACTAACTGATTGTTTTATTTTCAAGTAATATGCTCTGAAAATCTGCTATGTCTAAAAGCTATTTCATAAAACTGAAACAGTTCTGTTTTTTATTCTCCGGTATTTGAAATACTATTAAAACTGTAAATCCTTTAACATTCTACAATATATAAATAGGCAAATATCAATTATATTCTCTAAAAATGTCTGCTCCCATGTTAAAGATTAATATATAGCAGCAAAATTAGTTACCACCAATTTTTAACTCATATTTTGCTTTTGAAATTACATATAAAATTTGTGTTTTGAAGTATTTTCCTAAAACTCAGCATCTTTCTGATATAAATAGACTAGTGGAAAGGTAACTAGAATGAAGTTTGATCTTTAAAACTTTAGCTTTGTGTAAGAATTGATAACAAGAGGCAGTAGGGTCTCTCTACTTTATGATATTTATTAATTGTGAATAGCCACATCTATTACAAAGTGGTGAATAATAAAAAGAAATTAAACAATATCAGCACTCTCTTACCCCACACGTACAGTTTATATGCAAATAAATTCTCAAAGGTCAGAAAAATGTTTATGATTTCAGATAACTGTTAAAATACTATCTCATTCCAGTTTTAACCTCATTTGAAATTGACTTAAAACTCTTCTCTTAGATTCCTGCTCTGATCAGTGCCCCCAGGTCCCCTCAATGCCTCATTTGATTGTAAACTTATCTGAGGAATTGAATATTCTTTTCCATTTGTTCTCTTTAAGGTATCTGTGATAGTGCTTTTTATGCAATGACCACTTGGTACAATTCAGTATTAGTTTCAGAAACACCTTTAGTTAGGAACAAATCAAGGAATCAGATGTGAGGAATGTGGGGATGCCTAGCTGATGGTGCTTCAGGGATTCCTCACGTGAGTCTTGTCATAGAAAAGTTTAAAGAGTAAAGCAGCATTGGTCAGTTAAAAAATGTGGGGTGAACATAATTCTAAATAATGATGGAGACGTAAAAACAAGAAGCCACTTGAATTTCATTGAAAGGTATTAGACACATCAAAGGGCTGGGAAAAAAATATTGTTTAATGTAAGTTCTTTCTAAATTCTAAGGCAACAAGTAATATGAATTTACATGGTAATTATAAACCACAAAACAACAATTCACAAGACAAGTAAACAACTAAAGTAGAAACCAGAGTAAGAAAAATAGAGGTTAAAGCAGAGATGGAGAGTGATTGTTGGGGTCAGAAACCATGGCTTAGTCATCCGTGAAGTCTCCCTAAGACTCTGATCATTCTTAGTGCTCAGTAAACAGTTTGATCCCATGAGGCTGGGAGGGCCAAAGTGAGAGGTGGTTGGGAGGGGAGACAATGCAAGGATACCCTTGTGGAGGCACTGACATTGAAAATCAGTGACATTTTTGCCAAGGTGTTTATCATATTAAAGATTATTCTGGAAAAGTTAAGGATTTTTCTGGAATGTACATTTTCATTTTATGGAAACTCCAACTAGCCCAGAGAAAGATTTAGACATTTTAGCTTTAGAAATAGAGAGAGGGGCCAGCCCAGTGGTGCAGCAGTTAAGTGAGCACACTCCGCTACAGCAGCCCTGGGTTCAGAGGTTTGGATCCCGGGCGCACACCAATGCACCGCTTGTCGAGCCATGTTGTGGTGGCATCCCATATAATGTAGAGGAAGATGGGCACAATTGTTAGCCCAGGACCAATCTTCCTCAGCAAAAAGAGGAGGATTGGCATTGTAAGTTAGCTCAAGGCTGATCTTTCTCATAAAACAAAAAAAGAATGAAAGAAATAATGAGAAACTTTTTTGTCAGTTTTTTTTATTGATGTTTTAATGTTTTCTAACATTGTGAAATTGTGGGTTGTACATTTTTGTTTGTCCATCACCACATATATGACTCCCTTCACCCCTTGTGCCCACCCCCCACCCCCACTGCCTTGGTAACCACAGTCCAGTTTTCTCTGTCCATGTGTTTGTTTATATTCCACATATGAGTGAGATCATACAGTGTTTGTCTTTCTCTTTCTGGCTTATTTCACTTAACATAATACACTCCAGGCCCATCCATCTTGTTGCAAATGGGACGATTTTGTCTTTTTTTTATGGCTGAGTAGTATTCCATTGTATATATATACCACATTTTCTTAATCCAATCGTCAGTCGAGGGACACTTAGGTTGCTTCCACTTCTTGGCTATGGTGAATAATGCTGCAATGAACATAGGAGTGCATAAGCCTCTTTGGATTGTTGATTTCAGGTGCGTTGGATAGATTCCCAGTAGTGAGATGGCTGGATCATAGGGCATCTCTAGTTTTAATTCTTTAAGGAATCTCCATACCGTTTTCCATAGAGGCTGCACCAATTTGCATTCCCACCAGCTGTGTATGAGGGTTCCTGTTTCTCCACATCCTCTCCAACATTTGTTGTTTTTTGTCTTGGTGATTATAGCCATTCTAACAGGCGTGAGGTGGTATCTTAGTGTTGTTTTGATTTGCATTTCCCTGATGATTAGTGATGTTGAGCATCTTTTCATGTGCCTATTGGCCATCTGTATATCTCCTTGGAGAAGTGTCTGTTCATTTCCTCTGCCCATTTTTTGATCAGGTTGTTTGTTTGTTGTTGTCAATTGTGTGAGTTCTTTATATAATATGGAGATCAACCCCTTGGCAGATGTATATTTTGCAAATATTCTCTCCCAGCTGGTGGGTTGTCTGTTCATCTTGATTCTGGTTTCATTTGTCTTATAAAAGCTCTTTAACCTGATAAAGTCCCCCTTGTTTATTTTTTCTTTAGTTTCTCTAGTCTGGGTAGGCATGTCATCCGAAAATATTCCTTTAAAACCAATGTCAAATAGTGTCTTGCCAATATTTTCTTCTATGAGTTTTATAGTTTTAGGTCTCACCTTCAGGTCTTTGATCCATTTTGAGTTAATTTTTGTGTATGTCGATAGCACATGGTCCACTTTCATTCTTTTGCATGTGGCTGTCCAGTTTTCAAAACACCATTTGTTGAAGAGACTTTCCTTTCTCCATTGCATGTTCTTAGCACCTTTGTTGAAAATTAGCTGTCCGTATTTGTGTGGTTTTATTTCTTGGCTTTCAATTCTGTTCCATTGATCTGTGTGTCTGTTTTTGTACCAGTACCATGCTGTTTTGATTACTATTGCTTTGTAGTATGTTTTGAAGTCAGGAATTGTGATGCCTCCTGCTTTGTTCTTTTTCTTTAGGATTTCTTTAGCTATTCGGGGTCTTTTGTTGCCCCATATAAATTTTAGTATTCTTTTTTCTATTTCTGTGAAGAATGTCATTGGGATTCTGATTGGGATTGCATTGAATCTGTAGATTGCTTTAGGTAATATAGACATTTTAACTATGTTTATTCTTCCAATCCACGTGCATGGGATATCTTTCCATTTCTTTATGTCATCGTGGATTTCCCTCAATAATGTCTTGTAGTTCTCATTGTATAGGTCCTTCACCTCCTTGGTAAGATTTATTCCTAGGTATTTTATTCTTTTTGATGCAATTGTAAATGGTATTATCTTTTTGAGCTCTCTTTCTGTTAGTTCATTATTAGCATATAGAAATGCAACTGATTTTTGTAGATTGATTTTGTACCCTGCAAATTTGCTGTAGTTGTTGATTGTTTCTAATAGTTTTCCAACAGATTCTTTAGGGTTTTCTATATATACAATCATGTCATCTGCAAATAGTGAGAGTTTCAATTCTTCGTTACCTATTTGGAATCCTTTTATTCCTTTTTCTTGCCTAATTGCTCTGGCCAAAACCTCCAGTACTATGTTGAACAGGAGTGGTGAGAGTGGGCAGCCCTGCCTCGTTCCTGTTCTCAGAAGAATGGCTTTAAGTCTTTCTCCGTTGAGTATGATGTTAGCTGTGGGTTTGTCATATATGGCCTTTATTATGTTGAGGTACTTTCCTTCTATTCCCATTTTATTGAGAGTTTTTTCCATAAATGAATGTTGTATCTTGTCAAATGCCTTCTCTGCATCTATTGAGATGATCATGTGGTTTTTATTCTTTGTTTTGTTGATGTGATGTATCACGTTGATTGATTTGCGGATGTTGGACCATCCCTGTGTCTCTGGTATAAATCCCACTTCATCATGGTGTATGATCTTTTTAATGTATTGTTGTATTCGGTTTGCCAATATTTTGTTGAGGATTTTTGCATCAATGTTCATCAGCGATATTGGCCTGTAATTTTCTTTCTTTGTATTGTCTTTGTCTGGTGTGGTATCAAGGTGATGTTGGCCTCATAGAATGATTTAGGAAGTGTTCCATCTTCTTCTATTTTTTGGACTAGTTTGAGGAGGATGGGTATTAAATCATCTTTGAATGTTTGGTAAAATTCACTGGGGAAGCCATCTGGTCCTGGACTTTTATTTTTTGGGAGGTTTTTGATTACTATTTCAATCTCTTTACTTGTGATTGGTCTATTCAGATTCTCCATTTCTTCTTGGTTCAATTTTGGGAGGTTGTATAAGTCTATGAATTTATCCATTTCTTCTAGATTGTCCAATTTGTTGGCATATAATTTCTCATAGTATTCTCTTATAATCCTCTGTATTTCCATGGTATCCGTTGTAATTTCTCCTCTTTCATTTCTAATTTTATTTACTTGAGACTTTTCTCTGTTTTTCTTAGTAAGCCTGGCTAAGGGTTTGTCTATTTTGTTTATCTTCTCGAAGAACCAACTCTTTGTTTCATTAATCCTTTCTACTGATTTTTGGTCTCAATATCATTTATTTCTGCTCCGATTTTTATTATTTCTCTCCTTCTGCTGGCTTTGGGCTTTGTTTGTTCTTCTTTTTCTGGTTCTGTTAGGTGTAATTTAAGGTTGCCTATTAGGGCTTTTTCTTGTTTGTTAAGGTGGGTTTGTATCGCTATGAGTTTCCCTCTCAGGACCGCTTTTGCTGCATCCCATATGGTTTGATATGGCATGTTATCATTTTTGTTTGTTTCCAGATAGTTTTTGATTTCTCCTTTAATTTCATCAATGATCCATTGGTTGTTCAGTAGCATGTTGTTTAATCTCCACATTTTTGTCACTTTCCCAGATTGGTTTTCATGGTTCATTTCCAGTTTCATAGCCTTATGGTCTGAAAAGATGCTTGTTATGATTTCAATCTTCTTAAATTTATTGAGGTTTGCTTTGTTTCCCAACATATGGTCTATCCTAGAGAATGTTCCATGCGTGCTTGAGAAGAATGTGTAGTCAGCTGTTTTTGGATGGAGTGCTCTGTATATGTCTACTAGGTCCATTTCGTCCAGTTTTTCATTTAAGTCTAATATTTCTTTATTAACTTTTTGTCTGAATGATCTATCCATTGCTGTAAGTGGGATGTTAAGATCCCCTACTATTATTGTGTTGTTGATTTTTCCTTTTAGGTTTGTTAATAGTTGCTTTATGTACATTGGTGCTCCTATGTTGGGTGCATATATATTTATAAGTGATGTGTCTTCTTGATGTAATGTCCCTTTTATCATTATATATTTCCCTTCTTTGTCTTCTTAACCTGTTTTATCTTGAAGTCTACTTTGTCTGATATGAGTATGGCAACACCTGCTTTCTTTTGTTTGCCATTAGCTTGGAGTATTGTCTTCCATCCTTTCACTCTGAGCCTGTGCTTGTCTTTAGTGCTAAGATGTGTTTCCTGAAGGCAGCATATTGTTGGGTCTTGCTTTTTAATCCATCCTGCCACTCTGTATCTTTTGATTGGAGAGTTCAATCCATTTTCATTTAGGGTAATTATTGATATATGCGGGCTTAATGTTGCTGTTTTGTCACTTATTTTCTGGTTCTTTTGCATTTCCTTTGTTTCTTGTCCCATTTGTTTTGGACTGCCAATTCAGTTTGGTTGTTCTGTCTTATGATTCTTCTAGTTTTCTCTTTGTTTATCATATGTGGTTTTGCTTTGATTATTTGTTTAGTGGTTACCTTGAGGTTTGGGCAAAAAATCTTGTGTATGAGATAGTCCATTATCTGATAGCGTCCTATTTCCTTATACTAAGTCACTTCAGTCACTTTCCTCTTCCCCTTCTAAGTTGCTCTTGTTATACCTTATTCTATCTTGTGTTGTGGCTGTGTGTTTACAGTGATGAGGTTAAATTTATTTTTGGTGAATTTCTTCCTTTGATCTTTGAGTTTAGTATTTAAGTGGTTGCTAACCTATTCCGGTAAAGATCTACTATTTCTCTGATTTTGTCTACCTACTTTTCTCTTTCCTCAAGCTTTGTGTTCCCTTTCTCTTCTTTTTTTTCAGGCCTGAGGGCCTTCTTGAGTATTTCTTGTAGTGGAGGTCTCGTGGCCATGAACTCCCTTAGCTTTTGTTTATCTGGGAGAGTTACTGTTTCTCCACCATATTTGAAAGATATTTTTGCTGGATAGAGTATTCTTGGCTGAAAGTTTTTGTCTTTCAGTATTTTGAATATATCATTCCAGTCTCTTCTAGCCTGAAAAGTTTCTGTTGTGAAATCCGCTGTGAGCCTGATGGGAGTTCCTTTGTACGTTATTTTTTGTTTTTGTCTAGCTGCCCTTAATATTGTTTCTCTGTCGTTGACCCTGGCTAACCTTACCACTAGGTGTCGTGGTGAAGGCCTTTGTCTGTTAATATATATAGGTGTCCTGTTGGCTTCGCTTACTGGTTTTTCCTGCTCCTTCCCCAGATTTGGGAAATTTTCAGCTATTATTTCCTTGAATAGGCTCTCTGTTCCTCTTTCCCTCTCCTCTCCCTCAGGAAAACCTATAATTCTTATGTTACATTTTCTAATAGAGTCTGATATTTCTCGGAGTCTTTCTTCATTTCTTTTTAGTCTTAGTTCTCTCTCTTCTTCCATCTGGAGTATATCTGTATTCCTATCCTCTAAAGTACTAATTCTTTCCTCCATATTGTCAGCTCTGTTCTTTAAAGATTCCAGATTCTCCTTTATCTCCTCCATTGTGTTCTTCATCTCCATCAGCACTGATTGGTTTTTCTTTATGATTTCAATCTCTTTTGTGAAGAAATTCCTAATCTCATTGAATTGTTTGTCTGTGTTGTCTCGTATTTCGTTGAGTGTTTTTATGATAGCTATTTTGAAATCTCTGTCATTTAGTTTATGGATTTCTGTGTCTTCGGGGTTGATTTCTGGGTGCTTGTCATTTTGTTTCTGGTCTGGTGATTTCATATATTTTTGCATTGCGGTTCCTGTGTTGGTTTTGTTTTTCCTCATCCTGGAAGTCTCTGGTTGCAATTTCTACCTGCCGCCACTGTCTGGTGGTAAAGGGCTGTGTAGTCTAAGCCTCCTGCACTCTGCTCCGGTTTTTCTGCTGTGATCCACAGTTTTGTTTTTTTTTTCCCGCTGCGATCCACGGGTCCAGTCGCTTGATCAGGTCTGTCTCGGATCGCTAGGTCTGGTCTGGTCAAGCTGCAGACTCCGGGTTGTGGGGAGGGGGGAGCTCTCTCTATTGCCCTCTGGGTTCCTGACGTGGGAGGCTTCTCGCTTGTCCCACTTTATCCGCTCTCTGGGGTGCTCAGATGTTGATGGTAGCCTTGTGGCTCCTCTGAGTCCTCTGTGCGGGAGTTTCCCACTGGCTGAGAGAGTCTGAAGAGCCACGGTTTCCCCGTCGAGGGCCGCCCCTCCCCCCTCTCTGGGAGCCGCACGGACCGGGATCACTGATCTGATGGGGAGGGAGCGGAGTTCTCCTTACCTCTCTCCACTTCCTCCGGGGGCCCAGCACGTTCTGCTCTCAGATGTGCGGCAGTGTGAATAACTCCGTTCTAGGTTTTCACTGTCTGGGATTCCATTGTTGGTCTGTGGCTGTTGCTTTTGTTGTATCTTGTCGGGGGAAGAGTTCACAGGAAAGCTCACTCCGCCGTGATGCTAACTTCACTCTTTTTTGTCAGTTTTAATAATGAACACCAATTAGCAACTGGGAAACAGTTACAATTTGAGATGAGAATGTGAAGAAAGTATTAGACGTCACATGTTTTTGCTTTTCTCTGGGGCAGTAAGGCTTGCAAGGGGAATGAAGTTCCATCTTTGCTCTATTGAGTTTGAGAAGGTGTAAAATTCATTTGTGCTAGGCAACACTGTTGACCTGTGGAGAAAAACAAATGGTTCAAGCAGCTGATCTAAAGAAATAACTGAACTCATAAAAGTTTTAGCTTATAAAGTGTGCTTCAACTCTATTTAACTTTACTGGACATCCATTGACCTCTATGTGCAAGTTATTTGTGATAGGTATTGAAGGAAATATAACGAATTATAAGGTTCCAAGCTCCTCCACATACATGAAATTGTTTGCAAGATATAATTTGATTCTCTCAAGGTATTTAGTGTATGTTGTATTACAGAACCTTAAAAAAATGAGAAAGTTATCGAAAAATTGTAATTAAGGACAGCTTCTAAGGAGATGTGGACTAGATCAAGTCCTCAAAGGGACCACTTTTGAGCAGGTGGAGGGAAGAAAGAGTGAGGATTTCAAATGGGAGAAGAGAGGAAAGGTATAGAAGTAGAAAGGAACATGATATTTGGGCATGGGGGTGGGGGGGCCATGACAGGCACAGTCTTCCTGTGACTGAGAGGCATCTCAGTTTCCTCCTGCAGGAACCCAGCATTGCTTCCCACCTCCTGGCCTCCTCCACCTGCAGACTCTGTGCTTGAGCCAAGACCTATCTTTTTTAATTTTGTGAGGAGATCAGCCCTGTGCTAACATCTGCCAATCCTCTTCAAAAAAAAAAAAAATAACCAATGAATTAGAAAAACGATTCCAACACATCACTATGTCCACGTAAGCTGCAAGGCAGGGAGGTGGTATTTGTTTGGAGGATAAGATACATTTTATTTTTTTTTTTTTGTGAGGAAGATCAGCCCTGAGCTAACATCCACGCTAATCCCCCTCATTTTGCTGTGGAAGACCAGCTCTGAGCTAACATCCACTGCCAATCCTCCTCCTTTTATTTTCCCCCAAAGCCCCAGTAGATAGTTGTTTGTCATAGTTGCACATCCTTCTAGTTGCTGTATGTGGGATGTGGCCTCAGCATGGCCAGAGAAGCGGTGGGTCAGTGTGCGCCCGGGATCCGAACCCGGGCCGCAGGTAGCGGAGCGTGCACACTTAAACTATAAGCCACGGGGCCTGCCAAGGTGCATTTTAATTTTCAGGAAATAGTAGTTCAGCATCTGTTTCATCGGAAGGATTCCTGAGATGCCATTTTAGCTCTCTGGTGTGAAGCTCTTTTGTCCACAATATGTTGTCCTTTAGAGAGCCCGTGGTAAGTTATTTACCACTTCCCACATGTTCTGAGAGTCTCTTCTTTCTTGAAATCCCCTTTCAGACTTGAAAACCTACTTTATTTTTGTGCATAATCTCCTCTATTTAAAATCTGGATTTCTCTTCCTGTAGGATCCTGTGTGGCACATGTAGCCTTACTGTAATTTGGAATGCCATTGATTTGTTCCAAAACTTTAGAATGTTTTAGAACTTAAAACCTGATGACTAGAGAATTTATATGCTTCTGTTTAGGATTCATATTTTTCAGATGGCTAGAGGTATCCCACTTGCCAGTAATGTGGCTTTAGGTTTAGCAGAACTTGAAAATCTGAATAGACTAGAAAATAAATTACATCTCTCATACTAACATTTACAAAATAAATGATCACAATGTTAACTTACCAATAAGCACTTTCTATATTCTAGGCTCTATATTATGCTTACATAATAAACATGATAAAGTTTCAAAGAGGAGCCAATTAACTTTTGAGCAAAAGCTTGACTTGAGTGTATCTTGGATTCATTTTGACAGTTGTAGCCTTAATCTTATAGTAATGTTTTCTTTTTCTGGGAATCAGATAATCTTGTTGTTGGGGGAAGAGGGAGAATCTCCCTCTGCCCTTTCCCTTAAGGTTCTTATGGCAGGCCAAATAATTAACAAGACAGGTTAGCAGGAGAAAATAAAACCATGTTTAATAACAGGTATACATGGGAGAAACTCAGAAATGAGCAACTCATCCCTCTGTCTAAGCTGCCTACTTAAGTATTGCAGTTAAAGGCGAGGAACGTGTTGGGTGTGGGTAGTGGTCTGGGACCTCAGAGAGCAAGAGGCAACTCACATGGAGATAGAAATGCAAATGTTTGCCTGACAACTCCTCTCAGGGTCATCTATAGATAATGTGGTCAGGGAGAGATAGAGTTTTTGATATAAGGGGCTTGGTGTCTTTCCTGTTGTAACCTCTATCCTATGTTATCTTTACAGCCATCATGATAATAACTCCTTCCTGAAACAGATCTTTTGTTTTAAATTCTTTAGGCAGTTTGGAAGGGGAAACTCAAATATTCTTCCTGAGTTCTCTGATTCCTTATTGTCTTTATCTTGAAATAATCTGCATACCAGAGTGGTGCCTCCTGGGGTAACTTGCCTGGAGCACCGTCAGTTCCTTCCCCTGAAACTTCCCTAGAAGTTTCACAGTCCTTTTGAAAATTAAAGAAGTTTCATAGTCCATAAGATGAGTTGGTAGATTGTTTCATCTCACTGAGCACATTTCTTAGTTCTGATAATAGATAGTTCAATTACGTACATTTCAAAAGGTGGTGATGCAGGTGGGTTCTCAAGGTTACACCTATATTGTGGAGGCAAGAAATCAAGTATTTAATGGAAACATTTCTATGTAAACAAAAGAAAAACAAGGTTAATGGTTGAAGCAAGTTGTAAAGCAGTTTCTGAGTTTAGAGGACAGCCAGATAAGATTTTTAGATGTCAACGTCAAAGCAGCTTTTGAGTTTAAAATGTCTCTGATGATGTCATCGGGTAATCTCTTAAGTTTATATGAAGTCCATCAGCTTCTGTTTGTAAGGTTTCAGGAAAAAGGGCAGGTTCAGTTTTCAGTGATTCGAAATGAAAATGATGGAAAAAATGAAAAACGTTAGTTTGGACATGTGTAGCCAGATATTTGAGGAGACTAGAAGAAATCAGGGTCCAGTAGAGTCAACAATATAAAACAAAAACGTTAAAATACAATTAACAAAACTAGGATCTAATATCCGCAAATGTACACTATAGTTTTTACTGAAATATAATTTTTCTTTCTAAAATCACCCGCATTTTTATCAAAGATAGACAAATTAAAACTAAGTAGTTTGCAAAATAAGTCTAGTTCCAATAGAGTTGGCACAATTATTTACATAAGTACAGCAAGAGTAGCAATTGATCACATAGGCTCTTTTAAATCTGATTTGCTGGAACTTTTTATAAGGAATCTCAGATTGAACTTTAAAGGCCTCTCCAGGCCAGGAAAGCCAAGCCAAGGATTTTGTTATCAGAATTTGCCTGTAATACCTACAGATTTAGGTGACTTCCTCTCCTCCGAGGTTCCCCCAAAATATTTCGAGGTTCCTTGTGTTTGCCAGATAAGTGACATTCTTTACTTATCCTGGTAAGTGCTGCTTGGAACATAAGGTACCAGGCCAATATTTCCACGTGGCTTTATTCCATAAAGTCCAATCTTCATTCCTCAAAAGCTGTATGGTTATATCGCAAATATGATGTTCCAGTCACAACCTTGGTAATATAACCAGTGTTTCCAATTGTGTCCTGTTATAAGGAGAACAGATGCTTATTGAACTTATGCAAATAACTATATTGCCATGAAAACAATACTCACTTACTAAGAGATTCCAAATTCGAGGGATCAGATAGAGAAAGAAAAATACTTCAATTTTACTTACAAAAATATCATTTACCAAATTGTTATAAGTTATAGCTAGCTCAGGAGAAAAGAGAAAAAGTTTTCCTTAAATCTAAAAAAAAAAACATTAAAAATTCAGTAATACTTCAAACGAAAAATCATAAAAATTATAATTATCCTTATCAGTTCATTCAGTCCTGTGTAATCCATTCTTGATCCCAATCTTTTTGTTAGCAGCTTCATGAAGTTATCAGTCTTTCCATCAGATTTCTGTAATTTCTTACTAAGTTCAGTTTTATGATCAGAAAGTTTGTCAGAAACCTGTACTCCAGCGTAAATGTCAGAGTACTTTCTATGATTTTTTCTGAAGTGGAAACATTTTGAAAAGCATTAGAGCACAGAAATAAGTCTGTAAACAACAAGACCTCAAAATGGCAATGGACAGAGAAATTTGGTTAATTTTGTGACATACAACACTTTAAAATAATAATAACCAGAAATATGACTGACAATCAGGACAGATCAGAACTTCAGTAATGTTATACAATTTTAAAACACCTATGTCAATAACATTTGCCCACATAACAGCACCTAAGCAGACTTATCATCACTTGTCTGACAATGCTTTCCATGTAATTTAACATACTGAATAAGCCTAATAAATTTACTATCTTTCCCCTTATAGGAAGAGAGCAAATTTCTTTGAGAAGTTCCAGGACCCTTTGAAAATTCTCAAAGAAAAAAAAGTAAAAAAAAAGACTTTATTTATATGAATTTTGGGGAGCTTGTCAAAAATATAAAATGTTAAAGCAAAGAGAGCATTGACAGTCCAAAAACCTTGATAGAGAGACCTCAGTCTTTTGAATACAGGAAATTATTTTAACAGTTTTTTTTTTCTGTCTTTTAGGTAGACTTACACAAACGTAACGAAAAATGTTTTATAACCTCTTTATCAAGTTCAAGAGAATTATCGTTTTAAGAGAAATAAGACCATATTATAATTTTGTACCTGCTTCCTTCTGATATTAAAACTCATTTACTTAATTAAATTCATTTCAATCTGAGCCAACTTGACCATACAAAAACACCTTTTCCAGAATTCCTCTTCCACAAACCTATAACTTTCTTTTTACATTCAGAATTTGTCCCATGTCTTTCTTTTCCCTCCTACTACTTGAAGACAAATTTATCTTTCTTAATCAATCAAATAAAATATCTCCATTCTTTGTTCCTTCTTTATACATCTTACTTTCCTTGTACACAGACATAATTTTCTTAATATTTTGTAGCTTCATTCACATATACTAATTAGAAATTTTAACTCTTAGAAAGCCCAATTTGTAAGTAAAAACAAAGTAAACAATTATAAACTTTCTTTTACACTAGGATCTTGTGGCTAGGAAAATTTATAAAGACATCATAACTTCTAGAAATATGTTACTTTATAGTACAATCTTTTAATAAGACACACGTTTACCAATAGACCCAAAACACCTTTTAGTTTTCCTGTTACGAAAAGCCAAAAGTAGATAAA